>NC_045428.1:397003467-397603467 GCF_902635505.1 Sarcophilus harrisii | reverse complement strand
AGCCAGGCAATTGGATAATCAAAATCAGATAGGTGAAATGCTTGAGACCTAAATCTCAGTCAGGCCCCAAGTCATGGGGAGAGAAAACCAAGCAAGTTGTAAATGTGACATGTTTAGTCTACTGGGGCCCAGGTACATATGGCTATTCAAAGCCTCTGGCTATGGGATCCTTGAAGTAGTACTGAGGAGCTACATACAATATGGCAGAACTTGTTTCAAAGACAGTTTATTCATCATAAAGGAGACTTGCACCCCACATAGAAATAAGCCCATTAATTTGATAGAAATATCCAATTCCAATTAAGTTGGAGCTAATAACTGACATTTATATAGTGCTTTCTATATATTACCCATTTGTGCCTTACAGCAGCTCCCTAAGACAGATACTATAGGAATAATTAACCTATTTTACAGAGGAGAAAATTGAAATTCAATGAAGTTATGGAACTTGCCCGTCAGGGTCACATAGCTATCAAATACTGGAGACAAAATTTAACCCTTGCTGTCTTAACTTTAATTTTAGCATCATATCTTGCATATCAGGTGACCTCTGGTTATTGTACCATATAAATGCACATATTTTGCTTGAAAATAAAATGTTTATTTGAAAACAACTGGGTTAACTCTTTAAAATTCCTAATTACTGATTATGTTAGTTCTTTTAAAATATCTTCCTTTTGACAAATTTAACTCAGAGTTTCTCAAATCTGGTAAGTTGTTTTCCTGCCTTTCCCTCATGGTTAAAATTGAAACTATAAATAATTTCCTGATTAAAATAGTATGTCACCTCTAAATACTGCCATTTGGACAGTAAATGATATTTTTAGATATGTTGCCTAAACTAATGTTAATTCTACATGGTATTCTTTCTGCTCTGTATAGTAATATTCACATAGTATCCTTCTCCACCACTATATCTCTTTAAAAAAGATGGCTTCGGACCAAATCTTGGTTCTGTCTTGAGTTCAAATCTTAGTTCTGTCACTCACTACCTATAGGACTTGGACAATTAGCCTAATTTCTTTGGCCTTCAGTTTCCTCAGTTTTTGAGTTCCAAAGCCCTGTCTAGTTCACCTGATGTCTTCATTTTCTCGATATCTATTATCAGTAAGGGTTTCCTCTCCCCCTGTCTCTGGTTAGCTCATTTGGGCCAGCTGACAAACTATCATAAAGAAATCAAACAATTGTTGAATCATCTCTGATACTTATCAACAATTCAAATAGCAAGTGATATTGATGGAAATGGGGATTTCCCAAAGATTATTGCTTTAGTCTGTTCAGACCTGCAGGACCTAAGTAGGTGGGCAGTGGTGGTAAGAGCTATAATTAACAGGAAAATAGGAACATAATGACTGGAATGATGTATTTGTAATATATGAATTTCAAAGCACAATGAAGTCATTAAACAATCTACAAACATTACACCAAAAGAAGAATGTTAAAAGGGAAACATATCAGAATAAAAGATATTTTTTTGGGGGAACAACTATGAGTTTAAGGGACATATTCTTTTCTCTTATTTTTTCATAATAGTGAACATTCTAAAAAATAACTTTTGCACGGGAAAGAACACTGAATTTGAAGTGAGAAAACTGCTTTAGAATCCTGACTGTCCCACATTAGTTGTGTGATCTTGGGGAAAGTCTCTATATCTATCCCTTTCTTTCTTAGCTTTTTCATCTGTAAGATAAGAGGGGATTGGAATAGATTACCTAGCGTCCCTTCCAGCAATAAATATATTGTCCTATCATCTTTGCAATAGGGAAAACAGCATTCTGATCTCAAGGGCCTTTAATTGATTATATGTTAAGCCATTAATTGCATGTTAAATTAATATATTAATGTAAATAACTCAATTTAATTGTTATAATTAAAATATTTGCTGTGGGCTATATTTCAAAGTTATCAGTTTGACAAACTGTGTATGATCATAAAACATATTATCACTTTAAGGAATTCATCAAATTTTATAGCATGGTGCTTTGTACCTAGTAGGTGCTTCATAAATGCTTTTTGAATGATTGAGTTACATCTTGCATTTGGATCCTGACTTATGATGTTAACAACAGCTAGGTAGCACATTATACAGAGCTCTGGACCTGAAGTCAACACAAACTGATGTTAGACACTTACTAGCTGTGTGACCATAGACAAGACACTTAACCTCTTTCTCCAGAAGTGCGTCTAGAACTCTGGTTATGTGTGATACGAGACTCCATATGGTATTCTCTTTTAAGTTAGGGTAGATTTGATGGCTAATATTTGGTAAAACCATGCTGAACTTTGAAGAGTTTGAAAAAAAAAACCCATCAGGAATAGCAGCATTGCTCTTTTTAAAAATTTTTTATTATAGCTTTTTATTTACCAGTTATATGCATGGATAATTTTACAGTATTGACAATTGCCAAACCTTTTATTCCAATTTTTCCCCTCCTTCCCCCCATCCTCTCCCCCAGATGGCAGGTTGACCAATATATGTTAAATATGTTAAAGTAAAAATTAAATACAAAATAAGTATACATGTCCAAACAGTTATTTTGCTGTACAAAAAGAGTTGGACTTAGAAACATTACTCTTTAATTCAATTCAATAAATATTTATTAAGGTTACCAATAATTAAGTGCCTATTTTCTGCTGGGCTGTTGTTGGTGGTCTTTTGTTTTTGAAAAGGACCAATGAGGTCCTTTGGGGGCCATATGGGAGGCCATAACTTGCACACGAATTGGATTTTAGTGAGGCAGAATTGCACAGTCATCAGCCCCACTTTGTCACCCAGAGTCATCAAGGTCCAGTGGTTAAACAGAAGTCAGTCCTGGAGAAAATCTGGGATGCAGTGGATGACCTTGCTGAGTGACCAAGATCTAAGAGCTCCAGGACCCTTGCTTTAGCCTCCTTCATGGCTGTTGAAACAAATTTTTCTCATCTTCTCACTGCACTGGGGGGAATCTTCACATTCTTGGAGTAGACATCCCCTTTATTCAACAATGGGTTTGAGGTTTATCAGTTATCCTCAATCTGGCTTAGTCCATTTTCTTCTGCCAGACATAGTGTTAAATTACTAGAAAATGGTCTCTTTCAAACAGTGGGGCCAGTGATACTATCTGTGCCATGTACATATAGTAATCAGGTAAAAAGCTGGGGGGGGGGGGGAGGGAGTGGTATTTTCTGACAAAGAAAGACTTTATGGGTTAAAAAGACAGGAAAAAAGCAACTGAATTCCATCTGCCCAGAAAATAATCATGGCACTCACTGAACAATTAAAACATTTTGAAAACAATTAAAAGTGAAGCTTCCAACCAGAAAGGTTTATCTTTTTGGATCCCATAGGTAGCTATCTTTGATGCTGAAAGCAAAATGTTGTTGAAAAGTTTGCAGAATTTTGTCATATGATTTATTCATACTGCAGCCTTCTAGCTTCGATACAACTGTAGAGCCCGGACTGTGATCTTGTCAGCTGTCACAAACTAAGCAGCTTCAGGCTTTCGACAGAGTTTTCAGGGGAGAGGTAGAAGGCCACTGGAGATGCTGGGTGAAATGCTGTAGGTGGACCAGGAGGTGGCAGCCTTCCCTCTGAGTTAATTCTATCCAGTTCCCTTGTGGGATGCTTGGGGGAATGAATGGCAGCAGAGAATTCTCTTCCAAGGGTCCTGAGTGTAGTTTTTCACTGTCCCCCCACCCCTCCACCCACTTTGGAGGGGATATTGTATGAAATGGTGAGCAGGAACGAAGAACACGGCAGTCGAAACTTTCCTCCCAACCAGATCGGATGATTCCATTTTGGTCCCTAAATTAATTTTTACCCGGTGCTTCTCTGTTATTTAAAGTCATGTTCTAGTGCATTACAGCTGCTTCACAGATGTTGTATGGAGCTCAAAAGGAGGCTTCATTCCACTGCCGGGTGTTCTGTTTATTTTTATCTTTAGTTTATAAAATGCACTGGGCTCCTTTGGATGACAGAGGCAGCCGACTTGCACACTGCATATGTCTTTTTTCTCTTGTATTTGAAAATGAAGATGCAAACAGCCTTATCCATCTGTGTGGGAAGCGGTAAGGAGGGACGAGGGAGCAATAGCTCCTTCTATGTGGTGCACCTGTAAAAGCTGCCCTTTGGTTTATGGCTCTAGCCAAGAGCCACAGAGCTTAGTGGTCTTTGTTTTGCTGCTTATCATCACTGGCTGGGGTCCAGACGTCTTATTTTTCACAGGAAAAACTTGCTCATTCCTGAATGATCAATTGCAGGCCAGTCAATTAAGGAACAAACATTTATTAAGTACCTATTGTATTCCAAGTATTGGAGTAATCCTGGGAAATATAAAAAGAACAATCAAACAGTCCCCTCAAGGAACTTCCATATATTAATAGGATACATGATGCATGTATATATATACCTATATACATGTATATATTTATGTGTATATATATATAGACATATACTTAGCCAACATTTATACAAGACCCATACAAATTAAATACAAAATAACATTGAAAGGGAAGTTAATGGAAGCTGAGGGAGACCAGAAAAACTCTCCTGCAGTTGGTACCACTTGAGCTAAGATTTGGAAAAAAAACAGGGATTTCAAGGGGTGAAAGTGATCTGTTATTTGTAGTGTAACTGTGGTTGGTTCTGTGTTAGCAAGTATTTTGACTGATTTTACTAGGCATGAATCTGTTCATGGAACTTAATCAATATTTATTTAGTACTTACTCTGTGCCACTGTACTAAGCATTCAGATATAAAAACAAAAGTGAGCCAATTCCTGCTTTCCGGGGGAGAGAATAGGTATTTATATGGCATCTACTATCTCCCAAGAATTACACTTTAAAGCACTTTAAAATTTTTATCTCATTTGATTTTTATAATAACCTTAAGAAATAGATGCTGTTGTTATCCCCATTTTACAGAGAGGGTCACATAGCTAGTAAATGTCTGAGGCTAATCTCTGAACTCAGGCCCATAACTCTATTTTTTTTGCACCACTCTGGTGCAAACCAGAGTTAGCTACTTTGGGAGTTTGATTCAAAGGGAGAAGATGCATACATAAATAAATATATAAAGAACATATACTAAATCAATAGAAATTAATTTAGAAGAGAAGGGCACTACTAGTTGAAGGATAATTAGGAAAAGTTTCAAGTAAAAGACAGCACTTGATCTGAGTCTCATTGAATGAGACAATATAAAGAAAAGAGAAAGATCTCAGAAGAGAGCCTTGGAGATAGATGTACTGTGAGGGTGGCTTAATTGAAGACCCAAACAAAAGGGACTGAGAAGAAACAGTCATTTAAGAGGAAAGTGAAAGGAGAGCATTGTTGTGAAAATTTAGAGAGGGGAGATTATCCAAAAAGAAAATGAGGTAAACAGTTCAAATGATGTACAGAGATCAAGAGAGATGAGGATTGAGAAAAAAATCATCTGATTTATCATTTAAAAGAGCAATGGTCAATTTGAAGAGAGTGGTTTCAGTTGAATGGTGAGGTCAAGAAGTGATTTTTGAGTGTTAAGAAGAGTTCAAAAGATTTTCTCGAAAAGTTTGACTGAGAAAGGGAGAGAGAAAATCTAGAAAGTGAAATCTAGTAAGATTTTTTATTTTTAAATAAAAAGAGAGATATATAATTGTAAACATATAGTAGATAACAAGATATTGAAAATTAAAAATGGGGTGTGTGTGTGTAATCATAGAGGGGGAATGGAGAAAGCAGAAGATGGGCTTCAGAATACAGCTGTAAGGTTGGATCTTGTTAAGGAGAAGGGTCATCATTTCAGCCAATAGTGGAGGAAAGGAGGAAATAGTGTTAAAGATGAGAAAGGGAGAAGAGGGAGCTTGTGGCCAGTAACTTTGCTGCTATTGTTTTGTTCTCGCCTGTTCTCTGTGGTTATTTTACAATGACTCAAATTCATTTCATTTTTTTAAAAAAAGGAAGAAAAGTTTATTGGCTCCCATTGTATTTATATCTCCCATGAAAGGAGAACTACCAAAGTAGTGGTCAGCTGATTGGTTTTTCTGTTATGTCCAACTCTTCATGACCCAGTTTAGGATTTTCTTGGCAAAGATACTGGAGAGGTTTGCCATTCCCTTCTCCAATTCATTTTACAGATGAGGAAATTGGGACAAACAGGATTAAGTGACTTGTCTAGGGTCACACAATTAGTAAATCTCTCAGGCCTGAATTGAACTCAGGAAGATATCTTCCTGATTCTAGGTCTGGCTCTCTAGCCACTGTACCAACTAGTTGCTTCACCTCATGTAATTTTGTTCATATTTCTTCTGCTCTTTAAATGTATATGCCCTATTTGTACCTTGTAGTTTATAGCTTGTAGGTATTAATCATTAAAAAAAATCCATTGAGGGTCACTTTCAATTTCATCAATCTGATTTTGAGAAACTAAGTAAAAGCAAATTATGTTTTAAATGATATCTAGTTCTTTTTTCTAAGTGACTTATAATAGCTTCCTTTTTGACTATATCGTACAGCTGTGCAGAAATTACTTGAAAGATGAATTTTTGAATTAGAAGCACAACATTGCTAGGTTGGTGATGAATTCCTCTTGGTCTCTCATCTTGATAGATAATATTTGGATTGTCTAAATAGAGCTGCAACTATGAGAAGGCAACATAGTAAATAGCTTTTAATTTAGAAAAAAGGGGTGATAAAGATTTATTCTATTTTACTAGTTTTTAAGCCTTTGCAAGAATCCTCTCCATTACATAGGCCAGGACCTTCTTAGTCCAATCTTTAATAGGACTAGTATGCACATCAATACTTAAAGCATTAGAGAATGGATTATTTACTCTTAGTTAAAGATACTTGAAGCAGTTTATTATCACTGTCAGAGTCAGTGGTAGAATGGAGAGGTTTTAATTGAAATTTTTAATTATTTCTTTGATGTTATCTTTTCCATGATTACCATTTTTTTTGAGAGATTAAGGTTTTAAAAAATTCACTAAAGTTCACTTTGCCACCATAGATTTGTATTCATCCCCTCACTTTTCTGTGGCCTTACATATTTTGTGGTCTTTTGGCAGAAAGCTACTCTTAGATATTTACTTTAATTCAAGCTAAAGTTTTCCAACATATTATTTATTAAATGCCTCCTATGGGTAAGACATTGTGCTAAGATGCAAAGTTATACTGAAATTGGGACAAACAGGATTAAGTGACTTATCTAGGGTCACACAAATCTTCTACTTAAAGATTTTACATTCTGCTAGTGTTTTCAATATATAATAAATAAATGCATCTAAGGTAATTTGAAGAGGGAGAGAACACTAATAACTCTAATAGCTGGGAGTGGAGGACATGGATCAGAAAAGGTTTCCTGTAGGAAGTGGCACCTCCCCATGAACCTTGAAGGAAACAAGAGGTGGAAGTCAGATATAAGTGACAACTTATAAAATGGCATGAAGATGGAAAATTGCATTCTAAATACAAGGAATATCCAGTAATTGATTTGGGCTGGATTGAAGTGTAAAACACCTGAAAGGGAGTAATAGGAAATAAATATGGAAAGGAAGGGGAGAGTCAGATTGTAAAAGGCTTTAAATGACAGGCTGCAGAATTTATTTTTTCTCCTCTAGTCAATAAAGGAGTGACAGAAAGTTTTTGAGCCACAGAATAACATGGTTTAGAAAATTCTTGGCATTTGTGTAGAAGTGAGATTCAAGGACGAGAGGTTGGAAGCTGAGAGTCCTGATTGTCTATAATTAGGAGGCAATAACCTGGTGATGAGAAAATCTCCACTCTCCACAAGAAACTAGGAAATAAATATGGAAAGAAGAGTCAGAATTGTAGTGCTTTAATGACCGACTGCAAATTATTTCCTCTAGTCAATAAAAGTTTCAAGTTCCTTGAAGCCACAAGAAAACATAGTTTAGAAATTCTTGCACTATTGTGAGAAGTCAGATTCATGTACGAAGGTGAGAATGCTGAGAATTCTGATTGTTCTAATGAGCTGCAATGTAGAGATTTGAGAAGACTAAAATCAGATCATAAACTGTCTTCCTCAATGAACAGTTTATTAAGATCTACATGATAGTCTGTCCGATAAATCTTAAAATTTAAGGTCATAAAGAGAAAACAACTGTAATTCAAATAATTCCCTGAATCTCTCATTAGAGTGGACAATGCAAATCTTATATTCTGAATGTATATATGTAAGATTTTGAAAGATATAAAATGGAAGGAAATTCAGAGAAAGTGTCAGTCACTGAAGAGAATTATCTGAAATACTTCATCTAGATGTCGTCCTAGTGACAGTTTTGGGGCTAGAAATCTTGGAGTACAAACTTGTCTCTCAGTGCTCAAGACATAATATTATACTAAATATTTACAATATAAATGGAAGGTAAATTCAGAGACTCTTGAGGAAGAAACTAGAAACTCCTTCTTCATCTAGTCAGAGTGCTTATGAATCTGAGTCTTCTTCAAAGAGCATATGAATCTGAAGGTAGGGACCTCCTATTTCGAAGTCAAGATCAAGTCCTTGAGGAATACTTTCCTTCTTCCTGTGTGAATGTTTCAAGTGAAGAGATACCAGGAAAGAAAGTCTAGATCTTTCTTACTCATGCCTGGGATTTCCACCATAAAACTTTTTTCTCTAGCTTCTGGCCTTATCTATAAAAAGTCACAGTTATAAGGCAATAATCTGAATTGGAAAGGGAAGCAATAGTAAAAATTAATTTCTGATCTCCAGCACAGAGTATGTCCTGAAAGTATGGGACAGGGAATGAAAATGGGCAGGGATTAGGAAGGTATATCTGGATTGTAGAGTAGGAAGGACCCAGTGGGCCACCTGAATGTCTGTAGAGGAATGGCCTACAGAACCTGGGAGAGCAACTGAAGAGGAACAGAGGAGTTTATGAGAGGGGAGGGAGCCAAAGGAAAATATCTCAATTTCATCTAGCAAGCAGCATGGTTCCTGTTACTCTTGGAAAGTTTTGGATGGATTCTTGAGGAGGGCTTGGCTAACGTAGGCGAAACCAGAGAAAAAAGATGGTTGAAAAGAGAAAAGTTAAAACCTCAGCAGCAGAGCACTAAGCTATAGTTGGCTTAGAGGGATTTTTGAAAAAAGGGGATACATTTCCAGTCATCTCATTTTCTATGACATTCTGAAGGGACAGAAAGACAAAAATGCAGCTAATAAATAAGGATGCAGCAAATCAGTGATCCAAGGCAATGCCAAAAGACTCATGATAGAAAATGCTATCCATATCCTCAAGAACTATGGAGTCTGAATGCAGATCAAAGCAAACTATTTTCACTTTTTTTTCCTTTTTTGTGGTTTTTCCCTTTTATTCTTATTCTTCTTTCACAACATGACTAATGTGGAAATATGTTTAATTTGATTGTATAAGTAAGAAAAAGAAAAAGAATAAGAATAAATTTTGACTTTTCCTGGTTATAATGTGTCAGTCCACAATATATTTAGATGCTGATTGATTCCATAATAAGGTGGAGGTGGGGCTACTGATAAAAGAACTCTAAATGAAGGCTGACTGAGCTCTTCTCCCCTATTTTCTTTCATAATTTCTCCTAACTACAATTGTAACCATTTTGGAGAGATTTCACCATAAGAGGAATCTTTTTTTTTTCCCTACAGTTAAGTCTATTTATTTTCTGTTTATCTTTTTCACTGCTGCTTCACTGAATCTCTTGCATCCATTTCCTTCTCCCTATTTATATAAGCCACTACTCATGTTCAAGCCTTCAACACCTCTCAGAGTATTGTAATAGCTTTCTAATTACTGTCCCTGCTTCTACCCTCCTCTCTCTCCAATTCATCCTCCACTAAGCTACTAAAATAGGACTCCTAAAACATGGGGTATGACCACATTGCCCCTTCCCCTCATTTAGACATTTTCAGTGGCTTCCCAATGATTTTAGTATAAAACCCCAATTCTTCCACCTAGAATTTAAAGTCCTCCATAGTCTGGGCTTGCATGACTTCATATTATTGCCTTTAATTTCTATTAACCTATGTCCTGAACTTGGCATGCTATGTTCCATCTCATGACTTTGGATTATTTTGTTTACAATGCCTGTTCTCCTCATAGAATTACTGGCTTCCTCCAGCTCCACTGAGTTGCCATCTTCTACAGAAAGCCTTTCTTGATCTTCCTGGAGTTTAGTGTTCTCTTTCTGGCTATAATACTTTTTATATCATTATTTGTGTAAATTTGTAAATCTGTTAGTATTTAGGAAAAATTCGCAACACTAGGCACTGTTTTTTTTTTTTTGGGGGGTCTTTGAATCACTAGGGCTTAGCATAGTGTTTTCCACAGAGTATATCCTTAATAAAGTCATGTTGCATTAGCCCAAATGATATATCTACATTGTCTCAAAAGAAAAGATAAATGACAAACCAATAAAATGATTTATCCAAACAAATTTATTTTTAGGGCAAATTACAGCCCAGTCTCCTATACCTGAGTATTTCACCCAACTAAACATGTCCAAAATAGATCTCATCATCTTCATTATAAAAGCTATTCCTCTTCCTGTTGAACAGTCCCTTCCTCTTCCCTTCTCTCCTCCCTGGGTTTCCTTAATTACTTTCTCCTTGTCTTATACCTGTCTAGTTGCTCCTTCATAGTTTCCTTTGTTGGATTATCAATCATCTTCAATTCCTATGTGGGGATGACAAAGGGATTTGTCCTGGTCCCTCTTCAATTTTTTTTTTCCTTTACACTCTTTCTGATGGTGATTATATCAGCTCCTATATGTTCAGTTGTCTTTTTTTTTTTTTTTTTTTTTTTTTTTTTACAAATCTCCCAAATTTAAATATCAAGTGTTTATCCCTGTTTTAGGCTTAAGTTTTGAATCAACAACTTTCTTCTAGATATCTCTAACTGCCTATTCCATAGGCATCTTGAACTCATATTATACTAGAAAAAACACTGGCTGTAGAACTTAAGGAATTGGGTTAAAATCCCACTCTGACTCTCACTACCTGAAGACCTTGAAAAACATTTAACTTTTTTGAACCTCAGTTTCCTTATTTGTAAAATAACGTAGTTAGATTAGACGACCTCTGAGTTTCCTTCCAACTCCATATCCTATGGTCAACAAGCTTAATAGTTGTGTTTGAAACACAATTTCCTTTCTTTCTCTACCCCACATAAAAATCCAAATCCCAAACTTATCTCTCTTTCTGTAGAGCCACGGTCAGCAAGACACATGATCTAGCAACTTCAATGTTAAAGGATTAGAGGGCTTTGAGTATGGTATTCTGGAAGGCAAAGGAGATAGGATGACAACCAAGAATACTTTTGGAAAAATTGAGTGTAATCCTTCATAGGTAAAAATACACATTTGATATTTAAAAACCCTTGAATTAAAGTCTTATCTATTCTACCAACCCAATTTTAAAAAATATGTTCCCTCCTTTCCACATATAGTCACCACCCTCGTTAACAGCAATATAATCCCTTACCTGAATTATTCTAATGTAGTATTACTTACTTCATTTTTTCCCTCTCTAACCTATCCTGTACCCAGATGTCAATCTGATACAAGATTTGTATCAGATTTGTACAAGATCTGATAATGCACTCCAAAGCTTTCAGTGTTTCCCATTACTTAGAGGATAAAATACAAACTTTTTAACCTGGCATTTAGAGCCCTTCACAATTGGATTCCATCATATTTTTGCAATCTTATTTTCCTTTACTCCCTTTTGTGTTCATAGGGACTGTTTTTGTCCAAGCTGTAGCAGAGCATTCTGAACTTGTATTGGTCTGGTCAGTCATAGTTGGACTTGTAACACAAAGATGTCATTTTGGTCTTCTTCAAGAACAAAAGACAACTGAACTGAATTCCAACCAAACTTGACCATAAGCTATTTTCACCTTACTCCATATGCATCTGCTTCCCCATTTGAAACAGAATTTTTCATGTTTTTGCATTTTGGTATGAGGACTAGTAGTCATTTTCTTTGCAGCTAAGGTAGATTCTTTGAGAAGATCCCATGGAATTCCAGGGCTTGATGTGATCAGCATAGTGTTACCTGCAAATAAGGCTATTAGGAACCTTGACATCCTTAAGGAGGCATTTTTTCCCTTCACAGACTCTGAGCCTTACCTCACAATGATTATAGGGAGCACCTTAGGTCTCTATTTTATGCTTTGCTTTATGCTTGTAATCAGAGGGTGGTTAATTAAAGTTGCATCATGGTTACCTTTATCAAAGAATCTTTTATTATTTTAACTTACATAAAGGTACCTTATTTGAGGAGGGCTTTTAAGATTGACCTTTTTGAAAATACTTTGTCAAAAGCATTATTTTTATAGTTAATATACAAAAATACCAAAATATCTTGTCAAACGTATTTTTACAACTAACATACAATAGAGACAGAATCTATGTTCCTTACACTTATAGTCAAGTGTATGTTTATGAAGCTCATATTTCCTTATATTTTCCTCAAATAAAATATTCCTCTCTCTGTATGATTGAGGTTACTACAGTCCAAAAGGGAATAGTTCTATGAGATTAATAACAAATTAATTAATAACAAATAACAATTAATAACAAAAAATCATTATAGAAACACTGGCAAATATATTTTCTTATAGCTTTTTTTTGTCTTCCTAATTTTCATTTATTAATGATCTATGATCAAACTTGATAAACTCCTATAGTTAAATTTGTGAAATATATTTTCCTTTTTTTCTGAGGCAATTGGGGTTAAATGACTTAATAGATAAACTTGAACTGCATTCTCAACTGAACTGGTCAAAAGAAGTAAGAAGAGGAATCCATGAGGTTGGGTCACAAAGCTAGGAAGTGTTAAGTGTCTGAGAGAAACTTGCAATATGATATTCTAGAAGGCAAAGGATATATGCTTGCAATTAAGCATAAGTTATTCAGTAAAACTGAGCATAAAATGGATTGTTAATGAAATAGAAGGAAACAGAGGATTTCCAAGTATTCCTGAAAAGACCAGAACCTCATAGAAACCCTTAAAAGCAAAAACAGGACAAGAGAAATATAAAAGTCAAATATGAGTAGACAACATAAAGGACTAAACAAGGATAAACAGTTTATATTCTAATATGGGGAAATGATAAATATGCCACTTCAGAACCTTATCATCATCAAGGATCATATGAAGAATCTAATCAGACAGAAAGCATAACAGTAATTGTTATGTTTAAATGATATTAAAAGGAAAATGTCAAAGGAAGGAAAGAATATACTATGGTAGATGGAAGAGAAGGGAAGGATGGGATAAATTACCTCACATAAAGAGTTGCACAAGTAAAAATCCATGCAAACAAAGAGGAAGGATTAGAAGTGGACAATACTTGAATCTCACTCTCCTCTGAACTGGTCTGGAGAAAACAATAAACATATAGAGTGGGTAAAGAAATACACTTTCCTTAACAGGAAAACAGGAGAAAAGAAGCAGAATTGAAAAGGGAATAAGAGAAAATAGATCAAGAGAGAGATTAATCCCAAACAAAACAAACTCACAATGGTTGTAAAAATGTTTATAGCTGCTCTTTTTGTAGTGCCAAAGATGTTAGAAACTAAGGTGATATTCATCAATTAGACAATGATTGAACAAGTTAAGGCACAGGAATATGATAGAATATTATTTTGCTTTAAGAAATGTTGAAAGGGATAGTTTGGGAAGACTTGTATGAACTATGCAGAGTGAAGTGAACAGAACCAGAATAACCATTTCTACAATAACAAAAATACTGTAAAGACCAGTGACTTTGAAAGACTTAGGAATTTTTGGTAATGCAATAATGAATCATGATTCTGGAGAAGTAATTATGAGACATGCTGCTCCTCTTCTAATAGAGTTGTAATAAAATCATAATGTAGAATGAGACTTTTTGGAGGGTTACATGGACAATGTGGGAATTTATTTATATTGTTTAACTGTACATGTTTGTAATATGAGTTTCGTTTTTCATTCTCTGTGGTGGAAGGAGAAATCAGAAGGAGATAAAGTAGATTTTTAGTGATTGAAAACAACTTGCCCCTACTCCCCAAGAACAGATCACTACTACTTTTCTTTTTAAAAAGAATATACATATATATATATACACACACATAAATATATAATCTCAATATCACCCTTCTCAATCTCCTCCCTCAACTGAGAAGATAAAATATAAACAATCAATTAAAACAACCTTCCTCATTGGTTATGTCAGAAAAAATTGTCTCATTCTGCATTCTGAGTCCTTCATCTTTCTATCATGAGATAGGTAGTATGTTTCATCTTTAATCCTCTGGAAACATAGTTGATCATCACACTGTTAGGAATTCAATGCAGTAGCAATCTATCACATTCATATTTCATAACTTGTTTAACAATTCCTCAATTTATGAGTACCCATTCTTTACCACCTTATAAGAGCTATACATATTTTTATATATACTTAAAATTTGTTTATTTAGGACTAATGTCTTTCTTAATCTACTTTCTATCTAATTCTTATTCCCTTGACTACCTGTTCCCTTCTATTTCCCTAATGAGTGAAATATAATTCCATCCTCAACCTCATGGCTTCCTCTTCTTCCTTCTTTTGACCAGTTTAGTTGAGAATGCAGTTCAAGTTTTAGCACTCGCTAATCCATGT
Organism: Sarcophilus harrisii; assembly: GCF_902635505.1. Classification (NCBI taxonomy): domain Eukaryota; kingdom Metazoa; phylum Chordata; class Mammalia; order Dasyuromorphia; family Dasyuridae; genus Sarcophilus; species Sarcophilus harrisii. Next base: position 397,588,870 of record NC_045428.1, on the reverse strand, counting down.
TTGTACAATTATCTATTTGTGCACCCTGATTATGTGAGACAATTTACCCTAATTTTTTTTTTGGCGGCTAGGTGGCACCATAGTGCACAGAGTATTGGTTCTGGAGTCAGGAAGATGAGTCTTCCTGAATTCAAATCCAGCCTCAGACATTTAACTGTGTGACCCTAAGGAAATCATTTATTCCTTTTTTGTTTCAGTTTCCTTATCTGAAAAATGAGTTAGAGAAGGAAATGACAAACCACTCCAGTATCTTTGCCAAGAAAACCACAAATGAGATCACAAAGAATAGAACATGAGTAAAAAAAAGACAACAATAAATTTTATTTTGTTTCTTCTTAAACATTTTCCCCTCTGGTTACATTCTTAAGATCATCAGGACATAACAAAACCATTCCCAAGCCTTATTTGGGACTGCCACTATGACCCACAATAATGTTAGAGTTTAGAGAGAACATATATTCATGTGTTTGAATGAAAGAAGTTTATTCTTTTGAAAAATTCTTGCTTCATCTTCGCTAGTAATTCTAGTTGAGTTTGTGATCAAGCTGTGTTTTTCACAGAGGCTTTGCTTGTAGATGTTTTGGAATAATGTTCTTTGACTTTGTGCTTTGAGCTTTTCCCTCACTATAACAGCTCTTTATAGTGGGGACCTTTTTTGTTTGCTAATTTTTCCAGCCCAGTTCTTGACTTTGGACTTGATGTTAGGGGTGAACTCTGCAGCACATTTAGAAGGAAGATCTGAGCTGATACCATCACTACTTTTGGGGAATACTGAATATTATGTTTTTCTGGGATCTCAAGGTCAGGTTGGATACCTGCAAATTTGTGATGGATTGAGAGATTTGATCCAGGGCAAAGACTGATTGTTGCTCCCTAGAATGAGCTTTGCAAATTCATGAACTAGGTTTAGATCTGAGCAAAAGTAGACTGCTTCTGGACTCAGTCTCTATTAGCCAGCTAGAAAACTCTGCTGGTTGTAGGATCTCCTTCAGTCTGAATTCCTACTCTGGTTATTTTAATGCAGGCTAGAGTAGATGTTAGCAAGGAGACCTTGCATGGGGTCTCAGTCACCGCTGCTGTTGCTTCTAAAGCACCTTCTTTTCTTGATGCACTGCCCATGGCTTCCCTTATGGGAATGCCACTTCCTCGTGCAAGTCCCCTTTTCAGTTTTGTTTGCATCTGTGACCCAGAACTGCAGAGTGGGCAGCAAAGTTGGCAGTTCTCATTGATCTCCTTTGTAGTGCCCTGGTATAGATCTTAGATCTCCTTAAATCTGGTTTCTGTCTCAGGGTGCTGGAGGACTCTTGCCTGCAACTTGCTCCTGCCCCAACCTTGTAGCCAATGTCTACAGAATTTTCTATTTGTCTTCCTATGCTGAGCTGGATTGGACAAATAATCACTGTGATTTTTTTTTTTCTAAATTTCTGCATCAGGATTTGATCTGATGCATTTCCATTTTCTGTTTAGAGAAATTTCTTTTTTTTTTTTTAGAAAGAATCTTACCACATTGCTCCCTAACACTCCAGAGTCACTATGACTCTGCCCATAATTCTGTTGTAATAATAGGAAATTTTTTGGGGGGATAACAAAAACTATTCAGTGCAAACTATGTAAAAAGGAGGGGCTTTAGTTTTCATTTGCTGCTTTTCCACATGGCCTAGCCACTAAGCATACTCTGTCTTCCTTCCTCAAAACTTTGCACAGTGTTTCTATATATACTGTCAAGGAAAAACATTTTCTCCATAAACTTTAACGAGTTGGTATTCTGTTCCTACAGTGGAAACATTTTTTATGTGTTTAAAAATCAAATCACATTATGCTAACTGGAGACCTTGTGCCTAAAAGAGCAACTTCTTTTCACAAAAGACATATCAAGGCTCAATTCTGATATATGATCCATTGGACAGTGGTCATTCATTCATTCACAAACTATTGATTGTTTGACCTTTATGTAATTGTTAGGTGCTGAAAGTAGACAAGAGAAATATAACTAATATGGGAAGCTTGGCCCTAAAGATTTTCTAATCTAGTAAGAGGATTTGTACATCTATATAAATACATGTATATATGTGTGTGTCTCTCTCTCCCTCTCTCTTTATATATATATATATGTAGATAGATGAATAAATATTATAATTTATTATAATTATAATATATAATATTATTATATAATTACATTAATTTAATCATAATATTATTATATATTATATATAATGCAATATATAATGAAATATTATATGATAATTATAATAAATATAATAATTATAAATTATAATATGACAAGGCATAGGAGTTTGCTTTAGAAGGAAGTGTTGCAGCAAATTTTTCAAAATAATAACAATCAACCTTTTATATTTTCTTTTTGAACAGCCTTATATTTTATTGTATTGTGGTTCTTTGATAATGATACTCCTTAAATGGTATTTATCTGCATTTGCCATTAATTCCGAATTTTCTACAGAGGGGTGTACTGGTAAATGTTTAATAATCAACACTTTGAATTCAAAATATGATATGTGCACAACACGCTTTTAAGTTTAATCTGTGATAATAAAATTTTCTCCATCACTTCCTTAAGTCTAAATAAATAACAAAATAATAAATCAAGCCATTGTGTATATCCTTTGCCATTTTCCAGAATGTCAATATTCACATGGAAAATTTAATAATCAGCTCTCATCAGCCAGTTAGAGCCGGCTCTAGCACAGTCCTGCTTCCATACTTTCAATCTAATCTGGAGAAATGAAAATTTTGTATATGGAGAATTTGTAGATAATGTGGATTACTACAATGAATAACTGAGAGATTGTGAAATCACTTTCTTAGAAGGACTTAAAAACCAAATCAATCCTTATAAATCCAAAATAGGCAATTTTGAGACAGAAGTCTGTCTGGGAAAGAGGGGAAAGAGAGTGAAGGGACTAAATGTTGTTGTCACTTAGTCTCTTAGCCTTTGTTTCTCTGGATCAGAACACTGGAAATAATAAAACCACAACCCTATCTTCTCAAGGTTTTCCTTTCTCCATGTGGGAGAACAGATGCTACACTATGGAAAAATGACTTAGGAGAAAACTAAGGCATCAAGGGTAAGAAAGAGAAATGTGTTTAGATTCAGAGGATTTAGATTCAAATCCTTGCTCTATCAATTAATCTATCCATAAGCATTTATTAAGGACATAGTGTGTGTGAAACACTATGATAGATGCTGAGGAAACAGTCCCTGCTTACATTCTATCTTGGGAGACAACAAGAACATATATGAGTATGTGTAGAATGAATACAGAGAATAAACAAATACAAAGTAGTTGAACAAGACATCTGAAGGGAGGGAACTAGAAAAATATAAAAAAGATAGAGATTGAGCTGTGTCTGGAAGAGAAAAAAGCCAAAAGGTGGAATTGAGGAGGTAGTGTATCCCAGGTATGAGTTATGGCTAATGTAAAGGGAGTAATTTGGTCTGATAAAGTGTCAAGTGTCAAGAGAGAAGAACATTGAAATGATTATAGAATATCAAAGAAGGGGAGTTATATGTAATGAGGCCAAAAAGAGAGATTAGGGACAGCTAAATCTACGAGATTATGTTTTTATCATAGAAAAAACGATCCACTAAAGTTTCTAATAAAGATCCACTGAAGGATCTACTAAAGTAGAAGAATAATGTGGTAAGGATGGACTAGAGTGGAGGCAAGGAGACCAAATAGGAGGCCATATCAGTAGTTTAGATAAAAGCTATATGAGTAGAGAAAAGCAGTTAAACTTAAGGGATGTTAAAAGAGGTAGAAAAAGGAAGATTTAGTAATTGATTGGATATGTAGGGTGATTGAGAATGAGAAGTTGAGGATAGTGTTGAGTTTACAAATTAGTAGATTAGAGGAATGGTGGTATCTTTGACAGAAATAAGGAAGTATGGCAGAAGAATGTATTTGTAGGAAAGATAATGAGGCATGTGTGTGTATGTATGTATGTGTATGTGTGTGTATGAGAGAGAGAGACAGAGAAACACAGAGAGAGACAGACAGACAGACAAAGAGAGAGAAAGAGATACAGAAAAAGAAACAGACATACACAGACAGACAGACACAGAGAAAAACAGAGAAAGATGGACACAAAGACAGAGACAGACACAGAAAAAGAGACAGGGACACAGAGAGACAGAAACAGAAACTGAGATACACAGAAACTGAAAAACAGAGACAGAAAGGGAAGGGAAGAAAAGAGAAGGAAAGGGAAAGCAAAAAAGGAGGAAAATGGACAAGGAAGCTTGGGAACCAGAATGTGCAAAATGCAGTGCTTAGGTGATGCTAGGATGGGCCAGCACTTCTTGTTTTGTATTTACTTCTATCAGGGAATAAATCATGACTTATTGTTTCTTGCTAAAGTTATAAAAACTATAGACAACATTGATATATTGTCCTTTGTTGTATGAAGAAAGACTTAATTTGATGAATAGAACTTAAGAAAATGTTTAATCTTCCATCATAGAATAATGATTGAGATTCATCCATCTGTTCCACAATAATAATAATTTATCATCAATGTGATATGCTCACAAAATTATGAAATCATCTGACAGAAATTATTCTTTCTCCTCTGTTCCCAAATATTGGTTTTCTCTAGTCTTCTCTGACATCTTTTTAGCTTGTTAAATTTAACTTGTTAAATTATTCCCAAATTTCTTCCTTCATTTTTTGGGCTCTCTCTTCAATTCGTCTCATAGGAATTGAAGAGCAGAAGACAAAGATGGGGAAACAGCCCAGTTTCCTGCTTTTCTGATTTCTCGTTAAGAGTCCAGGGACAGTTTGTCAGTTTTTCTTACATTATGGTTTATTGGATATGTAGGGTGATTGAGAATGAGAAGTTGAGGATAGTGTTGAGTTTACAAATTAGCAGATTAGAGGAATGGTGGTATCTTTGACAGAAATAAGGAAGTATGGCAGAAGAATGTATTTGTAGGAAAGATAATGAGGCACGTGTGTGTGTGTGTGTGTGTGTGTGTATGTATGTATGTATGTGTGTGTATGAGAGAGAGTTCCAAGCAAGGAAGGGCTTTCTGCCCAGAAGATTTAAGGTCACAAAGCAATGTGGGCTTTAGATGTAAAACTGGCTTCCATTTTTACCTGGGGAAGTCACACACAAGAGTGAAAGGATGAGTCAAACTCCATAACAATTCAGCACCTTTGATACCTCTATTGAAAGGGATTTTCCCAGATGGGGAGAACCATATGATATATTAATTTGGATGAGTGGGCAAATGGCATATTCATAAAGATTGTTAATGATATAGAATGCTGAAGTCTATCTGAACAGAGAGATTACCTATAGAGATGAGAAATATTGAAAGGTTTCTTTTGTAATCCTAAGTATTTTATTTTATGCATTAAAGACATTATTCTAGTAAGAGGTGCACAGACTTCACCAGACTGATGAGTGGCTCCATGACACAATAAAGATTAACTTGTGACTTAGTTTTTTTTTTTCTGCTCCCTAGAGATAAAAGCAAACTATGATAGGAAAAGATGCTCACATAAATATGAATGTCTGTGCATCTGTTCCCTCTTTGTGAGCATCACATATACATATATACACATATCTATATCTATATCTATAAAACCACAGTTTACAGTGTGTACTCTGAGAAATAATGTCAGTTTCCCTCCACTCTGCAATGGTCCTTAAATCCCCAGTTAGAAAGACAGGGCACCTTTCTTCCATATCTTACAGCCCCACAGATCTGGGACTTCCATTGTTGCCACTTTCACCAGTACTGGGGCCACTATATACATCATCTCCCTTTATTTGTTAAGTGGAATTAAGTTAAATTGAATGATTTTTCAAGGTGCCTTTTAGGCTGATAGATCTATTCAACTCCAGTGCAAAGACAATTGAAATACAGTATCTAATTATAATTGTATGCAAAGTTTGTGTCTATATTTACCTTTTGAATGTTGTCTTGCAGATTGCTTATTCCTATTAAATTTCCATTGATAAAAGAAATAAAAATAATAATGATAACTTGAATTAGGCTTATAAAGTACTTTCATACTTATAATCACATTTAATTTTTATATCACTTTGCAGACAGAGATTAATGTCCCATTTTAATAGACAAAGAATGAATCCTAAAGAGATGGTGGTTTGGAGAGACTGAATTTGAACATGTATATCCAAAACTAAAAATATGCTAGCAAAGTATATGAGTGAATGTAGGTTTGAATAGTATTTATTATATACCTGTTATGTGCTATTAGAGGTTTGGAAATACAAAAAAAAAATGAAAATGGTTCTTGGTCTCAAGACACAAAACATTCTACTGGGATGAAACAATATATACACAGACAAATATGTGTGTTTTGGGTAATCCTGCATGACACAAGTCATAATTTCATTGAGCTACACAAGCCCCTCTGTCATGACAGGGCAGTAACATAGAAGGATTAGGCACTATATAAGTGCTTTTTCTCTTTTCCCTCCCTCCCTTTTTCCCTCTTCTTAATTTTCATTCTTTTTTTTTACCTTTTTGCAGCATATGACACTACTCTTCCCCTCTGAATATTCTTTTCTCTCTGGTTTTCATGATACTTTTCTCTTGGGTATCTTCTTACCTCTCTGAATGAGAGGTTTATTTGACGAGGAATCTGCAGTTCCTGATTGTTTTGGTTGTTGCATTACTTCTTGTTGTATATTATAGCAAAAAGAAATATAAGCAAAAGCTATCAGGAGGAATTAAGGATAGGTCTTTGTGAAGTCAAAGCAGTTCATTTTCTCAGTTTATCTCACTGGTTCTTCGTGTCATTCCTGATAATTCTAGGTGTAACCCAAAGCTTTATCATGGGTGATCTTCTCTTTTCTATTTTCTCTCACTTGGCTGTTCAGATTTCATAGGTTCAATAATTATCTCAAAGCCAATGACTTATGATTTATATGTTCAGTTTTCTCTTTCATGAACTCTTAATCCTGCATCATAAACTATTAGGCATTTTGAACTCTATATCTTATAGGCATCTCAAAACAAACATTTCCAAAACAACTCATTCTCTCCCACTATACTTAAGCCTCTTTCAAACTTCTCTATTGCTATTTAGGTTATCATCATCTTTTCAGTTCCAGAAGTTTACAGCCTCAGGTTCATCCTTGACTCATCACTCTTATCCCATCTATCCAATCCATTGGAAATCTTGCTTCTTCTGTCTCCCCAACAAATTTCATGTATGTTCTTTTCTCTATAGTCGGTCACCACTCTAGTTCTAGAGTTCTGGCCCTTATCTCCTCATGTCTGCAATATTACAATAGCTTCCTATTTGATCTCCCTGTCATCTTTCTCCCCTAAAATCCACTCAACAGCTGTCCAAAGTGATTTTCCAAAAGAACAGCTATAACCACATCGCCTCCCTTCCCACTAAATCCCAATGGCTCCCTATTACCTCTAGGATCAAATATTAACTTTTCTGTCTTTTAAAGCTCTTCAAAGTTGGTTCTTTCTCACCTTTCCAATCTTCTTTTATATTATTCCCTTTTTTTTAAACCTTTGCTTTATGGAGTCTTTCATTTATTTTAACTCTCCTTAAGTATCACCTTCTATATAAAGCTTTTCCTGATTCCTAGCTAGTAATACTCTTCTATCTCAAATAATATTGTATTCATTTTGTAACTACTATGTGTGTGTGTGTGTGTGTGTGTGTGTGTGTGTGTGTGTGTGTGTATGTAGTCTTTGGTCCCAATTTAAATTTGTATACTATGTCAGTATTATTTTTTTTCATTATAACTTATAAAATTAGTAGACCAAGTTTTTGTTTAAAAAGATGGCATATTCATCTCGTTTTTTTCAAGTTATTTCTGACAATATGTTTTTATATCCTATGTACTTGCTGTTTTTTCCATTAGAATCTAAATGTCATGATGGTAGGAATTAGTTTACTTTTAAAAGTCTTGTATTCCTAATGCCCAACACAAGGCATGGCACAAATTAGATTTTTAATGGATATTTGTTGATTAATTGAGTTTCCTCAATGGATTTGTGATTCATTATTTCAGTCAAAATGTTTCATAGGCATTTTTCTTAGATATATCCATAGTTACATAGAAATAAGAAACCTTTGAAAATGATCTAAAAAGTCATTTTAAAAATACATAATTAACATATTATTGAGGGAAAAGTACTTGGATAAGTTTCTAAGCATGGCAGAATGGTTGTTCCTGACCTTTCCCTAGGTTTATGATTTCATGGAAAGTATTTAAAATACTTAGGATTAGTACAGAAGCAAGAGTTTTAAAATGATATTTAACAATGGCCAATTGTTAAAAAAACTGTTTTACATAGGTAAAGCTTTTTAATGTAGATTTCCACAAGTAAGAAATAGTGAAAGTATTATTTTTAATTCCTATTTTCCTTTGCAATTTGAAAATTAGTGCAGGCAGACAATTAAGACAGCTTTTTAGGACTCAGGGTGGTGCCCTAGAATTGAGAAAATCCCTGGACTTGCAAAATACAGACATAATGAGAGCTGGTCCAAGGAAGTAAGAAAGTCACTGATGACTTACTTAGGTTCACAGGATAGGCATGAATTTTACAAAGTTCTTTCTCCTCATTTTAAATTCATATAGTTTCCTCAAAACCTTCTTTTCCTCTCATATATTTTAAATGATTTTGACTATACCTTTTCAGTTTTTTATACAGATGGCATTTATCATTTCATTTAAAAAAACCTTAAGTATCTACTCTCATTTCTGTTCCCTTTATCTTCAAATCACTTTAGGAAACTAAGTGATCAAACAAAAAACTTAGGCAAAACAAAGACTGTCACACTCTGTTTACTTTAAGAGACAACAGACAATGTTAGCAATGCTCCTTTGGTGTGTAATTATCAAAATATCAAAAGCATAAATTCGGACCAACCAAATACTAATTATTTTGTTATAAAATAAGATTTCCATCTGCTTCCTCAAATAAATACTCTCTGACAGCATCTAAAAGGCAGCAAGGCCAAGAAACATTTAGTGCACTAATGTATGCACTACATGGGGATAAAAGAAGCAAATGTTCATGGATCAAAGAGGACCGAAAGCAATGAGTAATGTAACACTCATCTCAAATTAAACAAAGATCACCATGATGGGATGCAGAGTTGTCTACCCCACTCTATTTAGCAGCTGGAAAAAGAAAAACAGAATCACTTAGGGAGAAAGAAACACATAGAGAAAGAACTCGTGAGAGAGGGTATAATAAACAAAGAATCCCTTGGGATAGTTTCTCTACACTTTATGTACAATCTTGGAATTGGATAGGATGCAACCAGCCCATCTCTTTCAAGTAAGATGCACTTAACTCCTTTTAGTTTTTAAAATAAGTGTCTATATTCTCAGATATCTCTAATAAATCAACAATTGCTTTTTGAATGTTCAATGTTCAGCTAGTACAATATATGTTAGACAGTGGGTTTGACAAAAAAGAAATGCAGGACCAAATCCTGCTATCAAAAAGCTTATAACTTAGTTGGGGAAACAAGACCAATAATAGCCATTCCCATTCATTTATTCAATACACTTTATTAAGTACTTATTATATCTAGTGGCAGATTATGGTTGTTCATCTTTCCTTCTTGAAGAGGACCAATAACATCAGGAAAGTGATGTCTTGACTTGCAAGTAAATCGAATTTAAGTGAGGCAGGGATGTGCAAATTAGATGTTGGAAAGATACAAAGGGAAAAAAACACACTCTGTACCTGTCCTCCAGAAATTTACAATCAATTTACAGGAGGGGAGAGATAGAATATAAATTAGAATATGATGAGTGAAAAAGAGTACAAAACTATACACATACACACACATAATAAATGAAGGTGAGATCACTTCCAACTGAACATAGTAGGAGGAGACTAGGGTGAAATTGGCATTTGAGCCAAAGCTTGAATGATAGGTAAAATGTCAAGAAGTGAAGATGGAGAGAAGGGAAAAAGGGAGACAATGTTCTAGGTAGATTATATAATGCACTAGGTAGAGTGCAAAGGAACAGAGGAGAGAAAAGATGAGACACATTTATTGGATGATTCCCCTTTGATTAGATCAACATGTTATGTGAAGGGCAGTAAAATGAGAAAAGACTCAAAAGATGAGTAGGAGGCATATTATAGAAAGCCTTGAATGTCAAGTTAAGGAATTTATACTTGGTAGACAATAGAAAGTTACTGAAATTTTTGAGTAAAAGACTATTGTGATCTAACCTGTGTGTTAAGAGCATTAATCTAGAAGCAATAGGAAGAATTAATTAGAGAGACTTGAGGTAGAGAGATTAATTAAAGGCTATCACAGTAGTCCTGATTAGAGATCATCAGATCATAAGATTTTAAGAATGTTAGTGAGATGTTCTAAGCCATCCCCGCAATTTTATAGTTGAGTAAATTCTGGGATAAAAAATTTTAAGTGAGCTGCTCAGTGTCATGTTGATAATAAACCAAAGGTTAGATTTGAACCCAGATCTTTTTATTCCAGACTCACTGCTTTTCCCATCACACATGAAGAGATCTGGAATGTTAGGAAGAGAATGAAAGTTAGGAATGAAAAAGAAGAGACTCTGCAGAAACCAGATTTTTTGAAATATTTGGAGAACAATTAAGTATTAAGTTATGTGGTATTAATTTTCAGTGTAAAAGGAATTCAGAGAAGGGAGAGGTTAAGGTGGAGCAAAATTGTTAAAGAAAGCTACATGAAGAAAATAGGGCTTGAGGATGAATAAAATTTAGGTCCATTGCCTGATTTCTTCTACTGGGCATGAGGCTATATGTCACATTTCATGGCTTTGGTGTTCATAATATGAGTAGTAAATAATACTTCTAAATTCAATTTAATTAAAAAAACATTTATTATGAGGCAGCTAGGTGGTACAGGGGATAGAATACTGGCACTGGATACAGGAGTTTAATCTGAGTTTAAATCCAGCCTTAAACATTTACTACCTCTGTGATTCAGGGCAAGTTTTTTTTAATCCCAATTGCCTAGCCACTTCAAAGCATTTATTTATGTGTTTAGTATGTGCTTCTAGAGACTTGGGAATGCAAAGACCAAAATGAAAATGGTTCTTGCTCTTAAGAGGCTTAATACATTCTACTGGGGTGAAACAACAACAAGGCATGCCCTCATGAGAGAAGGTGCTGTGCTCATAAGTAAACAATTGAATTAGCCCAAAGGAAACGTGAGATGTGTTAAAATAGTAGAAGTTATCCCAAATGTCCCACCTGTGGCAGAGCATTCTGGGCTTGTATTGTTCTGATCAGCCACAGTTGGACACACTGTTACTAGCCTCTAACAGAGATGTCATTTCAGTCCTCTTCAAGAACAAAGGGCAACAACTAACCAACATAGACAAATGAGTGCAAAATATCAACAAAATAAATACAAAGTAATTTCTGGGGATAATTTGAGACATTAACAATCTGATTCAGAAGGACCTTTTTCTTTTAAGGTGTAGTTCTTGAATTGAGTCCTAATTGAAGCTCAACTCCAAGAGATGGAGGTGGGAAGGGAGAACAGTTCATAAATGAAAAATTATGCATTAGAAGTAATTAACAGAAATGATCACCCAACATTGCTCCCTAATCCAGTTATGAATGGCTTAACTTACTTATTATGTAGATCTCATAAAAGCCAATATGAGTGATTTTCCTAAATAAAAAGAAGAATTGTGATGAATGGGTCAAGTTTCTTTATGAGGGAAATGCTATTTGATTTTTGAAACAAAATTATCAGAATTTAATCATCTTCTAAAAGAATATTATCCTGTAAAGCCAACATCTTGACAGTTAAGAATCAGTTTACTATTTACAAAAAAATCAGTTTTATTATTCCCAGTCATTTAATTGAGAAGCTTTTATTTGGTACCAGTTACATGCCAGATACTGAGGAAACAAAGGCAAAAATGAAATAATCTTTATTCTGGAAAAGCATATTTTTTTGGGGGGAGGCAGACTATATACACACATGTTAAGTATATGCAAAATAAGTATCCAAAACATAATAACTATATAAGAAGCATCTATTTATCTACGTATCTGCTTACCTACCTATCCATCATCCATCCATCCATCCATATCTATCATTTTCCTTCCTTCCTTCCTTCCTTCCTTCCTTCCTTCCTTCCTTCCTTTCTTCCTTCCTTCCTTCCTTCCTTCCTTCCTTCCTTCCTTCCTTCCTTCCTTCCTTCCTTCCTTCCTTCTTTCCTCCCTCTTCCTTCCTTCCTTTCTTTCTCTTTCTCTCTTTCTTTCTTTCATATAGCTACACTTATGGACAGCTGAATGGCTCAATGGATACAGTGCTGGGCCTGGTATCAGCAAGTTGTTGTTTAATTGTTTTTCAGCCATATCTGATTCTTTGTGACCCTATTTGAGGTTTTCTTAGCAGAGATGCTGAAGTGGTTTTCTGTTTCCTTTCCAGCTCATTTTACAGATAAAGAAACTGAGGCAAACAGGGTTATGTGATTTGCTTAGGATCAGATCTGAGTCCAAATATGGCTCTAAACATTTATTAGCTGTGCGACTCTGGGCAAACCATTTAACCTCTATTTGCCTTAATCTGCTGGAGAAGAAAATGGTAAACCACTCCAGTATCTTTGCCAAGAAAACCTCACAGACAGTTTGGTTCATGGAGTCACTAGCAGTAAGACATAACTGAATGACAATTGCTGTAGCTGTGAGTAGGTAAACAAGGCTTAATAACTCTCATCCTTTCTCCATTCACCCTTGTTTCTTTTTGTAGCCAAGCTACTCTTTATTTTGAGGAGTGACTTTTTGCTCTAATAAATTTCTTGGCCTCTTTCTCCTCTGGAGGAAAGATTTTCTTTCCAACCAGTGTGGGGAAATGGCAACAGCCTGTCTCAATATCAGCCCATTGAGTCAGCTGTTCAACCATTGCTACCTACTAATTTGTTTAGAGAAACCCCTGTAAATGAATTCTCTCTGATCTAGAAACTTACAAAAAAGTAGTTGATAACTCTATATTTCAGCTCTAATCTCCATGCCAAAAATCTCACTTTAGAAAAATAATACAGTTTGAAATCTAGCCCTTTGCCCACCAGGTATTCCTAATTACCCACTTTCAATGTTATCAAGCAACCGTATACACAATCTACCAAAGTGATTTGTTAACAACTTTACCACATTCATTGCTTTATAAGACAACAAAAACATTTATATTAAAAAATAAAGATGTTTTTTAAAATGAATAGCTTTTTATATTTAAAATATATTCAAAGATTGTTTTAAACATTCAATCTTGAAAAACCTTGTGTTCCAAATTTTTCTCCCTCCCTTCCCCCCAGACAGCAAGTAATCCAATATATGTGTGTAATTTTTCTTTATTTATTTCCACATTTTTCATGTTGCACAAGAAAAATCAGATCAAAAAGGAAAAAAAAATGAGAAAGAAAACAAAACACAAGCAAACAACAAAAAAGGTGAAAATACTATGTTGTGATTTATATCAGTCCCTATAGTTATCTCTCTGGATACAGATGGCTCTCTCCATCACAAGTCATTGGAATTGGTTTGAATCACCTCATTGTTGAAAAGAGCATATCCTTCAGATTTGATCATTTCATAATCTTGTTGTTGCAGTGTACAGTGTTCTCTTATATTCTATTCACTTAAGTTAGCATCAGTTCATGTAAGTCTCTCTAGGCTTTTTTGAAATCAGTCTATTGATTGTTTCTTATAAAATAATAACATTCCATAACATTCACATACCATAACTTTTTCAGCTATTCCCCAACTAATGGGCATTCATTCACTTTCCAGTTCCTTGCCACTACAAAAAGGGCTTACAAACAAAAAATAAAGATTTTTTTTTAAAGATGCATGTGGTGAAAAGGTCAGGGCAGAATTGGGGTGAGGTTGAGGAAGAGAAACTTGAGAGATTTCTGCTTGATAACCACAGTCATCCTTCTCTAACTTCCTGATCTCCTTGATGATGTCTGAAATAGGTGTGACCAAGATAGTATTTACACACACACACACACACACACACACACACACACAGACACATCAAGATAGTTCTTGTATGAAAGAAAGACACTAGCAGGCTGAGTGATTAGGAAAGAACTCATGTAAATTAGCATTTGAATTGAGTTTTCAAGGCACCTAGTAATTTTGAGAAGTAGAGAAAAGGAAGTAGTACATCCTAGGCATGAGGAGCAGCATCCTTTGTGAAGACATTAAGGCAGGAGATGGTTCCTAATAGATGAGCAACAGTAAGAGTGACTTTTAACTTAATAGCTGCACAGCATTAACCAAATGCCATGTTCTAATTTGACAATCCACCACTTATTGGTGGAGTATTTCCAAAAAAACTTGTGGTAGCTTAAAAATCTGTCTTGTAAGGAAGATTTGTCACTAGATTCAGAAGAGATTGTTGTTTTTGAAAGCAATTTCGAGAGATATTCTTAAAAGACTTAAATCAGTGACTGCACTGTTAGGATAAGTGAACAGCTTCCCAAGGTGACTACTTTGAATGGAATAGCACTTACTTAGATATATAGGTCCTTGTAAGTTTGCTAAAAAAGCCAGTTGCCTACTAAATAACTCTTCAGAGAATTTCCAGATGGCTTAGACAAGTGAGAAACTTCTGAAACCTTTAAGGCAAAGATATATGAGTGGCACTATTGACTTGATGGTTTCACACATAACACATAACACTGTCATTAGTTAGATTGCCAATCCATAGCCTGGTGGGGAGGCTAAAGTGTATACTTCTTTGTTTTCAGCAGTTAGAGGGCTTTTAGCTTCTGTGGGTCAGTCCCCAGAGGGCAATGGCAGTCTTGTTGGATGCTCAGGCTGCATTATTGCGATAGTTGTGTTGCAGCTAATTGTATCCAGAACTCACAAAATCTCCAATCTGTCACTACTTTTAGTGTGTGGCTATGAGTGTTTGGGAGGAGAGATGGCTGTGAGAACGTATCATGTTTGGGGAAGGAGGAGTTGAGAGAAATTCAGAAAAAAAGGAAAGACTTTTCAAACAAACATTGCAATTCTAATCCTGTGTAATTATAATTGCTATCATTATAGCCTTTAAGAAGGATTTTTGAGATTTTAAAGTAAGGCTCTAAGCATTATATGTACAATTTTCCCCAACATCTCCTTCTAAGAAGTATTGTAGTTGTCCCACTAAGGATGTAGACTCTGATGCATCTTTGTCTACCCATTTTATGCAACTTTCATTCATAACATTTTTCTGTGATACAAACCTTCCTTAAAGGCTCTTTAGTCCAACTTACCAAAGGAAACTAAGAAACATCTTCCAAATGTACTCCCAAACATTATTTATTTCTGTATTTTACAAATAAGGAAACTGAGGGCAAAGACATCCTTTATATCCCTCAATTGTTTGTGATGAGCTGCCTGGAAATATGTGTCCAAGAGGTTCAAAGAAGCTTAGTATATTAATGCACCACATTCTAGCTGTACTTTCCTCTGTAGGTTCTGTCCTTTCATGGACTGAATATATAATGCCTGAAGCTCCCTACTGACATCTTTGACTGACTGTTGGGACCTCTGAAAGATTATTAATGTGGACATAGCCATATAAGATATACACTCATGCATACCTATGGGACATGTCTTCTTAGTTTCTTTCCCTGGATAGAAGGTATATTAGAAGAATTCAAAGCATATGGACCTGAGAGGAAGGAGTGAGGTACTTAGAACCATAATTTATCATGTGTTTGTTGTCTCACTTTGGTTTTACCCTACTCCTATTTTACACTTTGTTGTTATTTATTTCAGATGATTAGAATCCTAAGTATTTGTTTAGAGAAAGTGCTAGCAATGCCTTGCTGCTCATAATTTCAAATGTCCCTCCCTCGCTCCCTCTCTGTCTCCCTCCCTCCCTCCCTCCCTCCTTCTCTCTCCTCTCTCTCCCTCTCTCCCTCCCTCCATCTCTCTCTCTCTCTTCCTCCCTCCTTCCGTCTCTCTCTCTCCCTCCCTCCTTCTGTCTTTACTACTACTACTACTCTCTACTGTCTCTACTACACTGTTCTACTAGGGCAGAAGCATTAGTGCACTTCTTTGAGATACTCCTATAATTATTCCTTTTCTTATTCAGGGAAATTGGTTGTCCAGATTTTCCTATTATGCTAACAACATCTTCCCACATAGCACCCTACTCAACTCAGGAGGTGAGACTGACAGGATTTCTTTGAGTATTTTTGGTAAAATCATGCTACTAGTACAGGAGTATGGACATCTTTCATCCACTTGAGTATGTGGTATCCTAGATTGTAACTTTTCTAATGTATCAATATTCATAACATCTTTCTAGTGGGTCCTTGTTACTTTCTAGCCCTGTATCAAATATATATCATCATCTTTTGATGAGTTCAACCAGGCAGGAGAATAAAGAGATTCTGTACAGTCAGAAAGATTCACAGAAAAGGAAAGAGAGAGAGATGGAGATAGAAAATAGAGATGGAGTCAGAAAATGATGAAAAAGGAAATAAGAAGGGATAGGCTCAAGGGTAGAACTATAGGGATTGGATTCGAAAAGGAAAAGGACCACCTCTACTTTAGAAAGAAGTAAAAGATGTTTAAGTTGTATAGAAAGGAGGAGGAAGTCCATAGCTTATGGCTTTTATTTTCTGAGAAAAAGGAGGACATGTTCTTTTTTGAGAGTAATGGGTGATGGTATGCTACAGGGAGCTTGAGGAGAGAAATAAGTAATAGTCAGGAAAGAATAATCAGGAATAAGGAAGGGACAATTTGAAATTAAATAATTTGAATTTATTTAGGATCCAGTTGATGCTGCTGTGTGCCTTTCTCTGGCACTTTTCAGCACTATCTGAACAATGGAATGGAAAGAAAACAGAAGCCTACCAAGTTTTGTATCTGGCATAAGCAGTGGCAAGAAAAGAAAAAAAAAGACTTTAAGGATAGAAGATAGTATAGCATCAAACAGGTCAGCAATTCTAGGGTCAAGATTGTTGATGGAGGAAAGTGAGGTTAGAGAGGCTACAATGGGCTAGGAGTTTAGGAAGGACTAGAGATGAAGTAATCTAGATCTAATGGATGAGGAAAAATGAGACAGAAAGAGATGGACATATAGGAGGTTATCAAAGGGAATAATTTCAGAGTCCAAGATTCAAGATGTGACCTTCAGAGAAGATATTAGTCATGGGTGTTAAGGAAGTTGATTGTACTGGGAACACACATACAATGGAAAGACAATTACAATGATGTCATTGTAGTTCTCTAGATTAAACCCTAGGGGGTCAAAGAGGATAGCTGTGATGAGAAAAGAGAGAAAATGATCTGTAATCTTCAATAAACAATAAGTCTTTTCTGGATTTGATGGTACAGATGGATGGAGCCAATCCCAAAGAAAAAGGTTTTTCCTGTTTGATTAATGTAAAGGGATTATTAGAGAGAGACCACCCCATTTTAGAGAGGGTGATCAAGGTATGCAGTGTCTTCTGAAAGGAGCCAGGACTAAGAAGAAGGGAAGACAATCTGCAGTATGGTGTAACTGGGCACAGTAAGCATAGTGGAAAAGAAGGAACTAGGGAGGGTAGGACTGAGGTGGGGGGCTGCTGGGTGGCACAGTAGGTAAGAGTATCAGGCCTGGAATCAGGAAGACCTGAGTTCAACCTGGTCTTAGACACTCACTAGCTATGGGACCTTAGGCAAATCACTTAACCATGTTTGCCTCAGTTTCTGTAAAATGTACTTCCGTAAAATGAGCTGGAGAAGAAAATGGCAAACCACTCAATATTTTTGCTAAGAAAATCCATAAGGAATCATGAAGAGTTATAATCTTCTGAAATGACTGAACAATAATAATAAATAGGTGAGGATGGGAGAGGGGAGAGGAGCAGTGTTTAGGTAGATTCGATCTTCCATCTACAGTTTTGTGATGACAGAAGGGGCCATCACAATAAATTTTCTCAAACATTAAAGGAGAAGGGATTGAGTCAGTAAAAAAGATCAAATGGGATAGTTGATTCAGTAAATTCTTGGTAATCCAGGACTTAGAAGCATCACAAAACTCAGATTTAGGGACAGTTCATTTGCCTGAATATGCTAGAAGATTCCCCTAACTTGGAGCATGCACTTAGCTTCTATTTGGTTTTGGATTTCAAGATCC
Source organism: Sarcophilus harrisii (assembly GCF_902635505.1). Classification (NCBI taxonomy): domain Eukaryota; kingdom Metazoa; phylum Chordata; class Mammalia; order Dasyuromorphia; family Dasyuridae; genus Sarcophilus; species Sarcophilus harrisii. The sequence goes on along the minus strand of NC_045428.1, from coordinate 397,570,751 downwards.
TGGCACAGGATGAGATTCTAAAAGCAAGAAACGAGGTGTCTGGTTTTGATATTCTATGAAGTCCTGTGGGCAAGAAAGATATGACATTCAGATACACAGTGATTAGAGAGGGCTGTGATGTTGCTCATCTCTGATGGTCCCATGAAGCAAGCCCAGGTGAAATAGATGAACATGTATTTAAATTAAAATTTTCCATTAATAGGCATTTATTAAGTGCATTTGTTTTCTTTCTCTCCCAGCTTCCTCTTTTGCCCCCCTCTCTTCTCACAGACACACTAGAGAAGGAAAAAAAAAGTTTTCTTCCAAAAATATGTAGTCAAGCAAAATAGATTTTAAAAAGATATCCTTATTACTTTTAGCATATTAAAAACAATGACAAAAAAAGTACACAGTAAAAAATTATTGTGGGTAACATAAGAAAATAGTGTGTATTTTATACATATATATATAATCTAAAAATTTAGTATTATTGATATGTATATAGGCATACACAAACATATATTTAGGTGAGGCAGCATAGGTGCTATTAGCATAAATTGTACAATGTAGTTTAACAAAAATAGATTTCTATATTGGCCACGTACATAGACATGTGGTTCATTCTGCATATGTCATACACCATCTATCTCTGTCAGGAGGTAGATAGCATCCCTTATCAGTCATTCTCTGTTATCATGATTGTTCATTACATTGATCAGAAATCTTAATGCTTTCAAAGTTGTTCATTTTGTTTAACAATAAACAATATGGTATAAATTGTTCAGTGGATGAATGTCTACAAAAGTTTAAAATATCCAGGTTAACAGAACAAGAAATAGAAAATTTAAATAATCCAATTTCAGAAAATAAAATTGAACAAGAGATAAATGAACTCACAAAGAAATTATGGGTGAGAGCAAAAGAGCCAAATCCCAAAGTCTCCAGATTTACCCAGGTAAGGAAAAATGAGTCAAAGAGAGTTATTCTTGAGAAGTTTCTAAGATTGGACTTTGTGCAAACCAAAATTTATTGGTATAAGTTATATGGAATGTATAGATTATGGAATTGTGCTCTGGGAGAATCATATCTGTCATTGTCTACAAATTAAATGGTATCGGGACCTTCCTATCTCCTCTTCCTCCTCCTTTTCCTCCTTCTCCTTCTCCTCCTCCTCCTTCTTCTTTCTCTTTCTTCTTCTCCTTCTTGTCCTCCTCTTCTTTCTTTCTTGTCCTTTCTTCCTTCCTTTCTTCTTTCTTTCTTCCTTCCTTCCTTCCTTTCTTTCTTTCTTTCTTTCTTTCTTTCTTTCTTTCTTTCTTTCTTTCTTTCTTTCTTCCTTCCTTCCTTCCTTCCTTCCTTCCTTTCTTTCTTCCTTTCTTCCTTTCTTCCTTTCTTTCTTTCTTTCTTTCTTTCTTTCTTTCTTTCTTTCTTTCTTTCTTTCTTTCTTTCTTTCTTTCTTTCTTTCTTTCTTTCTTCCTTTCTTCCTTTCTTTCTTCCTTTCTTCCTTTCTTTCTTCCTTCCTTTCTTTCTTTTCTTTCTTCTCCTTTACTTTCCTGAGCCCACTTCTGCCTTTTTTCCTTTCCTCTACATAATTGCTCTACAGTGTCATGTCAATCAGGCCTGGCAGTCCTCAGGGAAAAAGTGCCCCACTAATTGATCCTTTAAATCCTCATTCAATCCTCCATTGAAGATTTATAACAGAGAAAAGACTGTCTTTTCACTGTTAGAAATATTTCTCATCCCCAAAGCAATCATTATCTGGAAGAATTCATTCATACGGTCAAAAAATGTCTGTTCTCTCAGTCATGCACAGAGAGAATACATGGCCATCATAGGTAGCGTGTCATGGTTTCACTAGGTACACCCCAAGTCACCAAAATTCAAAGAAGCCAAAGTCTACCATTTCTATAAGGCTGAAAGCTAGCTCCCAAGGACAAAGAGCACAGGGGTCTCATTGTGTGATTCTGCAAAATTATAGAGGAAAGGGCTTTAACTAGCAGACATCTAATGGTACCTCTTCATAGTTGTCTGGATTGACATTGCAATGATACTTGCTCTTTATACTGGACACCCATCATACTAGAGTGAGGTTAAGTATGAGTCCAGGTGGTTCTGACTAGATAGAGTGTGATCAATGCTTTTCAAACCAGGAATCCTGGTACCAAAGATGCTCAACCTTTCTCTTTTTGGTTATGCTTCTCCAGTACTGGCCTAGCTCCAAGAAAGAACTAGCTCAAGTCCACTTCCCTAAGAAGCTTTCTTGGACAATGCTATCCACATTAGTCTTTCCCTGCCTATCTTTCAGAGTACTTGTCAGTATCTTTCAAAAACTATCTTTCAAATCAATCAATCATCTACTGTTTGCTTTTCAAATAGGGCAATCAGGTACATAAAAAGACCATAGACAGCCAGGCCGGAAGTCAGAAAGACTCCTCTTCCTGAAGTTCAAATCTAGCCTCAGACATTAACTGCATGACTCTGGGAAAGTCACTTAACCATGTTTGTCTCAGGTTTCTCATCTGAAAATAAGCTGGATAAAGAAATGGTAAACCACTCTAGTATCTTTGCCAAGAGAACCCCAAATGAGATTACCAAGAGTTGGACATGACTGAAAAATGACTAAACAATAACAAAAACATAAATATAGTCTCTGTTAGAATAGAAACTCAAGTCAGGTGTCCTACCTTCTTCCTACAACAGTCCTGCAGGTATCTTGCGATAGATATTAGATATTACATAGATTACATAGATATAACAGTAACCTTGGATTATAGATTTAGAATAAGGAGGGGGGCTTCAGAGGCCATCCCTTTATTTAATTTTCAAGGCACACAGAGAGAGATTAAATGATTTTCCCAGGAATGCACAGCTAGTAAATGTCTGACGACTCCTAGTCCAGGGTTCTATCTACAGCACCATGTTACTAACATCTTCAGTCCTTGGCTTAAGTGCATAAGATTAGGTTTGGGGAATAGAATATTTTAATAAATTTCAGAATTGTATGTTAAAATTTCATGTTAAATATTTCGCAGTAAAATTATTTCCCTAATGTTAAGTGGAAGAGAAAGGGAAAATCCTCTAGAACTTATTATGTTAGTTCAATTTAACTCAATATATTTCAATGAACTTTTATTAAGTATCTGTGGGATCAAAAAAATCACAGAATATTAGATCTGGAAGGGTCCTTGGAGATGAGTTAGCTCTTCACTCCTCACCCCTACCACCAGCCCCAATGATCAAAAATAAAAGTTAAACAAAAATTTAAAAAGTGAAAAAAAACCCCAAAGTATATACTTGTCCAAGCTCACAAACCATTAAAAAGCCATTTAAAGCTAAGATTCATACCTAATTTCTTTGAATTCAAGTTCATTGTTCTTTCCAAATACAAGACATTGTGCTAGTCACTGGGAGTGAAAGAAATGGCATAGGCCCTTTCCTCAAAAGTTTATAGTACAAGGTGTGTGTGTGTGTGTGTGTGTGTCTGTGTGTGTTAGGGAAGAAGAAGTGATTGGTGAAAGAGAGCACAATTATCTACACAAGAAACAAGGGAAAATCTAAGTGCCAAAAAAAGGGTTCAGGCAATGTGTGCTAATGTGCAGTACTTCTATTATAGAAATTAGAAAGACCTAAATTCATGTCCTGCCTCAGATATAGTGGCTATAGAACTAATTCTAGGCAATGATTTAGTTTCTCAGTTCCCCGGATAATCCTCTAAGAACATAAATTATAGAATTGTGCTGATCTGTTTTGGTTGAGGGATTTCTTACTGGTAGTACCCTATATCAATGAAGTGCCCCCTGCCCACTCCCAAATGTGCCTACTCAATTTGTGATAATGGAGGAAAGATTCAGAAAGAAAGGAAAAAAAATATAAGTTTTGGAGAATTCATGATTTCAAAAGGGGAAGGAGAATGGAAGGCAAAGCTGAAGGGGCTAAGGATGTTCTGATTGTGATTGAAAACTCAGTTATGTTTGTGATGCAATGCTACTATGCTATAAGAAATGATGAGCTCAACAGTCTTAGAAAGGCATAGAAAGACTTGCATGAAATGAGGAAGAGTGAAGTGAGTGGAATCAGGAGAACATTGGTTATGGTAACAGCAATATTCTTTTGAGAAGGACTTGAACAATTAAGTCATTTTGGCTATTATAAATATACAAATTAAAAATGAAGATCATTAAAGAAAGATACTCTCAGTATCCAGAGGAAAAATGGAAAAGTGAGAGAATGATTGAATAATTTTACATATAACACCTATTTGTATTTAATGGTAGTCATCTCTAGAGTTGGGGGGAGAGGGAATAAAAAAAATTTTTTACAATAATTTTGTTGTCTATTTGAAGGGAATAACAAGTTGTACATGGTAAATTTTAAGTTTCATGTGCAATCATCTTATTTACCATATAGGGTTATAGAGGGGCTTGTTTTATTCTGTGAATTAAAAATAAAATAAATTTATAAAAGATTAGGGGAAATTAAGTAAAAAGCTATGTGCAGAGAACAAGAGGCTACCCTAGTTTGCCAATTTCTGTGGGTAGAGTCCAGGGGATGCTAGGTTAGTTGCAGTTAGATGGTTGTAAGAAAAGCTTAGACATGAAGTGAATCTAGAGTTTAGACAGAAAAAAAGAGCATGTTTCTTGAAAGTACCTAGGGAACTGGGGCAGGGAAACCCAACCCAACAACAAATTGCATCTGGGGATGATATAGGATGAACAAAGAAGTAGATCCACACCTAGGGAAGGAATAGAGAATCAAACAGGTAAAATCTGGCAGTTTTAGGGTTTTATTTCAGAATTAATTACCACAAGCTGAAATCTTGTAAGTTGCATGAAATAATACCCTCAGTTGAAAGGAAGTGTGTTGGAGTTCCATTCCACTGGGAGAAACAGATTATTGTACACTAGTGTGAGATTACTCTCAGAGAAGGTAGAGGAAGTTTGGAGGATGGGAGGATGAGCTGGCAGCTTTTTATTTTAGCTTGTTATTTTTGTTAGCTACTTGCTAAATTCTATAGTTTCTGCATTGTAAAGGATGAGAGATGCTGTCAACTCCATCTAAATTTGGGCAAAACTTTGTTGACTCACTTTAGCAATGCCTCCGGAGCTTGAAAGAGATAAATGAATATTCTAATCCTATGCTATCCTAACTGAAATATGATAGTGTACTTGTCATTGACCTATTCTGTATATACAGTAACTTGTTATTTGTAGTATCAGAAGAGGAAAGTCCAAATCAAGAGACCATGGACATCTGACTAAAGAACCTTCTTGTTTGGAGGATGCTGCTCATTTTATCATACTACATAAGGGTAAATGGTACATTTATTTAAGTTTAATACAGCATCACATAAATACTACCTTTATATTTGAATCTTTAAATTTTTAACATAATTAAATGAAATCTTTAAGGTATAATTGCTTTTGTTATCGAGTTAAATTCTATAAATTTTATTTACAATGTATTTGCTTTAGGGAAAGTAGGGTAAATTTGTGGGATTAAGTAATTTGCCTAGGGTCATACAGCTGATAACTGTTAGGTGTCTGAATTTGTATTTGAATTCAGGTCCTCCCGACTTCAAGGCTGGTACTCTATTCACTGTGACATTTAGCTGCTCCTTTCTGTTTGTTTTTTCCTTTTTTTTGTCTCCCTCCCTCCTTTCCTTCCTTCCTTCCTTCCTTCCTTCCTTCCTTCCTTCCTTCCTTCCTTCCTTCCTTCCTTCCTTCCTTCCTTCCTTCCTTCCTTCCTTCCTTCCTTCCATTTTTTTTTTGACTAGGTAAAAGAGACCATTCTCTACTTCATTTCTTACCAAGCTGTTAATTTAGCCTTTGGTATTCAACATTTTCCCACTTGCCTCAGTTTCCTCTTTTGTCTGTTTGGAATTATGGAAAGTTTGATTACTTCCAAAATTTTCCTTTATAAATAGCAGGACTTTGGCTTGCAGCTCACCCTATTTTCTATCCACAATTCTATTTGGTTTTAACTGCATGGAACAAGAACCACATATCCCCTGAATCACCTCCCTCCTCCACACATTTCCAGCTTTTTCCTGTGTGTCTTTACCTATTTGATTATAAGCTCCTTGAGGAAAGGATCTGTCTTCCTCTTTATTTGTATCCATAGTGATCAGCACAGTGCTTGGTTCATAATAGGCACTGAATAAGTGTTTATTAAATTGAATTAGGCAGGCTCTTTAAATATAGCAGGAAAATAATGATTCCCCTAAATGCCAGTTTCTGTTACTGAAAGATATAGAATGAAACAAGCTTTGGGAAACAATACAGTAGAAACTTACTTTTAGGAAAACCTTATTTCCATCATGCTTTTGTAGGCACCAGGTTGCTGGTGGAAAAATAACCACCACCACCACCAATTGTATCCAGAGATGAAATAGGATAAATGAAGTAGATTAGCTCCTAGAGAAGAAATGGAGAATCAAACAGGTAATATCTTTCAGAGTTATAGATAGTAATTTTTATTCCGGAAACAAATCCTACAAATGGAATCCTTATAAGAGGGTTGAAATATATGTTCTTTCAAAAACTTGAGATATTAAAAAAAGATGAATTCAGGGGAAATTATTTGTATTACAAGAGCCGATTCGAGTAATATACACTTCTTATGTTCATTGATTTGTAGACAATCCCCTTTGATTTGTAATTCTACTTTTATTATAAGCTGTATGATTATTTAGGGAAAAGCCAAGATCTGTAGGACCACAATGATAGGGAGCTTTGTTCAGATGCTGAAATCAATGTAATGTATTTGAAATGCTTTGTAAAAATCAAATCACTATCTCAAGATTTATTATCTTCTTTTTTTGTCCATGCTACTGTGTCCTGTCTGGACAGTTCTCCTTTAGGGAAGTCTCCCGGGAAGTATTTTCTCTATGTGCTTCCTCCAGTTAAATCTTATATGTCCATGTGCCTATTGATTGAGAAGCTCAGGGCTTTGGGCATAGGCTACTTAAAGGAAATTAGTTATGATAAATCTGGGCTGCAAGGTCAGTCAAAGATGTACCTCCCCAGTACCTCCTGAGTCACCTGCTCTAGTTTTAGAAGAATCTGACACTCTTTACATTCCTTTAAATAGTGATCCTCCTCCCCCTTTGCTCTCACTGCTTTCTGGTACAGACAGAGGGGTCACACTCCACAAAGCTGCTACTTCAACTGTGTCTCCACTGTTCCAGAGCTGGAAAACTTAGCTTTTTAAAAGCCACTAGAGGCATGGCTGATGTTTGCCAGCCCATGCAAAACTCCTCTTCTAATATAATTAGAGTAACTTTTCCATCATTTGTAAAGGGATAATATGATGACAACTTATTTGAAATGTGAAGAAATTTACTAAAATTTGATTCACTTAGCATAGTATAGGATTCAGAGTTGGAGTAACTGGATTCAATTCCTGGCTGTGTTTTTGTGATCTTGCACAACTCTTTTCAATGCTTTGAGCCTCAGTTTCCCCATCTGTAAAATGAATAGGTTGTAGTAAATAAAGTTTCTTTCTGGTTCTAAATTTGTGATTTTATTAACTACTAACATCCGTATTGTATGTATGTATTGGATTTTTATGAATTCAAAGCATTGCTTCTGAAAATATCATACTTCCCTACCCAAAGATAAATCCAAGATCTTTTGTGATGATGGCTTTTTTGGACGGTTGGCTAGAGTGAGATGAATTCTGATTTTGCCGTACATTGTTGGTGTATTTATCAGATCATTATTTCTGCCTCAGTTCCCTTTCATTCTCTGACCTTCTCCTTTTTACACAAATCTACTTTGTCTTTTTTCGATTAATACCAGTTTAGAGTTCCTGGCTAATAATGGTATCAGGATCCTTATTTTTCTCACATCAGCAGAAATAGATTTTGAAATTTCTTTTTCCTATATGAAATTTCTCCTTCCTTAATGAAATTTGCAGTCAGCATTCTTTGCCATCCATATTCAATCCCATAGTTTCATTTTTAAAGGCCTTTATTTTAAATTTCCTTTATTGGATGTAAGAATTAAAAGGTGTGGCTCATGATGACCCTCCATGTTGAAGAATTCTGAAATTCCTTATCTGATCATAATCTATTGACTTGTTGCTTCTCCCTATGCCTTCTCTTATGAAACCCTACTTTTTTTCCACACCATGACCTCCAATCCTTTGACCCTTCTATTTCTACCCAAACTGCCTTCTTTGTACTGATGACTTCTTTTCTTCCCTTATATTGACCCCTTGTTGAATCAATTTGACTCTACACTGTCCTCTTCTCTTGAATCTCTAGCTTTATCATATTATTGATTATGCCCTGACAAGTCTCAGTCTTGGTTCACTCTCACCATTTACTCCAGAACATGTGCTTTAAATTGAAAGTGGAGAAAAATCACATGACTTTTCTGACTGGATCCTCTACAAATTTACAATTTGAGACAACTTAGTTAGTAGGCCTTAGCTGCTATGAGAAAACCCTTCTAGATCTACCATATCAATTTATTATCCTGCTTTTTACAGCAGCTCTTCCAAACATTTTCATCTTCCCTCAAACTTACTGTGGTTTTCCCTTTCCAATTCCACCCTTATCTTAGAACTTTGCTTCATATTTTGTGGAAAAAATTAAGGCCATTCATTGTGAGCTCCTTTTTTCCCATCTCATTTGCCTTCTGCTACCATCTCTTTCTTCAGTCCTGTTTCACATGATGAAATGGCCATATTCCTTACCAAGGTAAACTCCTTTGCCTGTTTAATTGATCCCATTCCTTTCTGTCTCCTCTAGCAGATTAGCTCTCCATCATCCCCATTCTATTTCCAATCTCCCCCATCTGCTTACAAATTCCCCATGTCTCACCCTCATCCTTAAAAAACCCCTTACTTGATGCCTGATTTTTGTTGTTCACAGTCATTTCAGATATGCAACTCTTTGTGACCCTCCTCCCCTTTTTTCTTGATAAAGGTACTGGAGTGGGTTACTCTGACGCAAGTGCTCATCATCTCATTCCTGGACTATTGCAATAGCCTGTTGGTGGGTCTGCCTGCCACAAGTCCCTCCTCACTCTGATTCATCATCCATTTAGCCATTATCATGATTTTCCTGAAACACAGGTCCTACCATGTAACCTTTACCCCCTACTGAATAAAATCCAGTCATTATCTATTACCTCCAGAATCAAATACATAATCCTTTGATTGCTATTCAAAGACCCTCATAATTTAGCCCCACTATGTTTCCAGAAGTCTGATATCTTACTTCCAGTCATAAACTCTTTTTAAAAAATATTATTTTATTTTTCCAAATACAGGCAAAGATAGTTTTCATCGTTCACCTTTGCAAAAACTTGTGTTCTAAATTTTTCTCCCCACCTCCTAAGAAGCAAGCAATCTGGTAGAGATTAAACCTGTGCAAGTCTTCTAAACATAATTCCATTATAATGTTGCTCAAGAATAATCAGATCAAAAAGGAAAAACATTAAGAAAGAAAAAAAACAAGAGGACAACAACAACATGAAAACACTATACTTTGATTCACATTTAGTCTCCATAGTTCTTTCTCTGGGTGAATATGGGACTTTTCATCCCAAGCCTATTGGAATTCAGTCATAAACTCTTCAATCTAGTAACAGTGACCTCTCTCTTGCACTTCTAGGCATTTTCTTGAGTAACCTCCATGCTTTTTTTCCTCATATCTGTCTACGGATTTCTCTGGCTTCCTTTAAGTCCTAGATAAAAATCACATCTTTTATAGAAAGCCTTCCTAACCTTTCTTGATTCTAGTATACCCTATTTATCTTGTATATAATTTGTTTGTATATAATTATTTTTAAAATTTCCCCCATTAGATTGTGAGCTCCTTTGCCTCTTTTTGTACCCCCAATATTTAGCACAGTGCCTGAAACATAGTAGGCCCTTAATAAATAGATACTGATTAATTAATTAATTAATCAACAAATAGATGTTGATTAAGAGAAGAAAGGTTTAGAAAAAATGAGATAAGGAATTAATATGGGAAGAAGAAAAGGATTGTTGATCAGTAGAGTCCTAAGATTAGATTGAGATGAATTTATAAGGCATGAAATTAACTCAAGTCACATCGACAAGTATTTTTAAAGCACTTGAAGTGTTCTAGATATTGTTAAGTGCTAAGAATAAAAATACAAGCACAAAGAAAGACTTTCCCTGACTTCAAGGAACTTAGATTCAAGTAGGGGAAGACAACACAAAAAAGGGAGTTGAAAAGCTTAGATGTGAGTAAGGCAGAAACCATCCTCATAGGGCATGGTGAAGAATTCTGGAAAATTGTCAGAGGAAATGAACAAGGAGTGATGGAAAGAGTATGGCTGGCCTGAGTATGTCAAAATGGGCACCTCCTTATAAGAAAAAGGATTACTTAAGGATGAAGATTATCCGGTCAGTAGTAGCAGGAAATTAGTGAAGGGAAACATTCTATGGGCAGGAGTCTTTAACCTTTAGTGAATCACAGGTGCTTTCTCAGCATCATATTTTTAAATGCATAAAGAAAAATGCAAAACATTACCAAAGAAATAAATTATATTAAAATACAATTATAAAAATAAAATTTTAAAACTTTGTGAAACCTAGAGAAAAAACTGTTGTTCTTGGGCATCATGAGTAAATGAGACATAATATAATAGGTATAAAGGTATAAATAGGTATGGAGATTGGTTAGAAGGGTAGGGGTGATAGCCTGGGATAATTCAAATAGATTAAAGTCATGACAAAAATAAAGTAAAGATTTGGTGGGAGAGAGGGGTGGGGGTGGCAGGAGAGAACAGTGTGGTTTGGAGGTTAATTCTTAAAGTTTTAGATCTTGAAGATATTTCAAGACATTAAAAATGGTATGTGTAGTTGTAGTAGAATGATGGACATTATGATGTGGAGGAAGTGAGAAATTTAATTATAGATCACTATTTAGTTGTGTGACATAGGACAAATCACTTTACCATTGTAGGTCTTGATTTTTTCATTCTATATATTAAAGGCATTGGGTTCAAGCTTTGCTAAGATTATTTTTCCATAGATATGGAAGTCAAATCTGAATTTTGAATTATCTACTCAGCTCTCTCTGACTCCCATTTTTTGTTCATTTGTCACAGTCAGATACTGATTATATTCAAATCACCTCCCTTCCTGGTTACCTAATGTGGCCCTAAGTAGGATGAAGTCTATCTATCTTGTTCCAAAATGGAATTTCACTCTAGAAAGAAGTGCAATTACTGTTTGCATGGATTGGCCTTGAACTCTCATGTTGCAATTATCCTACAGCCCTCTTTTCTTTTAAAGTAGCACTAATATTGAAAACAAAGAGTAAAAATTAGGCATTTTTCTTTTCTTTTTTCTTTCAAGGCCTTAGAATATTCCCCAAAGGACATCATTTTTTCAGATGGTAGACTTGAAAGTAGGTGCAACATTTAATCCCTTAAAAACCACTAGTTTTTTAAAAATATACAGAAGGAAGTTTCAAAGGCATACCCAAAATATGGTTTTAAGAATACAGAAAATAAATATTTCCTTTAGTCTTTGTCCTGTTTTACATGTTATTGGTTAGTGTTTATTAAACAAAGTGAAAAGTGAATTAATGAACACAGTTTATGAAATTTGATTATAGAAAATGAAAGATTAGAAGGATGAAAAGGAAATAGAATTAGAGAGATAAAAACATGAGCTCTAGAGAAACAAAGAAACTGGTTACTAAGCTGCCTCAATAGTCTTGTGATCCTGACCCTCTCTAGACAGGCGCATGCTATGTAAGAAATGAGAACTGAAAATGAGGTACATTGATCTTTCATTAGAGCTAATGTTTTCATGCTGATTCTTTAATTACAACAGACTGTTGGATAATATTGGAATACAAAAGATGCCTCCAATCTTGTTGTCAAGTATATTAACTCTCATTATTTACAAAAGCATATATCCCTTGCTATTTCAACAAAGATAATGATAAAAAAATTAAATTGTGACCTATCCTTACCTTAAAGGAAAATCTAAATTGCTTACTCAATTCTATGCTCTTTCAATGTCCCCATTAGAACTCTGAGTAAACTGACATAGTTTGCTTTATTCACTTAAAATAATTAAATTAATAGAATGATCTAAGTTTCAGAAAGCATTTTCTTTGCAATTGCCTGAGGCAGATGCTGTTGCTTCATTTTCATTTTTGAAGAAGCCCAATGAAATCATGGGGTAATGTCTTGATTTCTGTGTGAATTATATTTAAGAGAGACAGAGTTACATAAAGTCATCAGTCTCCCTGTTTTCCTGAATCATTGAAGTTCAGAAAAAACAGTCAAGATGATTGACAATGGCCCTTGATGCAGTGGCGTCTTCAATTTCTGACCAAACTTTTAAGTGTTTCATGATACCTGCTTCAGCTTCCTTTGTGGCTATTGGAACAAATTATTCTCTTTTACCCATTCTGTCTGAGGAAATCTTAATTTGCTTGGAGTAGATTTCCCCTGACTCAATGACAGTTTTGAGACCCATCAGTTACCCTCAATCTGGTTTAGCCAATCTGTTGGGATGGTTTACTGGGATGTGGCAGATGCACATGCCACAGCTTCTTAGAGCCACAGGTGAGAACTGAGTGCCAAGTGCGCACCAAAGGTGGATGAGCTGTCCTGACACCGAAGGTCTCACACCGGAGGTACCAGTTCTCCTGAACACTGCATTCAGTCCCCTCTCCCCCATACGCCGTCTGAGGCAGATAGTGCAAATATTAACATCCCCATTTTACATAAGAGGAAACCTAGACTTAGAAAAAAAGATCTTAATATCACCAATAATCACACTGATATAGAGCCAGATATCCTGGAGAAGTGGGCCTTAGGAAGCACTGCTAACAATAAGGCTGGGGGTGTGTGTATGATGGAATTCCAGCTGAGCTATTTGATATCCTAAAAGGTGATGCTATTAAAGTGCTTATTCGTAGATCAGCAAATTTGGAAAATACAGTAGTGATCACTGGATTGGGAAAGATCAGTTTACATCCCAATCTTAAACAAAGGCATTGCCAAAGAATGTTCAAATTACCAAACAATTGCACTCGTTTCATGTGCCAATGTAGTTATGCTTAAGATTCTTTAAGTTAGATTTCAGCAATATGTGAACCAAGAATTACTAGAAAAACAGGCTAGAGGCAGAGGAACTAGAAACCAAATTGCCAACATTTGCTGGATTATGGAGAAAGCAAAGGAATTGTAGAAAAAAATCTCCTTCTGCATTATGGACTACACTAAAGCTTTGATTATGTTAATCACCACAAAATATGGGAAGTCCTCAAAGAGATGAGATTGCCAGATCATCTTACTTGTCTCCTGAGGTAACTGTATGTGGGTCAAACAACAACAACAATTAGAACTGAACATGGAACAATCAAGTGGTTTAAGGTTGGATGTATATTGTTATCTTATTTTTTAAAAAAAATTTATATGCAGAATACATCATGAAAATTCCAGACTGGATGAATCAAAAATCAGAATTAAGGTTGTCCAAAAAAATATCAATAACTTCAGATATGCAAATGATATCACTCTGCTGGCAGAAAGTGAAGAATTAAGACTTTTAAAGTGAGGATGAAAAAAGAGAGCATAAAATCTGGCTTGAAGCTTAATATAAAAAATTTAAGATCTTAGCAACTAGTTCCATTGCTTCCTGCAAATAGAGGGAAAAGAAATGGGAGCCGTATCAGAGTTTAAATTCTTGGGCTCCAAGATAATTGTAAATGGTGACTAAAGCCATGAAATTAAAAGGTGCTTGCTCCTTGGAAGGAAAGCTATGGGAATTCTGAAAAGGTCAATATTGTCAAAGCTATGTGCTTTTTTTTTGCATAGTAGCATATATGACATAGTAGCATATATGACAGTGAGTGTTGGATTATAAGGAAAGTGGAGCCCTGCAGAAGTATTATTTTTTAATTATAGTGTTGTAGAAGATCCTTGGACAACAAGGAGAGCAAATCATTCAATACTTACATTAATTTAACTTATTCAATCGAAGATCAAATACTGAAATTGAAGCTTACATAGTTTGACCATATAATGACAAAGCTTGACACTGGGAAAGTCATTTAACCTCTAAGAGTCTCAAGCAACTCTCTAGATTTTATCTTTGAAGTCATAGTGATGGAATAGAAAAAGCCTTGGCTCTGTAGTTGGATGCCTGGGCTTATATTTCACTTCTGTTCCTCATTATTTGAATGACATTAGGCAAACTACTTAACCACACAGGACTTCAGTTTCCTGAACTATAAATGAGAGGACTGGACTAGGTACTCTAAGGTGACATTTCAATTCTAAATATGTACTTCTATGAAAGTTGCAGTCTACCTTAATGGAGAGCTCAGGATGTTGAAAAAGTTATACATTTTTCTCATATTGTTTTGAGGGGGGGGTACCACCATTATATTTTTTTCTTGCAATGAAAGAATTTGAAAAGCTGAATTACTAATATTAAGAAGAATTTATCAAGTTCTCCTCATTTTAATACCTACATTTAGTGGCAAATACCTTTCAAAATGAATGATTTTGTGGTAAATCAATGTTCATGCTAGGAAAGAGAAGAGAGCCATACACAAAATTTAAATAGCCAAATGAGATTTCTTAATGGATTTTCTTTATAGGCAACTGAGACATGAGTGGTAGAGATGAGGGTTGCTCTAGATCTTCAAAAGACTAACTCAGAAAATCTTCTGGTTAATGTCAGGAACACCAAAGATGGCTTCCAATCCATCCTTAAAATACCATCATTTAACCCCAAATCCCTTCAAGCTATCATCCTTTATCCTTTTTCCTTTCACTGCCAAACTCCTAGAAAGGGATGTTTATTTTAATAGTTTCCATTCTCTTATTTTCTGCTTTTTATTAGTCCCTTGATATTTGGCTACTTTCTCCAAGTTATATACAGTTTCTTAACTACTAATGCTAATATCTTTTTTGAGTCCTTATTCCACTTGTTCCCTTTGTATTTGTTGATATCATTCACTGCCCCTCTTCATGAATATTCTCTCCTCCTTTGGTTAGCATAACATTGCTGTTTTTTGGTTTTCTTTCTAGCTGTCTGACCTTTCCTTTTATCTTTCTTTTCCAGAATCATCATACTTCATCCTTTAATATATTTCCCACAAATCTTATGTTTGTATTTCAGGCATATGCCAGTAGTTATAATGCCCACTCTCTCTATTCTCTCCCTTAATGAATTCATCAGTTCCCATAAATTCAATCATCATTTTTATGTGGTTGACTTCTATATCTATATACCCAGCTCTAATACCTCCCCTCAATTTCAATCATCTATCATCAACAGCTTACTCCATATCTCCACTGGGATGCCCTGTAGGGTCTCAAGTTCAGTGTTTCTGAAATGGAACTCATCTTTTCTCTAACATCCATTCCTCATAATTCCCTATTTCTGTTGATGATACCACTGTCCTTCCAGTGAGCCAAACTGAATTCTTTCATAATCATTCTCTTTCCCTCTTGTATCTCCCAACTTTGTCATATAAAACCTGTTGCCAACACTTGTCAACCCTACCTTCTCAGCATCTCTCCATTTCCTTCCCTTTTTTCTACTGACATCACTGTCATCCTAGTTTAAGTCTTATCGTATCCCACTAATCTAATGCAGTGGCTTCCCAATTGGTCTCTTTATATCAAATCTCTTTTCTCTCTGATTCGTCTTCTACACAATGGCCAAATTGATAATCCTAAAATACAAATCCGATTGTGTCACTCACCTATTCAAAAAATTCCTCAGTTCTCTATTGTAAAATACATATTTCTCAATTTGGACTTTAAAGCCTTCCACCAAATGGCTCACATCTACCTTTTCAGCCTCGTTTTATATGACTTCCATTCATGGTCTTGCTATTCCAATCAAATTGCCCTGCCAGTTGTTCCCTATAAAATGCATTAATCTCTTGTTACTATGCCTTTGCCCAAGTGATCCCCTTTGTTGCAATATATTCTTTCCTTGTTTCCATCTTGTAAAATCTCTAACTTCTTTCAAAACACAGCTCCCTCTTGTTCTACAAAGTCTTTCTAAATTATTAGTACTCTCTCTTGAAGTGACTTTTTAGAGCTTAGTATATACGTAATATTTACCCATCTGTGTAAATGTTATATTGACCCTAGTAGAATAAAATATTTTCATTGTGGTCTTTGTGCTCCACACAAATGCTATGCACAATATAGAGACAAGTCTATGTTTGTTCATTGGACTCTTCTAAGTGCCTATCTTTTAAAATTTTTTAAAATGTCTATTATTGATGTTACATCACCATAGTTATTATCCTCAGTCTCTTTATTCCCCCTGCAGTGAGCCATCCCATATAATAAATACTATTTTAAAAAAAACTATCAGCACAATTGATCAATGAATTGGCAAAATCCAAAACCCTGTGAATATTTAATATCTGTGGATCTCCCACCTTCAAATGTTGTAATTAAAATGTGTCCTCCCATCTCTCTTCATTCAAGTCATGCTGAATCTTTATAATTTTGTAACATTCATTTTTTATTATTTTAGTGCATGATTGTTCTTTCTATTTACATTGCAGTTGCTGTATTCTATTATGTCATTTTATGCTCAAAACCCTTTAAGTAGATACTGTTAATATTCTCATTTTATAGATGAGGATGAGGAAACAAACTGAGATGTAATGACAATGGTGACATTTATGATAACTATAATAATAGCTAGTATTTATGTAGTCCTTTAAGGTTTATAAAGAAATTTACAAATATTATCTCATTTTATTCTCTCAACAACTCTGGGAAAGGTGCTTCTATGATGAGAAAATTGAGACAGACAGAGGTTAAGTGATTTACACGGGATCATATAGCTAGCAACTGACTGAGGTTAATTTGAATTCAAATACTCTTAATACAAGATCCAGACTCTATCCCCCCAGCAGTTAGATTCTTGCTAGAGATTAAGTAATTTATGTAGGCCGACATGACCACATGAGTCAGAATTTGAATTTGGCTCTTCCTGACTCCAGCACATACAGCACTCTGTCCACTAGGACATTACGTCTTTTGGAATTTTACTTGGAATCTCACTGTCAAAATATCAATCTTACTCTATCCTCTCTTCCCAGTTATCCTCCCCAATGAGCATATGTTGATTGTTAGCAGGGTAAACCATATAACCAACTTAGGAATATAAAGAAGAATAAGAATAAGATAAAATTCAATCAGGGAATTGTATAATAAGAAGAGAAGATAGGTTGATTCTATGGTAAAAGTAAAGGGATCAGGGAAGCACTAGAGAACCTTATTGTTCCTTCTTATAATGTTGGAGAAAAAACAATGCAAACTTTTAGGAGAACATGAACAGCAGAAGATGGTCAGGTTTAGAAATGTCGCAATTTGCATCATTGGAGGAAAAGAATGAGTTTGCAGATTTATTTGAGTATTCGAGTGCTTGAATCATCTAGTAAATCATCCAATTTATATTAAATATATATTATAATATCCAATTTATATTAAAATAAAGAAGTTATTTCATTACAAGTATTTGGGAGCTTATTGTTAATGTTCAGTCATTTTCAGTTACATCTGATTCATCATGACCTCATTTGGGGTTTTCTTGGCAAAGATACTGGACTGGTTTACCATTTCCTTCTCCTACTCGTTTTATAGATAGGGAAACTGAGGTAAACAAAATTAAGCGATCTGGCCAGGGTCACACAGCTTGAAATGTATGAGGCCAGATTTGAACTCAGTAAAATGAGTCTTCCTGACTTCAGGCCTGGCAATCCGCTATACCACCAAGCTGCAAATTAAGTCTTCAAGTCTATATGGGAAAATCAGGGTAAGTATTTACAAAATTATCAGAGCTATTTGGAAGAAAGATGTGCAATTAACAATGGGGGAGGCCCAGTGAAAGATTATGAAGTAGAAGCCCTTTTCCTGCTAGAATCTCCTTAGTTCCATTCTTACTTTCTGGTCTAAGATCCCGATTCATCTATTTGGGAGCAAAGTGCCCAAATTCTAATTTAGTGATCTGTCCTTTACTCCTTAGTTAAATTTAAGTCAATGTACTACTTCTGTAAGGGACATTTCCATTTTTAGCTTTTTATTTAATTGTGAAATAAAAAAAAATTGTAATTTCAAATAGCAGAAGGACTGTGAAGCAGAAAGGGGAGAAGGAGGCAGAAATTTCATGCTGACTGTTGAAATAATATTTTGTGGGCAGACCTCTGCCCCATCCTTCATAGATTAGCCTTGACTAATAAGAATAATAGTTTGTAGGCCTCATCTGTAAGCTTATAATGCAGTCCTGTATTCTTAAAAAATGAGCAATTTATTACCTTGCTTTAAATTGGCTTCAGTCAGATGGATATAAACCTTCTAATGCACATAGAGGATATGGATAATTTTTTTATTACATAGTAGGTCAGGCTGATTAGGACTCCTTTTGCCAAATCTCTGTGTTTTGTCTTCATTTTTTCTTTAGCTAATAAAAGATCAAAATTAATTAAATCTTCTGATCTATGTGGACAGCTCTTGGAGTTAAGTGTTAAAATATAAGGACACTGAACTTGTTCACATAATTTTAGCTTCATAACCTGAACTCCAATTTAATTCTGTGTCTCTTACCCTCCTGCTGGAGATTAATTGCTGCACCAGTTGCTGAGCTGACTTACCTACTTTCTTATATGAAAAGTAGAGATGTGATTCTGGTCTCATTCCGATGTTCTGTGTGAACAATGACAAAGCTGTTAAGAGGCTCTAACAATCCATTAGGGAGGCAGTGTGGCCCAGGTGAGGAGTCAGAAGTCCTTGGCTTTTTACTGATTCTCCCCTGCTTGCCTCTGTGATCTGGAGCAAACGATTTAGCCTTTCTGTACCTTGTCTTCTTCACTGGGAAAATGGGGAACATGGGGCTGGCTTCTTACCACTCTCACAGGATCACAGGGATGAGGATTATTAATGGTTCTTGAAAGTTTATGAACCTTGCAAGGAAGATAGTCTTCAAGTGAGACACTGAACTTCTTTTCTTTAGAGTATCCAGAGCAATTTACTTTCTTGACAGTCAACAGAGTGGGTGCCTAGCTAATTGGGTATGTCTTTTAGAGGACTCAGATGCTGCAAGTTAACATATCATAATATTTCAGTTGTTTTGTGATCTCATCAAATGAATACTCCATCCAGCAGTGGAAATAGAAAGCCATCCAAATCTCCTTATTTTGCATGAACCTTTTTAAATGTCTTGAAGGAATATGGGAGTTCTAGATATAGAATGGAAGAGATCTTAGAATTCATTAAGTATAATCCTCTTATTTTACTGATGAGGAGCCTGAGATACAGAGAATTTAAGTGACTTGTCCAGGTCTATAAACTAATAATTAATGATAATAATAATGACATGTTTTATATAGCACTTTGAGATTACAAAATTCTTAAAGGATCATATAAAATGTTAGTGATATCATTGTTATTATTAGCTTATAAGTTGATTTTATCTTTATAAAACTCTATGAGGTAGGTTCTATCATTAATCATTATTTTATAAATGGGTAAACTGAGATTCACAAAATTCATCATCATTATCATAATGATAATAATTAACATTTTACCTAACACTTTAAGGTTTGCAGATGCCTTTTGATGAAGCAAAGCTTAGAAGAATTGATTAACTTTCTTTTTCTTAAGGCATCAATGTCCCTGGGTCTCAAGGAAATCATGTGAGAATGGTTTATAAAAGACACATCTTCAGTACCTTAATGATAGTTTTATATCTATCTCTCTCTCTATATATATATGTATATATGTGTATGTGTGTATATATATATAATTATATATAATATATGTACTATAGTATAATTCTCCACTTTCTTCCTTTTATTTTATGTCACTTGACAATTAATATTGCTAGATCACCCCTATTCCTTAAATTTTGTCAACTGTTCTTTGAATAAGAGGGGAAAACTGACTTGATTTTGAAGTTGAAAGCTTTTTACTGTCTGCTACTTCCCACCTCAGTGAACTTATCTCCTGAAGTGACCCAATGATCTATGAAAATTTTATTTTATTTTTTGATCTGTCTTTACCTATTTTATATCTTTCTAACAGCCATCTTGCTTCCTAGAACATGGAGAGGTCAGTTAATTTGTTTATGTCAGAAATAGGACTAAAACTCACCATAATGACTGAGGCCAATTCTCTATCTGCTATATGACAGTTTATTCTTTTTGTTCATTTAAATCAGTAATAATGAGAATAAGGCTCAGAAAAAGTTGGGTGACATTGCTAATAAATATAAACCAGTAGGGTTTTTGCCTCCTAATAAATACTTTTTCTGCTTTATTATATTGCCTTTTAATTTGGGATAGTCTATTCTTTGAAGGATATTCCTGAAAGTTAGGGGCTGGGTGGGAAGGAGGACTAGATCTCCTGGGTAGATTGTATATTCAGTAGGTGGGAGGGCATTTCCCAAGACAGCTTTTGCCTTTTTGCTCTTTTTCATCTTCTTTATAAGTTGATTCATTTTCTTTTTAAACAATTATTCATTGTGAACTTAAATACTTCACAAATAAATAGAATAAAGAACATTTCCATGTACATAGCATAACATATAAAGGGACTTCCATGGATAACCATGATTTTCCATTTTATAGTTGCCTTTTTTTGAAAACTATGGCATAAATAAATACTACATATCATTTTCAAAGCTTCTCTGCTTTTCTGTTCTTCCTTCTAAGCTTTCTTTTGTTTTGAGCTTATTCATTGCCATGGCTTCACTTACCACCTATATCATCAGAGATCAAAGTCTTGAGATTAGACATACTCAGATAGGGAAGAAGACTTTGCTACTCCAAGTCTGTGGAGGCAATTATCATAGAGATTAGAGCAAAGACCAAGATAATCAGCTAAGGTGAAATGAGAGCCATTAAACTTCCTAAAACAGAATTCATCACCTCATCCTCCCACCCCAAGTCAGTCTTTCCCCTCCCTCCTCAGCTTTAATATCTCTGTTAGTGGTACCACTTTTTTTTTCATTGTCTGAGCCTTAATGAAACCTTGTTATCAACTTTGACTCATCATTTTCCATCCTAACCTATATCTAATCATTTTTCAACTCTTATCATGGAAGTGGTTCCAACACAATAGTGCCTTGCAAATTCCTAGTTGATTTCTTTACTATTTGTGTCCACAATCTGATCTTTAGGCCTTATCAAAAGCCTCAGTTTTTCCTCAGTGTTATGTTTTGGATTTCTGGGGTGGAGTTTTTAGATCTCTTAGAGCTATTTCTCAGATCATATTGAAAAAAGACTTCAGAAGACTCAAGCACTCTCCCAGTGCTGCCTTTTCCTATATAGTATCCCTTGTATTATATTGATTCATTTGTCCTGGTACCCCAATATTCTAAAACTTTAGTGTCCTCGTGTTTTAATTATTGCAAGAATTTATCTGACCTTTCTTATTTCAGATTCCTTTTAATACTTTTTATTTATTTTGTAGTTAGGTTGAGTCATTAAACACTGAGTTCATTCTGTTATCTTCTTGCTCAGAATCCTAAATTTAGCAATTCCTTGTGTTCCATTGCATTTTCTAAGCACTAGTGCCTAATTTTCAAGACCTTCGATAATCTGGACTCCCTCATCTCTATCTGAACTTTTGTGCTACTGGATGGCTTTGGAAGTTCTTGCCACCTCTAAAATTATCATTTTTTTTATACTTATGACTTTTTGCCCTAATCTAGTTGTCCTATAAATCTATAACTTTTATTATCTTTGTACAATATTATATATTATTCTCTTTGCTTATCTAAATCTTCTACTTCTTTAAAGAATCAACTTTATATAGTCTTACTTCTTTGATAGAACCTGGATTCAAATCCCATCTAATGGACTTAATTTTTGTGTGTGACTTTAACTAAATCACTTTCCTTATCAGTAAAATAGGATGTGGGAAATATTGGGCATACAGGGTCTCTAAAGTCCCTTTGTATTCCAAATCCATGGTTTTAGGATTTTCTCTACAGAGACTTCATTGATAGTTTAAGGACTTAGTGCTAAATATCTGGAGGCTTTTATGTATACAACTCTTTTTCATGAACTTTCTAGGTCACAAGTAAACTACTATTATTGAATTTAATGTATGTCCAAAATAAGTCTTAGGACCTCTTTTCCCATGATTCGTGGGACAGGACTTCTCAGGAAAAGAGATGGGGAAGGGTTGGTCAGAAGGAGGTATTTGGGGACAGGTGTCATACCAGCAAGGCAAGAGACAATAGGATGAAGCAGAGGCAATGTCTTCTCTTAGAGAAGACTATGGTGTTGACCTTTCACATGATGAGGGAAGAGAGTTCTCCTGCTTAAAGAAAGGTGTAGCAGGAGAGGGGATGAGATAGATTTAGAATAATAAGTCTTCCCCCATCTTTCTTCCTTTTTTTTTTTTTCTTCTAGTTTATCCTCTCCTCCCTCTTTCCTTTCTTCTTCTAAGATCATCACAATATAACAAAACCATTCATAGGCTGTCTGCATTATTCTGACTCTCACGATCCATGATGACAAGAACCCAGAAAGGATACTTGTACCACTCTCCTTCCCCACCTCCCACCTATTAGAAAGCAAATATTTCATCCTTATAAAGTCTCTTTTAGGGACTAACTGGTATTTACCAGGGAAGAACTGTCAGCTGAATTGTAACTTGGACAGAAAATATTCTTCTTTACTCTATATTCCCAATGAGAGGTTAGTTGTTCCTCTCTTCTGTTTGCTTCAGGATTGGAAAAATGGATACTAGAAGTATTGGCAAATATAATTCTGTATATCTCAAAAGGGAGACCTTACTATTTTTCTCCTTCTTTTCCTCCTTTCCAGGTTCCAAGGGGAAAAGAATAGAGGCCTTTGTTAGTGAACTTGGCCACCCCTGCTCTATGAGTATATTAAGGCAGCATGAAAACGGGCTCTTATAGTTCATAATAAATGGGTTGTGAATCTTTATTTCTTTCCTGTAAAAGTGTGACTTGGCTTAATAGGTCTTAATGCAGACAGCTTTGTCTGGTCCAGCTTCCTGATTTTGGCTAAATTCCATAATAGGATGTTTCATAGAAGGTTAAATGCCCCCAGGAGTAATCCAACTTCCTCCCATGATGCTTCCTCCCAATCCCACTTCTCTTCAGGAAAGGAGAAGGATATTAATCCTTAGTTATCTTTATTTCTTATGCTCTTCCCCTCCCCCCCAACAAAGTCCCAAACAAACACAACTTCCTACCCCAATTCTCCAAACAAAAGCAAAACAAAGTAAAACAAAAAATTCAAACAACCACAAGGATTAGTTACCTTATAAAAGTATCTCCGGATCATGAAACTAAGCTGTTTCATGCTTACTATCAGATGTTAAATCTTTTCCAAAGCTATCTGGGTAATATTTCACCGTAAAAGGAAAGCCAAAGGGATTCTAGTTTATGTGCCATAATTACCAGGGAGCATCATTTAAGTTCCTGACTCTTATGTGTCCATTGGGGGTGCCATGAAGAGGCCGGGGTTTGGAAAGAGTACGTTTTTACACTTGGGTTTCATCTCCTCTGGGTCACAGGAGAAATGTTGTACTTAGCAGGTTTTATTATGGGGCTTTCCATTGGCCTGGGCCCGCTTTATACCAATAAGAAGCACTATGGAAATATAATTAGTGTCTTTGTTTTTAAGATATCTCATTTCACAATGACTGTGAGTTAACAACAGTTATGGCACCGAAATCGTTAAAATCATGTAAATGCTTAAAGTGTGTAGGCCTGGGAGATTATAGTTTCATTAGAGAAAAGGCTATAAAGTTAGACCTAGGTAATTACCTTTCCCATTAATGCTAGAAAATTCTGTGCTCCACTGAGAAGTGATCGTGGTGCATCGAGCCTTCTGGGCTGTTACATTCAAACTGTAGGAACCTCTATTTCATCAGCACAAGCTGCAAGGAAACAGCGGAGGCTTTCCAGGTGTACTTTGCAAATTGGGGTTTAAATGTGGAACACATCAAATTAAAATTCAATATTAATTATTTTGTCTTGCTAGGAGCCTGAGTAGTTTAAAGCAGCAAGGGTAATTGTCTAATTCATTGTGTGTGTCTACAGCGAACTTAATCATTATGTCAGCTTCCTAATAAAAGGTTATTATAGAAACAAAGATCCCAATTTTACATATGGTAGGCAAGGGAGAATTCGAAGAGCTGGTCTCCAAGGTAGACTTGAGGTTCTTGACAAATGATGCCCATGCTGTGATCAGATACTTAACAAGAAATCTCGTTATTAACTAGGCCTGTACAGATAATTAGCACTTGAGCTTCAAATTTTAAATCTGGCTTGAGATGTATAATTTATCAAAAGCCTTAGCTTGCTGTCAAAGTCCTATAATAAGGTGGTGTTATTGATGAATTGAGATTAAGAGCAGATTGAAGAGAAAATTAGGCCACTGGTTAGCCTGAAAGGTCTGATTTCAATATTTACAGTACTAATTTGGCATTATTTTGGTAAATGGATGTAGTCCCCAAGTGCTGCATGGTATAAAGGAGTAAACTATGCATCATTATTCTAACAGAAAAAGTATTGTTTACTGTACACCGAATTTTGCAGCACTAGCAGTCTGGTTAATAGGCTGCTTTATGAGATAAGTGTACCTGTTTTTTATTGCACACATTTATTATAAACCATTCAGTACCCAGGCCTTTTAGGGAAAATTAGAAAATGTAGCTTCTTTACATTAAAAATGATATTACATTAGACTAATTGCCATAGAGCACGTCTTCCTGATTTAACTCACATTCGTTTATCTCTTGGCATTGTCTTCCAAGTGTTCTTGCTGCTGGAATTTAGATAACTATATCTGAGCTACATAAAATGAGCAATCTATTTTTTAATGATCTCTGGTAGCACTTCATTGCAAGTGGTTGGGGGGGTGGTACAGAGGAGGGGTATTGGGGAGAGTCATCATATGCAGTCTATTTATGCAAAGCCCATTTAGAATATTCTGATGTGACCCTTAGCAAACTAAATCTTTTTGATGCATGTAATGAAATGTTGTTTGGGGGCCATATCTGATTTTCAAAATTTTATTAGCCATAGCATAAAGCTTTGGTAAAATATATTCTTATTTTTCGTTACTTGGTAACAAATGGCACGGTGTGTGTGTAGGGGAGAGAATTAGATTTTTTTTTTTGGTATATCATAACAGATAGTCACAGCATACTATACTATTGTATATCTATGTATCTCATAGCAGTATCTTCCAGTAAAATAATACAGAGTCTGTCGGTTTCCAGAAAATTGCCCTGAAAATCCCTTGTAACATGTTATTGGCAGCAGTGCCTTTCCTTTCTGTTTCCAGCTGTCCAATGGGGTACGCCAAGTCACAGCAGGACCTGAGGACTGTTTGTATTCAACTGTGGCATTGAGCTTTATGGTGATTTTCCTTGTATATTGTGCACTTACACACATGCAGGCTTTCCAAGACTCAGCAGGAACACTCCAGTGTTTATGCTGAGGTGGTTAGCTAGTTGGCAAATTGCTATTGTACAGAAATGTGTGACAGAGTAAAATGTATTGCATTACATTTTCTATCGATACCATCTTAATGCTGACCAATAACACGTCTGCGTTCATGCTGACCCTTCCTCCCAGCTTTAATCTTATCTTAGGCTTGATTGAATTTAGTAGAGAGTATTTGTTGAATGGGGGAAGGGACCGCTTCCCCTCCTCCATCTCTAGCTCATCTTCCCTTCCCTCTCCTCCTCTTACCCCCTTTATTCTTCCTACCTCCAAAAACAATGGTTAAGCTTTTTTTTTTTTTTTAAAAGATAAAAAAGCTACAGTGCTTTGGTCGTTCCAATGCAATGTAATAGATATTTATTTCACTTTATTGCTTAGGTGGAAGAAAACTACCAGAAGGGGAAGTGAACTTTACTAACACCAATAAGAAGTAAGGGCAGCTTTGATAGAAACAACATTTCCAATAATCTCTTAATTTTTATAACTCTTTTAACTCTTGGTAACTACTTTAACATAGATTATTTTATCTGATCTTCACAGTTAGAGATTAAGCTGATCTCTAAGTCTGAGACTTATTCCCATTTGAAGATGAGGGAAGGTTGCTTTGGGACTTGGCAAATTTGCACTTCTAATGAGTGGCAGAATTTTGAATAAAACCCAGTTTCCCTGTTCTATGCTTTTTCTCACTATCAAGCAAAACACAGTTATCTTTTGATTTGATTTGATTTTTTAACAAGTCCTGGAGTTTTACTCTTTCTATCAATACAAATTAGCACCTGCTTTTCCACTTTGTCTTAACAAAGGTTCCTAGGGATTCAATGACTTGCTCAGAGTCACGGGGGCAGTATATGTTGGGAGATGGAGTGGGTGGATCTTGAACCCAAGTTGTCCTAACTCTGAGATGATCTATCTACTACACCATAATGCCTCTCCCACTGTGTCTTTCTTAGGAATATTTCTTTTCATAATTTAAATTTATAAAAATGAGATTTGAGAGTGGAAGGAATACTGACCCTGTGCATCCTTAGATATAATTTTTTTTTGTCTCCTATAACGGCTATTTAAAATGGAAGAGAGAGCAGAGTTTATAATGATGTAACAATTTAGGACGTTGTTCTTAATAATCTCTCAGAAGGAGGTTAAGGGAAATTTTCTGAGCTAGCTATGAAGGTTGAGTAAAAGCAAGTGGTCTTAGAATTTCTTTTTTTGAGATTATTATATGATGTTTTATATGGTTTTTGATCATAGCCTTAGTGAAACCACTGTGATTAACCAGGAGATGAAAGATACTAGAGATTATAGCTTTATAGAACTTGAGCCTAAAAAATTAAACAACTCTCAGTTATAGCAGTTCCAGTATGTTGCTATTACTTTTGGATAGATGAATATTGGATCGATTAACTGAGGTACAAAAAAGTTACTCTAAGGGCCCCAAATCACACACATCAACAATTCTACCAGGATTAAAAGTTTCCCTTCTTCAATGCTTATAGCTCTGGACCCCCTGGCTTCCTAATATATTTTTTTATTCTACTTTCCAACCTTCCCTATCATCCATACTTCACCTCATCTATGTCAAGAATATGGTGCTCTCTCAGAGTAGAACCGATAGATTGCATTCTATTTGGATAACTCAGGGAAGAAAGGAACAAATATAATCAAGGGAAAGAAGTTGCTCCACAGTTTATACAGCTCATGCACCATACTCAATACTTAAAGCTAACTTTTCTTGAATTTAGGACTTCAGAATCAGACTCTGTCAGCTTCGCAGGGTTAAAATATTTTCTTCTATCTCAAAATGAGACAATCATCAAAATATAAATACTGTATGCTGATGTAATGTGTTGTTAAAATAGCAAAAAGGAAGAGATAGTAATCACTCATCTCAGGACAGTAGGGCTTTGTATTTTTGTTTTGAACAGAATTCAGCACCAGGGACTAGCTTTTAATTCTTCTCCTCCATGCCTTGTCTTTTGCCCCTTGTCCAGAGCTTCCTTCCTCAGAATAAGCAGTAGCACAGGGTGTGTTGTTGTTGTTGTTGTTGTTGTTGTTGTTGTGTGTGTGTGTGTGTGTGTGTGTGTGTGTGTTGGGGAATATGGAAGAAATTATGAAAAAAAGGAAATAGAGAAAATTGGGATGATGATGAATGAAATAAAACAAAAAAAAATTCTAAAAACAAGGCTAAAATTGCACACTAATAGTGAAAAAGAGAACAGCAGTGGCAAAAATTTTGTAACTTCATTTTTAAGGTAACTGGCAGCATGTATGTTTTAGAAAAAAAAACATATTCTGTGTTTCCAGCCAGTGAAAGAATGAGGGAGTTTCCAATCCAGGCTTAAAGGCTTCTATCAATGAGTAGTTAGAAGATAAGTGGTGTGAGTGGTTTGTATTGAGGCCTGTGGTGGTTGGTTAGAAGTTTTAAAGAAATTGCCATAATTGTTACTTGGACATTTTTCCTGTGCCAGTTTTTCCTGGCTCATAAAAGAAAAAGAGGAAAAAAATTGAGCAAAAATACAGGTATATTTGGTCCTATGGGGGGACCTATCCTCAGATCAAGTAAGAGTAGGTTATATAGACATTTTATGAATCCTTTTCCATGATGATAAGAATACAAAATTCAGTCATTTCATCTTGTAAGTTTGATGTACTGTTTTTACAATCCACTGCAAAAATAAATTTTTTTGGGGGAAAATGATACAATCGGAGGGAATTATCTCTGCTAGCAATTAATTGATTTTCCCCTTTGTGATTAGAAATTAAGGATAGATTGAAGGATATTTCAAGGCATTAAAACAGTTTATCTTTATTAAGCACAATGTTTTCACGGCACAGCCAAAGCTTAGTTGTGAAGAGCTGAGCTATCATATAAATATCTAAAACCAACACAATATTGTTTTTAAAGTTGTATAGATGAAATACTTTCTTGCAGCACAGCTATTAGAGAGGCTAGGGCTTTACCGTTCTCACATATTTTGGTTAACATATTTGTTTAAACACAGGGAAGCATTTATCATTGTTTAGATCATCTTCAGGAACATAATTTCATTGAAATGGTCACTTATTCCTTCAGTTATTTGTTTTTTCTTCTTAGTCTTGGTATGCCTTTATGCATCCAGCATTATATATTGCCAGCAGCTAATTCCCACACATTTTCTTTTAAAAATACGTTCTATGCTGTACTTAAAAATTACCCACTTCTGCCACTTTTTTTTTTTTTTTGATCCCAGAGGACAGAAAAGTCCCTAGCAAAGAGCAGAGAAAATCCTAGCCAAAAAAAAAAAAAAAAAATGTTTCTCATCATTGAGTTTATTCTCCTTTGGGTTCACTATCTGAGACTGACCAATAGGGGTCTCCAGTGTATCACAGAAGTATTTGCAGCTCATTCATTTATGATTATTTACAGTGTACTGTACATGCAGACAGAGTGAAAGAGAGAACAGATTTATAACGGGGCAACAGGGCTAGCCCCAGATTTATTTGAGGAGGGGAATGGGTGACATCACAAGTTGTAGGTGATGAGGTGAAACAGACTCTGCTATGAAATTTGCTTTAATACTGTTCAATCTGCATATGCTGGTGGCGCCCAAATGACTCCAAACATTGAGATAAAAAAAATCATTCAATAACCTGGATGTTTCTGAAATTTCAATATTGGGTGAATTTTTCATTTCTCTCTTGAATGTTTTCTCGCTTTATTTATACAACCTAAATGTCAACATTCTACTCATTGTCTATTTAGTTTCCTTTTAGCAAATGAGTTAAAAAAGAGAAATTCATTCTCATTTTCTCTTTCTCTCTCTCTCTCTCTCTCTCTCTCTCTCTCTCTCTCTCTCTCTCTCTCTCTCTGTCTCTCTCTCTCTCTCTCTCTCCCCCTATTAAGTGAATGAGGGGAAGGGAACTTAAAAGAGAGTTACTTTACACCCTGGTGAAGCCCTAGATGTGTCTCAAAGATAGCAAACAGGTTTGTGGAATTTAAAAAGTTTATAATAGTAGATTTTGAAAAATTCTTTGCAAATCTCACTTTTATAATTAAAAATAGAATAAAATAAACATTTTCTTACTAAAGAAGATAATAAAGAAGATCATCTTGGGTGGAAGGCAAAGGAAGTCTCAAATGAGCTTGCTACTTCCAGACTTCCTTTTTTCCGTGGAAGAGAGGATGTTTAGGTGGGTAGGCAGCCTTTAAAAAGGTGAACCAAAAGTTTACAGTTTGAAGGGGAATAAGGAGAAAAAACATATGAATATACCACAGTTAGCTCCAGAAATCAGACCATAACAAACAAATTTGTTAAAGTGACCTTGTGGAAAGAAGTCTATGGCTCTAAGACTAGCCTGGCCCAATAAACCAATCTCTTTATCTGGCTGGCATCTTTGTGGTCTATTGAACTCTTCCTTTTTTAAAGGTGGTAGGTTTGTCTATCCAGCTTTTGAAACAACACAATATTTTTTAACTGGCCTTTGAAATTGGGATGAAGGCTTAAAACCTGAAACAAAAGAATTCAGCAGAATTGCACGATTTTAAAGAGGTATTATCACAGTTTCAAAGAGATGCTATTTCAATGCATAGTTTGGGAAGGAAACCTAATAGGGAATCAAACACATTAAATTAAGAAATACATGAAACCCAGAAATTCAGAAGAGGAAACTTGAGAATGTGGAAATGAAACTTAGTTGCTAAAGATAAATTTTAAGGAAAAAAAGAAGTTTATAGGGATACATTTAGGAAGACGGCATGGAATGGTACCCTAGTGTTTAGATGGCTTCAAAATTACCTAATTCATTCTCAGGAAATAGCAGACCTCCATAAAATCTAGTTCAATAGACAGTTTATTTTCAGTGATGCCTTCAATTCAGTTTCACATGACACAGTCAAAAAGTAAGTTGGGGGGAAAAAGTTGGTTTAGAAATTTGGTGGAAGAGGTACAAAGTGGAATTTTTTTCTTACACAGGAATTATAAGGGAACAATATTATCTAGAGCAGTTGAGTCAAACTCTAATAGAAAAGAGGGATCTGTACTTAAAAAATCCCTGCCAGTCACATATTAACTTAGTTTTAAAATGCAATCTTATCTATATTTTTATTTTTATTTATTTTGTTAAATATTTTCCATTTACATTTTAATCTGGTATTTGACACTTTTGGGCTAGAGGTATATAGTGGATGTTGTTCTATTTTTAGTCTAATGCCATTTCTGAATTTTTTTTTTTAAGTGGCTTGGACAAGACACCAAGATGGGAGGGGCAATTAACACATAGAATAGTAGGATTATAATTCAAATGATCTTGAAAATTGTAGAGGTAGCTTGCCATAAATCAGATGAAACTTACTAGGAACATATATACATGTATATGTATATTTATATACATATATATGAATGTGCTGTAGGAAGAAAAAAAAACAGCTGAAAGAAAGTATAACTTTGGCAAAAAAATTTGCAATCTAATTATGAGTTACAATGCTACATCTTGAAGCCTGCTTAAAACAAGACTTTCAGAGTCCTTGCTATCTTAAAGATGATGAAGTTACAAGCTGTTACCTCAAACAGACCTAAGACTATCAAATTCTTCTTTGTGATTACCAGAGAATATGTTTTAATGGAAAAAATAGTGGACTTGAAGTTAGAACGCTTGGGTTCCAGTCTGATCATCACCTTTTATGTTTTGACTTTGTATCTTGGAGAAAATCATACAATCTCTCTGATCCTATCTTTCTATCTGTAAAATGGAGATAATAACACCCACCATACTGTTAGGAAAATATAGTTTAATTAAAAAAATGTTTACTAATGTCAATGCAATGGATATACAAAGATAAATAGTACATAATTCTTGCCCTCAATTGAATTCAATTCATTTAAATTCTTCATAGAGACACTTAGACAGTGCTGGGTCTGAATAAGAAGACCCGAGTTCAAATGTTACTTTAACTGCTAACTGTGTAATTCTAGGCAAGTCACTTTGTTCTATGAGCAAAGCAGATTTGCAGTAACTCAAAAGAGACATGCACAAATTTCTTTCCCAAATATTCATATACTCTATTTGAGCCCAACCTGTGGTAGGAGCTTTCTGAACTCCCATTGGTTTGAACCACAATTAGGCACGCTATATATTGAGCCTAACATTGTGATGTGATTTTGGTCTTCTTCAATTATAAAAGACAACAACAATGATCTGCCTCAGTTTCCTCATCTAAATAATAATATCACCTACTTCCCAAGGTTTTTGTGAGAATCAAATAAGATAATATTTGTAAAACTCTTAATATGGTGTCTGGCACATAGTAGGCTCTTAATGTTTGGTCCCTTTCTTCTTTCCTTCCAATTCAATAAACATTTACTAAGTATCTACTGTGTTCCAAGGGAGATGCTGGAGGAGTTTACATTCTGTTCACAATTGGAGTAGATTGGGCTGGGGGGTTAAATGACATGCATTTAGATAATGTACAAGACAGAATATGATGGTGACAAAGAAAAAACTTAGGCAAAAATGTCCTAAGGAAATTGGAGGACAGTGAGAGAACACTTTTGGCTGGAGAGACAAAAATGAGACAATGAAGGTGAAAGTGCTTTGAAAACTGTGAAATGCTATACATATACATCATGAGATGCCCCTGAATTTTTCTTATTACAATTCTAAACTATCAAAATGTTCCAAAACCACAAGGATTCCTGGGACCATGCTTATAGGCCAGCATCCAGCAAAAGACTCAATATTATAAAAGAAGATAAAAGGAGACTTTCATAAAGCCTATTAAATTTCTGGTATATCTATCACATTGTATCCTATGTATAGGAGCTATAAATAAAGAGTCACATCAGAAATGATTAAAGATGTGGGAAATAGGATCTCTAGAGGAAGTGTACTAGTTAGGATTATGTAACAGAGTAGAAGGGAGATTTAAAGGTTATTTGGTAATAAGAAGGATTTAATCTCCTATTATATAGATTAAATGGGGATGGATCTGAATCACAGAAAGAATTACTGAAGATAAAGAGTATGGATATACTTCCTGAAAGAAAAGGTTATTATATACCAAACCTATTTATCTTGTCACATTAATGCCCAATGTTATCTGTGTATATTTTAAAATAAGTATTTTTCAAACTAATTACTGTAAAATAATTTTAAACATGTATTTCTTAAAATTTTGAGTTCCAAATTCTTTTCCTCCTATGTTCCCTCCCTGAGATCGTAAGCAATTTTATATAGGTTATACATGTGCAATCATTATGCACATCTTTAAAAGCATGGACAATCATTTGTCTTCGATGGTCTAGTCACTGTCCTGTCTGGGATTAGAAGAATGGATTTAATAACTGAGCCCAGATGTAGTTTGCATAATCTTTCTACCCTCTATGTGCTTCTGATAGGAGAGCAAAAATAATCCTTTTGATGATTAATGGCTAAATTAAATAATGCAATTCATCCCCACAATTCCAACTGAATTGGGCGTTTGTAATTAAGATACGCCCTTTGAGGAGCTGTTTGCCATTTGGGGATGGATCCCAAGCTGGAAAACAGACTGGTTCTCCCCAAATCATAGGACGTTCTGAAACGGGAGTGCAGCTCTATAGTCTGTGACAATGTGCACTGGTTGATGAGTTAGTTCTAGAGGCTTCTGAATTTTAATGATGCTGGAGATGATATTGTGTGTCCTTCAGCTTGTTAGAGTGACACCAGCACTCCATAAATCATAATACCTGTGTATTGTAAAATCGATACCAAAGTGCTATCTCAGCGCTAACCCTTAATAAGTTTTTCAGTGCTCTAACAGCTTAAACTTTGCTGTAATGCCATTGGACCTGTAGGTTGGGATCAGGGCGTGCTTAATTTGTTTTGTAATAGAGACTTTTCTCTAATGAAGGACCGATTAGTTAAGCCTGGGTCGCTACTCTGGTGATCAGTTGGCAGAACAGCCCCTGCAATTAAGCTCGTGTATCTCTGTCCTGAAGCAAAAAAGCAGGCTTAAACAGTCAATAAATGTTAATCCAGTCAGAACCTGTCTCTGCCTTTGAAGGCTGCCCATGAGGGGTTTTTTCACATTACTTCCCCCCCATCCCGTTTTAAATGTGGTGGTCCCCGTAGAATCGGGATGTAGCATACATGACCTCCCACTGTTCTGTAATAAGATCTGGCATGCTAACAACATTCTATACAGATCTGTCATCTATAGGTCTGTCTGTCCCTCCCCCTCTTCTCACCTACCCATCTATTTATCTATGGCTTGTGAATAAATGAGCAATTGGAACAGATCAGAGCTTCAGAAAAAATTGGGGCAATGTTTTAAATATTTATGCAAAAAAGGTGTGTTTATGGGAATTTGGGGGGGGGGAAGATTGTGTTTTACAACATATACATGGCCTAAACCATGGAGGAAGGTCTTTTTTATTTGTTTTTATTGCTATAGATGTTGGTTGTAATCCTCACTGATGAGTGCTAAGTTGGGAGAGTCCAGTGAATAGCCAGAAAAAAAAAAGGAAGAAAAGAAAGAACTTTTAAATAGTGGAACTTTCCATGAAATAAAAAAGTGTATTTTTAAAAAAATTGTAGGCTAGTTAACATTCTCTTTACTATCTTTGTCTACAGACAAAACTCCAGATATTTTTCCATTCCTTCTTATTTCCTTTTCAAAATAAGGGTGAGAAGAAGCAAGACTGACAGCCAGACAGGAAACTGGGCCTTGCATGGACAGTGGCCCGCAGACTTGTGGGCGAGGGGAAGAGGAGGAGTAGGGTCTGAAATGTAAAGTATCTTCTGTTGAATCCAGGGCTACATTCTTTGGGAGTCTGGTTACATTTGTTTTTACTATAAGCAGGAACTTTCATTTGAAGTGGCATGAGATTTATTTCACTTTATGTAATTTAACCTGTGTCCATCATTAGAAGATATAAACTGTGGGAAAGAAAAGCAAGAGGAGACGACTGTAACTGGGAATTTATTTTCTCCTTTGTCATCTGTGTGTGTGAGGCAAGATTAAATGAAGGCACAATGAGCAAAACTTCAATCAGAAATGGGGAGACATAATTGGTTTAACTTCCTATTAACTTGGGCGTTTTAAACTATCGGTATTCTGTTATTTGGGTAGTGAGGTTTGTTTCCCACATGAAGCATGGGGGCTATTGTGTAGCTCAGAGGGGGACAGAATAGAAAGCTCTAGCCTCTTCTCCCCACTTCTTGAAGGTTTGACAGGAGAGGAAGCAGGAAGTTGGTGTTGGAGGTCACTCTGTTCTTCTCAGAGAGAAAAGACACCAGACTACTGTTGTGTCTAACTGCTCTCTTAAATATAGCTTGTTAAGGGGATATGATTAGGTGCAATCCAACTTCTGATTACTTTGTCTCATTATTGGGGGAAAGCAGGACCACAAGCTCTATAATATATATATATATAATATATTATATATTATATATTATATATATATATTATATATATATATACATATATATACACATATATATGTATATATATATATATATATATATATATATATACACACAAAGCTTGATCCTTTCCCCACCAAATACCAGCTCCACAATGATTACACAGTGAATAGTAAAGAAACCCATTAATCCCAAATAAAGTAAAACAGAAATCAGTGAATGTGTACATATGGGAACATATTCCTGACAATACAGAGTGAGAAACTCTCCCACAGGGAGCAAGATAACTCAGAGCAAACAACAGAGGGACAATTCTAGCTCTCTCCCAAAGGGAAACTCCCTAAGTCTCTAGTGTAGCAAGATAAGGATAAAGACATGATGGATACGATCAATTCTCTTATGTCTTCCCAGTCTGTTTCTGTTAGCAATCTGAACAGAGGTTGCCTTCTTCCATCTTTTTTCTTGAAATTGGAAGGCAGAAGTGCCCCAAACGACTCAACAGTAGAAGAAGACTGAAGAGATACTCTACCTCTGAGAGTTCTCACCAATTCTACCCCCTCTTCATGGAGAGGAGGGGAGGACATTTATCTCCACCAATGAGGACAGAGCCCCTTATCAAAGGACTTTGGAATTAGGGTTATAGTCAGCACGTGGAATATTTGTAATTAAGAATGATAATAAGTAAATAATGATTTTAAATGATAATAAGATAAGTTAATAATTGACAAGGTCACATAATCCCAGAATTTTGGAGTTGGAAGTTATATATCAATGGCCACCTTGTTCAACATATATACCCTGAAAGGGTTCCTGCTATAATATACCTGACAAATGAACCTGTAGCTTCTGCTTAAAAGAACCCAATGAGGAAAGATTCATCATTTCCTGAGGTGGCCTACTCTTCTTGTGGATAAGTCTGATTGATAGGAATTTTTCTTGACATTAAGTCTAATTGTACCTTTTGATAAATTTCTTGACTCATGGCTCTGCCTTCCAGGGCCAAACAGATTAATTATAATTAATGCTTCTTCCACATTCTATAACTTGTATAAAAGCAACCATCATGTTTCTCCTTTATTTTTCATTTTCTTCCTTTCTTTTATTCTTCATTTTCTTAAAGCCTTGGTTCCTTCAGCCTACTCTCATATGACATTGACTTAAATCCCTTCATCATCCTGGTTGAAGCCCCCATTATTACTTGGGAAATTTAATAGGAATAAATGCAAAGTTTTTGAATTTGGGTTCAAATATTTGATTTTATATCAGATTCAAATATTCAACAGATTATATAGGACAAGCATGGTTAGATAATAGTTTGTTTGAAAAAGGTCTGAGGTTTTTGTGGATTGCAGCATCAATGAGACATTATTGGGATGTGGCAGCCAAAAAGCTAATCTTTGGTTCAATTGAGAGAAGCATAGTTTCCAGAAATAAGATAGTGATCATGCCTTTGTACGCTGTTCTGGTCAGACCAAATCTATAGTATTGTAGTTTAGGTATCATACATTGAGAAAGGCATGAAGAGCTGGAAGACATCTGGGGAAATATTATCATGTCTTCAGATTGTATAAAGGACTATGCCATGAAAGAAGGATTAGGTTTGTTTTGCTTGGGCCTAAAGGTTCAAAAAACTTTGTAATTGTTGCAAAGGAGTAAATTAAAGTTTGATATAAAAGAAAACTTCCTAATAATTAGATCTGTCCAGATGGACTGTCTTTGGGAGATTAAGTTTTTATTCCCTCACCAGAGATCTTAAAGTTAAGGTTCAATAAACTTTTTGGTGAGGTTCCCCCTGCCCCCATTTTTCTTCTAATTTTGCAATTTTATAATTTTATATTTTCCATAAAGTAATATTTTCAAACTTTCTGAAACTAGGAAATCTTTCTGTTTTTTTTGTCTCATTCACTCAAAGTGCATCTGGAAGATAGAAGAATAAGGGCTCACAGAGCACAGACAGGGATATATACAACCTTTCTGAGATTTCAAAGTATCTAGAAATGTCCCATGAAAATTTTGATTTCTAGAAGAACTGAAATTTGATAGCTATTGCTATAAACAGGCAGAATGACACAGAAAAAGCCCTAGCTTTCATTCTCGTTTTGAATCCTGGCTCTGACACCTATCAAAGAGTCAATTAGCTTCTCTAAGAATCAGTTTCCTTATCTATAATTTGGAGTAGATAGGTCTAGACAATCTCTGAAATCTATTCTGGTTTTATATCTGTGATCAAATGATAAACAGCTGGGTGGTACAGTCCTGGATCTGGAATTCAAGTCCAACCTCACATATTGATTAGTTATGTGAGCCTGAGTAAGTCACTTAACTTCTCCCTACCTTAGTTTTCTTATATGTAAAGTAATAGTATCTATACACAGGGCTATTGTGAGAATCAAATGAGATTAAATTTGTAAAAGTATGGTGTGATTTGTATGAACTGGTGTAAAATGAAATGAGCAGATACAGGAAAACATTGTACAGACTAACAGCAACATTGTGCGATGATCATCTATTTGGATTCAGTTCTTCTCATCAATATAGTGATCTAAGACAATTACAAAGGACTTATGATGAATGCTATCAATGTTCAGAGGAAGAACTGATGAACTTCGAATGCAGATCAAAGCATACCATTTTCACTTTTTTATGTTTTTCCCCCTTTTGCTTTGTTTCTATTACTAATGTGACTAATATGGAAATATATTTTACATGTTTGCATATATATAACCTATATCAAATTGCTTGAAGAAGCAGAAGAAATGAAGGGATGGAGGGAGTAGTGGAGAAATATTTGGAATTCAATTTTTTTAAAAGATGGATGCTAAAAGCTGTTTTAAAATGTAATTGGAAAAAATTAAATGCTATAAAAAGAAGTTCATTGCAAAACTTAAAGTAATATGTCAATAATAGCTATTATTATGATCCTAAATGAAATTATCTCTAAGGTCTCTTCAAATGCTAAATCTTGTAATCATATATATTTTTGTCAATATGTCTCAATAATAACAAAGCAGAAATATTAGAACTTATATTTACTAGATAAGATTTCACTGTTGAAATATTTAATATACTAACTATATTATCAAAAAGCTGAATTTGAAGAAGGAGGAAAAGTAATATAGTGAAATTAATATATTCAAAGTAAGGAAATTCAACAGAAGCAGGTTGATTATGGATACTGAGTAAAAAATGGCAAAAATAA
This sequence comes from Sarcophilus harrisii, assembly GCF_902635505.1. Lineage (NCBI taxonomy): Eukaryota > Metazoa > Chordata > Mammalia > Dasyuromorphia > Dasyuridae > Sarcophilus > Sarcophilus harrisii. Next base: position 397,532,719 of record NC_045428.1, on the reverse strand, counting down.
AAGTCACCAATCTGACTTGAAGGAACCCAATGCATTGAACATTTGGGTCACATTGTTCCAGGTTCGGTGTCTAACTCTAGATTTGATTTTCATGCTCACATTTGTTATGAAGGCAAAAGGGGGGATCACATAAGTGTAGAACTGGTGATAAGATAGTCAAGTATTAAGTGTTTGTTTACTCTCTTCTAGCCAGCTGGGAATCCAAGTGTAAGCAAAAAGAAGGTTTCTGCCCAAGGAAATTACATTCTAACAAGGAAAGATAACATGTAAAAGGAAGTTGAAAAGAAAGATGGAGGAGAGGAAGAACTTAGTTTTCAGATTCAGGAGACAAACCCAGAATAATGAAGATATGTTTGCTCAGGCTCTTTCTTTTAAAAAGGAAGTTCTTGGAATCACTGACTAATCAGAAAGGATGAGGCAGAGAGAACTTCCAATGAGAGAAGGCCAGGGGAAGAGCAAACTTTCAGGGAGGGAAAGATGTGATAGCTTGAGGAAAGAAACCTAAGGAGTCAGGAATGGAATCCATTCACTGGGTTGAATATCATTTGAGTTATCTCAAATACAATCATATCTTGGTAAAATTATAATAATGGAATAGGATATTTGTCTTACCTTTTGAGTCTTTTAATCTTTTAATTACCATTATGGTGTGATAAATTCAAAAGAAAAGCATGTGATGATCACAATCTGGTTTCCAACCCTAGTACTAATTGAACTAGTTATTGCAAGTTAACAAATGAACACTTAATTGTGAAATCCAATGACAGTTTTTTTCATTCTTCATTCTTCTTGACTTCTCTGTGACATGTAATATTGTTGATCATCCCCTCTTCCTGCAAACTTTTTCCTGTCTGGAGGAGAACACTGTTTTCTCTATCCACTGTACTACCTAGTTGCCAACCATCGGGAGGATACCTTTTGGTGATACTATTTTCTCCTGATTTCCTTCTGGAGTATCTCCTGATACTCCATTGGTAGTATCCTTTACAGGATCATTAGGCATGACCCTCTTTCCCCTCCTCTGCTAACTAACCTCATTTTGTCTGGGACCATTTTTTTCTTTCAGGGATTACATCAGCTTTCATAGAAGTCCCATGTTCCCTCATTTTCTCTCTTGAGTCCTAATTCCACATAACTGGACATATCTGCTGAATATCTCTGCCTACATGTCCTATAGGCCTTTCAAGCTCAATACAATTAATGCAGATGTCTTTATCTTCCTTTCCACCAAACCATTCCTCTTTCTGTTTTCTTCTATTTCTTCCCATCTTTCTACTCACCCAGGTTTGAAACCTTAGAGTTTGAGAATCTTATTATAATGGATTGAGAGATAGGAAGGAAGTGGTGATATAGTGATGAAAGAGCCAGACCTAGATTCAAGAAGACTTATTTTCTGAGTTCAAATCTTGCCTTAGACACTTACTAGCTTTGTAATCCTGGTCAGCTCATCTATCCCACTTTGCCTCAGTTTCCTCATCTGTAAAATGACCTGAAGAAGGAAATGGCAAACCACTCCAGTGTCTTTTCCAAGAAAACTCCAAATGATTGAAATAACTGAATAACAACAACAAAGGAACCTACTAATTTTATAGATGAAGACAGTAGGATCCAAAGCATTTAAGTAACTTACCCAAGATCACAAAGTAGTAAATCAAAGAGCTATGATTTGACACTCAATGCTCTTACTTTAAATCGTCACTTTCATGTATTCTGTCATGCCTGATCCACTGTCTCTCATCTTCCATATCCCATCACTTACTTTGATTCTATATGAATAACTCTCACATTTTTAATTCTTCTCTTTTTCTTCTCTTTAATCGGGATTCCACACTACTGCCCAATTAATCTTAAAGCAGAGATATGACTATAGTCACTTTAGTTCAAAAAGCTTTAAGAGTTCCTTAAAGACTTTTGCAAATGCTCCTATAATTTAAAGCCTGAAACCAATTTTTAAAAAATAGCTTTTTATTTTCAAAAGTATGCAAAGACAATTTTCAACATTCACCCTTGCAGAACCTTGTGTTCCAAAATGTTTTTCCTTTCCTTCCTTCCAACCCATCCTCTAGATGGCAAGTAATCCAATATGTGTTAAATATATGCAATTCTTTCATACATATTTCCACAATTATTTTGCTGCAAAAGAAAAATCAAATCAAAAAGGAAAAAAATGAGAAAGAAAAATACAAGCAAACAATAACAAAAAAGTAAAAATACTGTGTTGTAATCCACGCTCAGTATCCACAATTCTCTTTCTGGGTGCAGATGGCTCTCTTTATAACAAAACCACTGGAATTGGTCTGAGTCATTTCATTGTTGAAAAGAGTCATATGTGTCAGAATTGATCATTGTATAATCTTTTTGTTGCTATGTACAATGATTTGGTTCCGTTCACTTCACTCAGCATCAGTTTGTGTAAGTCTCTCCAGGCTTCTCTGAAATCGTTCTGCTGATCATTTCTTAAAGAACAATAATATTCCATAACATTCATATACCACAATTTACCCAACCATTCTCCAATTGATGGCATCCATTCAGTTTCCAGTTCCTTATCGCTACAAAAAAGGGCTGCCACAAACATTTTTGCACACATAGGTAAGACCAGATTTAAACTCATGAAAATAAGTTATCCTGATTCCAAGTCCAGTGTTCTATCCCTCGCACCTCTTAGATGTATTTTGTAATACTTTCTTAAGTTCAGTTCAATTGCTACTGTCTACACAAGGCCTTTCCTTATCCCCTCTGTTGCTAGTGTTGTCCCTCAACACCCAATTTATATTGTATTTACTTTAGAAATATATTGAATTTCCCTATTTGTATATTCTGTGCCTCTGACAACAGAATGTAAACTTTATGAGGGCAGGAAGCATTTTACTTTTGTTTTTGCATTCACAGGGCCTGACACATAGAAGGTGCTTATTAAATGCTTGTTAAATTGAATTGACTTGTTAATAGTTTTTGGAGAATACCCCCAGGTAGAAATCCTTATACTAAGAGTTATAGGATGTTGAAAGAACTGGAAGAAGTTGTTTTAATGAGAACACAGGACAAACACAAACATGCACATGTATTATACACTCAGATTATGTACACCAAGCTGGGGGAATGGGGAAGCTTCTTGCTAATAACTACTATTCATATAATATTTTAAGGTTTGCGAAGCAATTCACAAACATTATCTAATTTTATTCTCATAACTGCCCTGGGAGATAGGTTTATTCTTTCAATTTTACAAATAATAATGATTCCAATTATTATTTCTATTTTACAGATGAGGAAACTGAAGCAGAGAGATATTAAGAAAGTGCCCACAGTGATGCAGAGGGAGTATCTGAGGCTGGAATTGAACTGAGGTCTTTATGACTCTGGTCCCACACTCTCTGCCCTGTGCTACCTAGTTCCTACCACCAGAGATACTACATGGAACCTGTGTTAGATGTGTTTTTCTGAAATTTTGGATTTTAATTGAATTTCATGGATAGGACTCGTTCAAAAATGCATTCTGCAGTGAAATTCACCTTTTATTTGTTTGTGTATTTACTTATTTGTTTAGTCATTCATTCATCTGTGTGTGTATGTATATCTATCGATTTAATTTATTTGTTCATTCATTTATTTATTTGTTTATTTATTTAGCACCAGATTTCATTAGTGTAGGGATTTCTCGAAGTACAACCTCCTTTTACCCAGGCTGTTTAGCAATATATCTGTAACCATTCAGAGGTGAGATAACTTGCTCACAGCCACAGCTAGTTTCAGAAACAGGATTTGAACCCAGATCTCTTATTCAAGCAGCAAAAAATCTTTCTGATCACAGCAAAAAGCATTCATTATTCAACTTGTCTTTCCTTTCACAACAGGAGCCACAAACATATAGTGCTTTATAGTTATATATTTCATATATATCACAGTTGGGGGAGGGGATCAGTAGTTAAATCTCTGGTCTTAGAGTAAGGAAGGATCCTGACTCAGACAAGTATTAGCCTTGGGCAAATAAATTAACCTCTCAGTCAGGTGGAATGGAAGGTTATTGATTATTAGGCAGTTGACTTTGCTGCTGATAGTCAATAACTGGCATTTTCATCAGGGCTGTACAATTTCTTTTGGTTTTTTCCAATGATAATCTTACAAAAAAAGCAGTAGTGTTGTCCTTTATACTTGAAGAAGACCAAAATGACATCAGAAAGTCAGGATTAAGGTACAGTGTGTCCAACTGCAGCTGATCAGACCTATATGAGCTCAGGAGACTTTAGCATAAGTATATGAACATTGGAATGGAGATATCTCTAAATTTGTGCACCTCATATATAGCAGTATATGTTTACTTAGGTGCCTTCAAGAATTCAAAAAATTAATGTTATTATTGGTGGTGTTAAACATTTTTATGTGACTAAACTTGGCATATATAGAGTACTTTTGGCAAAGCCTCATTTCTTTAATGTACTTCTCAGATGCTATCTGGTTGAAAGTCGCCGAATAGAATGGACTCATAAGAATTAAAATAACCAATAATTCAAAGGATATTGGAAAGATAACTTGTGGATATTAGCAAATTGCAATGTGTGACTTATTAATAATGATTTGGAAGCAAAATGCAGGTAAAATACAAGTCTGAGGTTTGTATGACTAGAAATGGAAGTATATTAGCCGTGTAACAAACACAAGAGAAGAGATAGACAGTGGTGTATGGGGGATCCCTGAGAGATTAAAGAAGGAAAAATGTCTCTTGGAATCTGGGGAGATCATCTCTGAAGAATTTGTGAAGAAAAAAAATCATGAACAAGAATCACACAGGATAAGCAAATATGCATGTGGAATAGGAATGTGGAGAGAAATCAAGGCTCTTTCAAAGGAACAGGTTATTTGAAGAAGTCAGATAAATCAAGGGACATATCAGGAAGGGAAAAATCTTGTCTCCAGGTTTCAGAGATAGAACTTATTTCTTTTCTTTAACCAAGAAAGAACAACTGGATGATGCAGTAAATAGAGAGTTGGACTGGAATCAAGAAGACCTGACTTCAAATCAGCCCAAGGTGAGATAAGTAAGGAAGTAGCTTAGCCTCTAACAAGATACTCAGCAGAAGAAGCTAAAGGCTAGTTGCTGAGGATACTTTATGTGGCATTCATGTTTCAAGTGAAGGTTATTCATTTTTTTATATAAGACCAGGCAATCTCCAGGGTCCCTGCCACCTTTCATGATTCTATGATCTTCATTCCATCTTCCTCATGGAGCAATAAGAAAAGGAAAGAATCAGTTGCTTTCTCTCTCATGAATCCATTTATATCACATACATAAGCAAAAAAATTAATATGGGAACTTGATCCTGAAGAAGAACAGAGCTGGCAATAGAAATATAAATTTCCTATAAGTTTTCTAATATAAAACGGGCATAATAATAAAACTACTTCACAGGATTGTTGTGAGGATCAAATGAGATATTTATAAAATACTTAACACAGTACTTGGTACATAATAGGCACTTAAATGCTTATTCCCTTTCCCCTTTCAAATATAATTATAATAATCCATAAATATATCTGCAGTTCAATATATTTCCCTAACAACTTATGTTTATACAACACTTTAAAAATTTATAAAATCATATACATAATTTTAATAGATATTACAGATATCATTCCCATTTAATAGCTAGAGAAACTAGGGCTTTGAGAGATGATAGCTGTGGTCACACACAATTATTAAGTATCATAGATCGGTCAGTCAATAAAGCTTTGGTAAGGATCTGTTATATACCAGGCACTGTGCTAAGCAGTGTTCAACAGAGTACTCAGTGTGTGCTGCCCATGGCCACACTCTCTTGTGAGGAAGGAAATGGGATTCTTCTGAGTTCAGAAAACCTGAAGTCCATCCTTAATTCTACAGAGATGACTTGACAAATGATCTTGGCAAAAAGCAAAAAATTTTTAAAAAATGAATGTTTTCTCATCTGCAAAAGCAGGATGAAATATCTTTTCTGATTATATATCTCATCTCTGGTGTTTAACAGAAGCAACAAACACAGCCTGATAGGTCTGATACCTGGGCCAAAGATTTTACCCTAAGCCATTTATGACAGAACTGAGTGAGGATGATGTAACTAAAGGTCTTCCTATCATTCATTCAACTCAAGTTCTGCCTTGGTTGCAGGCATCAGTTATTCCTCTGACAAGAAGCTAATATTTTTTTCATTTAAAAATTTTATTTATATATCAATACACATTGTCTTATGAATCATGTTGGGAGAGAAAGATCAGAACAAAAGGGGAAAATCATAGGAAAGAAAAAAAAATCAGAAAAAAGAAGTAAACACAGCATATGTTGATGTATATTCAATCCCCATAGCTATTTTTCTGCATTCAAATGGCATTTTCTATTCAAAGTCTATTGGGATGGCTTTGGATCACTGAACCACTGAGAAGAACCATGTCTTTCAAAGTTGATCATCACAAATTCTTGCTGTTATTGTGTACAATGTATTCCTGGTTCTGCTTGTTTCTCTCAGCATCAATTAATGTAAAAATTTCCAGGCCTTTCTAAAATCAGCTTGTTCATCATTTTTATAGAACCACAATATTCCATTACTTTCATATACTATATCTTAATCAGCCATTCCACAATCAGTGGGCATCCACTCATTTTCCAATTATTTGTTCCACAAAAACAGCTACTACAAACATTTTGCACATGTGAGTCCTTTTTCAACCTTTATGATGTTCTTGGGATACAGAACCATTAGTGACACTGCTCAGTCATATGGTGTGCAGTTTCATAACCCTTTGAGTGTAGTTCCAAATTGCTCTCCAGAATGGCTGGATGTATTCACAATTCTATCAACAATGTATCAGTGTCCCAGTTTCCCCACATCCCCTCCAACATTTACCATTATCTTTTCCTGTCGTTTTAGCAAAATTGAGAGGTGTGTAGTAGTACCTCAGAGTTGTTTCAGTTTGCAAGGAAGTTAAAATCAAGGCAAAAAAGAAAATACAAAATAACATTAATATAACAGGATACACATTAAGGAAGAGTTAGAATCTTAGCATGACATATCAAATATCTTGGTCTCTGCCTTACTTCAGAAACTAAAAATATATTGAAGTTTATTTATGACGGTTGGTTCTGCCCCTGGCAAAGGTCAACAGGGATGCCACATCCTTGTACCATCTTTCACCTTTTAGCACAGACAGAAATAAAATGTGTGCTTTTTTACTTCATTTTAATTTCTGTTTTATCTTTACTGCTAATGTTTTGGCCTTTTTTAAAAAAAACATTATTTCTAGCTTAAAAGGTTAAAGCAACATGTCTTTGAATTAAGACAGGGACCAAAAATATTTGACATGTCAAGTTAAGGTTCTCACCCCTCTTTAACTTATTCTATTATATTGGTATTGTCTTCGACCAATGTTTCAAAATGTCATTTCCAACTTGAGGTCTACTCTGATACTAATACCAATAACTTACTAGTGACTTCCTCTCTGGATATTTATATTTATTTATTTGTGTTCATATTTTTATCCCCACAATAAAATTTAAGCTTTTTAAACTTTGTCTCCTTAGCACGTATCCTAGTAGCTGACACGTAGAAGGTGCTTTATAAATGCTAGTCAAGTAAATGATTAAATTAATTAAAGCCTACTATCTTAGTATGGTGACCATAGCTATTTCTGAAGACCACCTGCTGAGTAAGAGGGAGAATTACATTATTTGAAGATGGAGAGAGTTTCTACCCTAATGAAATCTCTGCTCCTTGAATTATTGAACACATAAGGAATATAAAGACAAGAATAATTTAGAAGTTTCCTCATGAGGAAAAGTCCTCTGTAATCCTCTCTTGCATATAAGATCTGTCAGTCCATAATATGGGGATAGTGCCTGAAATACATTACTTTCTTACAAGCCTCACCATTGTACAATTCTTAAGAGCCAATGTTGACACATCCGGACCTAAGTCCTGGAATGCCCTCATGAAACAAAACTGCAGTATGGTGTGGTAAGAGTTTTCTTCTAAGTACCAGGAACTCAGACATTTTAATTAAAATACACCCCCTGAAAGCTTGAGCCCTAACGCCTGCAAAATACATATTTGGCCTTTTATTTTTTATTTTATTTTTTTGCAACCCTATGAGCTAAAAGTGTCAGAAATAATAAAAACAGCATATTTTTATTGAGCAGCTCTTACAAGAACTGGTTAAACTGACTTTAATGAAATTTGGTTTAAAACAAAACACACAAAAAAATCTCATTCCTATGGTGAACCTTTACATGGTACATTCCAGCCTGGGGCTAATTTTTTATGGGCAAGTTATAAACCCCAGAAAAGGGGGTTTTATAGTGGAAATGCTGACAGAACCCGCACAGTGCTACTGGGTGCCTCTCTAATTAGTCTGAAGGCCTGAAAGCTGTATTCCATAAGATGTGGGCCATACTGAAGCAACGTTCCAGTTTGGGCCAAACCTCCAAGCTTAACTGGGCATTTCATGGGCAATCAGGGTTTCATATAGACTATGTCAGAGCCTTTTTTACAGTTGTAAAATGCTAGTACTTTTAAGTGAGAGAATGCTTTATTGGTCTTTTTACTTATGTGAATATTAAATGGGGGTGTTTTGATATAGACATTCTGATAGTACAGGCGTTCCTGGTGTTCTTTCTCTGCTTTGAAGATGATGAGCGTCCATCTGGTCTCAAGGCCCAACTTCCAGGGACCCGTTTTAGCATCCACTTTAAAATGCCATACATAAAACCAACTTTAATTTGTGTTTAAGTGTTTGGTGCTAATGTTTACAGAGAAACATCCTGCCAGAAGATTGAAGAAAATAAAGACAGAACATTTGTAGTTTTAAACAGATTTTCTCTCTTTCTGTCTCTGTCTCTTTGTCTCTCTCTGCCTCTGTTTCTTGCTGTCTCTCTATGTCTGTCTCTGTGCTCTGCCTCTCTCTCTGTCTCTATTTCTTCATCTCTGTTTCTGTCTCTCTGTTTTTGTCTTTCTCTTTCTTTCTTTCTGTTTCTCTTTCTCTCTGTCTCTCTGTCTGTCTCTGTCTCTCTGTCTCTTTCTCTGTCTGTCTCTGTCTCTGTCTCTCTCTGTCTCCTCTCTCTGTTTTTTGCTGTTTCTCAGCTTTTCTCTGCCTCCCTTAGTCTCTCTGTCTCTGTTTTTGCTTCTCTGTCTCCCATCTGTCTGTCTCTTCTTTTTTGGTCTCTCAGCCCCTCTTTTCCAGCACAGGCTCTCAGTCTCCCTGGAATGATTATAGTTACTTACACTTATGGGGGTACAGTGTGTCTGGTAGGGCCTATTTTTTCCTTCTGCAGCTGCAGACCCTAACCAAAGGTTCACTGAGGTAAAACGCCCCAGGCCTGGGCTCAAGCTGTGCACCCCCTCCCCATTGGGCCCTACCAAAGGAAGGAAGAAAGAAGGAAAATAAAAGCAGCAGATTCAATTTTAAAAGGGACCACATGTCAGGCAGGCTTGCCTTTTTTCCCCTGTGACCTGAATTCCTTTCTCATTTCTCCACCATCTTTTTCATTGTTTCTTGCCATAGATTCTTTCAAAAAGCTAGATTCTTAGGTTTTGGATGGGGGAGAGAGAGCAGCAAAAGAATGGAGAAGCAAGGGGCTATTGGGGGGAAAGGACCTGAAAGTGATGTCCTCAGATCATCAATGTCAAAAATGCCCATTCTAGGTTAAATATCAAAGACAACTAGTTACTCCCACAAATTGCATACTGGATGAAGACCCTGGCTCCCTTCTATCCAAGGCTGGGCTGGCATATGGTTAACCATACTGTAATGTGCTGGAGCACATTTGGATGGAGGTGTGTTAACCAGTGTGCCTTCCTCTTGGAAGCCTGCCATCTCTTTGCAGAGAATGCTGTGGCATTCGTTGGCCCCAGGGCAGTGGCTCCAAAAGCAATTTGCAGGGCTTACATTAAGGAAAGACAGCAGGGGCCTGTTGCAGATGTGGTCTCTTTTAAAATGGAATCTGGTGCTTTTATCCTTTCTTTTAAAAGGGATACTGGGAAAAGGAGGCCTGGTATGTGTGCCCTTGGCTAACACGGGATATACTTTAAAAGAATTAAAGTTCTGTTGATATGTGTTTGCAGAGGAGATAGCTCTTAGGAATAGTCAAGTAATTAAAGGTCCTCAGCTGCTTCCCACACCTGACCTCCGTGGAGTGCTTCCCTTTGCTCAGCAGTCCTGAAGCGTCTCTTTTATTTTCTATCCCTTTCTTTTCTCTTCACTAAGATGGTCTCTGCCAGCAAATATTGAATAACTTCTTTTACCGAGATTTATCTGTATCATAGGCCAATTTATGGTTATATTCCTGAATGGTCATTCTTGAGAATATAAGGGAACGTGCAAATTAAGGGACAAACACAGACCTAACTGAACTGAATTCAACAAGCATCGATTAAACACCTACTATATGTTAGGTGGACACTAGGTGGTGGAGTGGATGGAGCACCGAACCTGGAATCAGGAAGACTCATCCTCCGTAGTTCAAATCCAGCCTTAGACCCTTACTACCTATGTGACCCTGGGAAAGTCACTTAACCTGTTTGCCTTACTCCAATGGAGAAGGAAATGGCAAATCACACCAGTGTCTTAGTCAAGAAAACCCCAAATGGGGTCACAAAGAGTTAGATGTCACTCAAATGACTGAACAACAGCAGGTTATTAAGTACTATATTAGGCACTAAAATACAACTATGAAGGAATTTACATTCTTCTTTTTAATATCTAGCTATCACCTATCTATCCATGTATCTAGTGATCTAATATAAATTGGACTAGTTGCATATGTGCTTTCTATTTTAATTTCTATGGTTTTAGTGGCAATATTTTAACCTTGATTTCCAGGATTCTGTTTGTAACAAGCCAACACACATTGGAACTTTCAAGATGGATTTATTGCTGTGCACTTGCATAGGTTTAATTTACTTAGATTTGTACTTTCTTAGTAGTCTTAGCACTTTCCTTCAGTTAATATTAAATACTAGGAAAAAATTTCATTCATACTGGGACTTCTTTGATGGTGTCATATTTGTATTTTTTTTTAAATCTAGTTTTTACTGATGTCCTTTCCTTTTTCTTCCCATTCATTTTAAACATATCTCTCTCCTTGTTGTGCTCAATCTAGTCAACACTTTTCACAAGGATTAAAAAAAGAGAAAAAATATAACAGTTCAATAAAACTAACCAACACATAGCAGTTGCTTTGACAGCTTATGCAAAGTTCTAAACCCACTGTTTTCCATATCTGCAGTGATAGTGACAGAGTTTTCTGAATTCTTTTCTGGGACCATACTTAGTCATTATAATTACTCAAAATATATTTTTCACTTTAAATGTACATGATTGCAATCATTACATATTTTGTCTTTCTTATTTATATTGTATCCTTACTTTATTCTATATCATTTCATGTATATTTCACAAAGTTTCTATGAGTTCATATTCACATATTCTTAATATTCATTATTTCTTAGGATGCAATAATATTTTATTGCATTCATGTGCCAAAAATTAGTTAACCCAATCAGTTTTTAGTTCTTTGCTACTACAAAAAGTGCTGCTATAAGTATCTTAGTATATCAGGGATTTTACTTTTTGCCTTTTTACTTCCTTGTTTTTAGTCAAAGGTGTAGACATTTTAATCATTTTTTTAAAGCATGAGTCCAAATTACCTTCCATAATATTTAGGTCACTTCATAGCTCTACCAATAGTATATTAATGTGTCTTTTCATCGTCCTTTCAACATTATCTATTAACACCTTTTGCCACCTTTGTTAATTTGCTGAGTATAAGGTAAACTTTTAGAGTTGTTTTGATTTGTATTCCTCTCACAAGTGTTTTGGAAAAATTTTTCATATGGTTATCAATGGTTTGCAATTCTTCTTTTGAGAACTTTTTGTTGTTTATATATTCCTGTTAATAAGTAGCTTACATTTTACTTAGAGAAAATGAGTTGCATAAAGAGATTTCTATTTATTTAAATAGAAACTACAAACAAAGCAATCTGAAGGATGGAGAACATTAACACTTGCAGAAATAGAAAAAGGACTGCTGTGGGAGTCAGACCTTGAATGAAACTAGGGTGTTTAATATATCAGTGTTAAAGTTAAAACTACTTAAACTTGCGCTAATTAAAAAAATTTGTTTAAATCTAAGGTGCAGATAGTATTACTAATGAGTCTACTAATACAATGATGTAAAACCATTTGACGATCTTAGATTCAAATAAATATAAATAACACAAATAAATAGCGTTCCAATAGCACTGAAGTACCAAATCATTGACCACAAGTTATCCTGATGTCCAAGTTAGTCAAATTCATCTTTTAAACATAATACATGTGTACATATATATATATATATATATATATAGATTTATAGGCATATATGTGAATATGCATGTGTGTGCCACATATATACTCATATGTATGTATATACATATACACATTCACTGTATAAAAGAAGTGAGACTGAAAACTGAAACCACAGAGGTAAGAGTTTCATAAAGGAATTTTGCCCTATATTTTTCTATCCATTCTCCCACCTTCCATAGGGCTAATATTGATGACATTATTAATAAGATAAGTCAGAGGAATTCAATCCCTTTTGAAAGTGAGAAGTTCACATATATATGAAACACTTACCATATTTATATATGTATATTTTTGCATACATAAACTTCTTACTATATAAATATATGAATATTTATATGTATGTACACACATATAATACACAAATATATAAGTAATATATATTCATGTAAATATCATATATATATATATATATATAATTTTCTTACTCTCAAAAGGGAATTGACATTTTTCATAATATACATGCCATTAATATTAGCCCTGTGGAGGGTAGGGGATGTGATAGGATGGATAGAGAAAAATTCCTTTATTGAACTCTTCTCTCTTTTGGTTTCTGCTTTCAGTCCTGGTTTCTCTGTTTAACATTAGGAAAGGATGATATTGGATTATTTAATCATCAGCAGGCCTACTAGTTGGGCAGTTGATTTTAGTTTGCTCCATATCTCTGAATGTATGATCTGGGCATTATAAGAACCATTATTTTCTTTAAAAACTCTTTGCTTAGTTTCTTTGCTGTATTTATTGAAACAACTACCCCAGGAAGGGATGTAAGGCAGTATTACTGACACCCCTCCCCCACTTCTCTAAATCATTAATTAATGATCTTTTAGGCAGTGACAGTAGAACATTTGGATGACTGAACTTGCCTTAACAGAGACAATATTGTTCAAAAGAGAGGGAAGGAGATATTTAATGAGGACCGGCAAGCATTTGGACTTTTGGGAAAAATCTTTAGCTCAGTACTAACATACAAATCCATCAAAAAATGACTTCTATAAATTGAGGATATAATTCTTAACAGTAATCCTAAAGGTGTAAGACACACGATATATTCCTGCAAAAAGGATGGAATTAGATTACCTCTCCTGGGCCCAGTTAGGCCCTAACTCTTAAGAGTTAGGAAAGAGTAAATGAAAGAGGAGAAGGAGAAACAGTGTTTGGATTCATTCTCTTTTATCTACTATAGGGCCCCTACTGCCAACTATTTCTCTTTCTACTGGGAAGGGCATGAAGACAAGAAGGGAATATAGAGAGACCGAAGAATCCTTCCCATTCTTTTCACTTGAGTAGCATTCATCATTGGAGTCTAAATAGCTCTCTCTTCAACATTCTCTTAAGGATTGGAAGAAGCATCCTGCTTTCTATATTCTAGGCTCTATGCCAGATCTGATGGCAAGTGGAAGTGCCCCCTTTTCAAGGAATGAGTCGGTTTTGAATCAAGAAGGCTCTGTGAATAACAGAAAGCTACTTCCTCAATTCAGTCACATGGCTCATTAGAACCCGATTTTTCCTGCCTGGAGTTGAGTGAAGGAAGGGTGAGCTATTTTATAATGTGTCCCTCTTCTCTCATTTGAAACAGTTAGAAGAAAATGAAGTGTCAGTTGATAATTAGGATATTGCCAAGGAAGCTTCCTAACAATATAAATAAAACCAAGAGTGATATAGTTAAATACAATCAGAATATTGAATAATGAAGAACACCTAACCTAGAATTTGATATAATGAGAATAAGTTGGTATAATAGAAAGAATATTAGATTTGAAGTGACACTGAACAAAAACGTTCTCAAGTTTCTTAAGTGTAAGATGAGGGAGTTGAACTCAAAATTTGTTACCCGATTCATCAATTGCTTTGCTATTCTTTTAATGAAAAGTGTTTCATAAGGTGAGACTGTTTTTTTGTTTTTTTTTTTAATAACTAGTAAATTCGTTATATGAACATAACTCAATGCCCTTTCAAGTCCTACTTTAAATCAAAAGAGTGAAATAGTGTTTTTTACTTTGGAAAAATAAAAGACATTTGACATACTATGTACAATCATGTAAATAATTTAGAAGGCCCGAAAAATTAGAGAAAAATGTACCTGGAAGAGGAAAAGACTCAATGTTGTTTAAATAATATGCTCCATAATTGGAGCTTATTTATAAAACATTTTCATTATTAAAACCAAAACATATGGCTGTTTTTCATGAGAGTTGGCAAGGGCTTTTATTGCTTTGTAAAATATTATTGAATTATGCTCTATAAATCTAATCATTATATAGATTTTTAATGGTATATATTCTTTCATTAACTTAGAGCTGTTTTCCAGAAATACCAACTAGTGGAAATCAAAACTTATAACCAGGAAAGGAGGGGTTAAATCTAGGTAAGTATTTAAAAGCTAGATATCATCACATTTTGTAGATTATTTCAAGAATAGTCTAAATTGTATGACCTCTAAATGGTATAGAACAATGCCAAAACTCTATCACCTTAAATATACTAAAGGTTAGATGGAGAAAAGCAGATACTTAAAGAAATTAAATAATTTTTAGATGTTCAAGTCTAACTCTCCTGACTTTGCCCAGCTCTGCCTCATTTATGTCTGATTCATGAGCAAGTTAAGACATCAACCTTGTGATGTCATTGGTCCTCTTTGAAAACTAATATATGTGACATTAAATATCAGGCTCATTTGGGAAGTAAAACTTTCAGGTCCAATGCAGAGATACCATTTTGGCTTTTACCTATTTATTCCGTTTTTGGCCTTTTGTAAATAACTTTCTATATATTTCTGAATCTTAGTTCTACTTTTTTAAAGAGATGAAGTTCAGGTATTCATGGGGACTTACAGGGGAAAATTAGAGCTTGACTATTCAGAAAATGAGTATTGAATGTGATATTAGCAGCTCTAATCATTCTCAGTGGAGCATCTGATATCTGATATCCATTGGCTGATCACCAAATGTCATGAACTTATTGTGAGTGTGAACGTAATTTTAAAAATCGTATTTGACTTAATTTAATATTTATTATTTGATATTTGGAGAACTAACAATATACTTGGATTTGTAGAGAGTCTAACATAGAATATTGAATTTATCAATTACTCTTCTAACTTCCATACTGAATTGCCTACACTTTGGCCATTATTTTCTTTATCTACCCACCAGAACCTTGGATTTTGCTCCTGGGAAATCAACCTCTAATAGGTGAGGTTTTTTGCCTCATCTTATCTTCAACTAGGACTCCACATCCTTTCTTGCTCATCTCCACACCATTCAGCAACACAGGTACTTCTTCTTTTGTTGTACTTCCTCTTTTGTATCATTCCCTTCTTCTAGGGACAAGAATTATTTTGCTTACCTATATCTATTCTCAGCATTAAGCGCAGTGCCTACCACATAATAAATGCGTAATAAATGGCTTATCTATCTACATGCCTGTCCATGCATCCATCCTTCTCTCTCTCTCTCTCTCTCTCTCTCTCTCTCTCTCTCTCTCTCTCTCTCTCTCTGTCTCTCTCTCTGTCTTTCTGTCTCTGTGTCTGTGTCTGTCTCTTCTCCTGTACATTTACTTAGAGAGACCAGTTAAGAGTTATACTAAAGCTAGGAGTCAAAGATATATTTTCTCATATTTGGTCAGTTGTCTTGGCTTTTAAGGAACCTGCTAAAGAAATCAGCATCTTTTTTTCAGGGAACACATATTGAGTAGACTATCATCTTTCTGCTAGTGAAAGTTTCTACTCTCAAGAAACTTCAGTTTAGGTTGGGGAAAAGCAAAGGATGTGAGCCTAATGTGCTGAGAGCATGCAGGCGCACATAATCAACATTGTGTATGGTTATGACTATCACACAGGTGATAGATTTGTGAACCCTACAAGACAGAATATGAAAAAAAATTAGGCAAAGCTTTTTTTTGAATTTATACTAAAAGTACCATGCAAAAACAGCAGAGCATACTTCTGGCCAAAAAAAGAGTTATTGAATGTATCCCTTGACTAAGGGGAACAGTTACTTTGGGGTTGTGAAGCCAAAATGTAGCCAATGAATAGAACTGTGATTTTGGATAACCAGAGATTGATTTCTGGGGTAAACTATTGCTCAATATCATAACATTATATATTGACTTTCCAGATATCTATGGCACACAGACTTCTGGTGTTAGCTTAATTATTCTGGACCTTTAACTGTGAGACTGGACAAATCAAATTTAAATTTGTGAGATGATAATAAAGTGCCTTGTGTTTCTGGAATGCTTTTGGAATACAAACCTAGGGGAAAGGATTTTAGAAATAGCATGTTGTTTATTGTCACAACAGGAAATAAATAATGCCAAGTAATATTCACCTCCTATTCACAGATAGGAAAATCTGTTTCAAGAAAATTTCAAATGTCTTGCTCAATTCATAAAATGGGGAGGCAAGGGAATAAACATTTATATACTACATGCTATGTGCTAAGCAGTTTTTAAAAATATAATCTTATTTGATTTTCATGACAATTCTACAAGATAGGTGCTATTATCTCCACTTTACAGTGGGAGAAGCTGAGGTATATGTAGATTAAGTGACTTGCCACATAATTAGTATCTGAGGCTAGATTTTAACTCAAGTTTTCCTGACTCTTGGTCAGTTTATTCACTGAGGCACCTAGGAACTACCCTTGTGTACCCAAAGAAAAGCAAATTCCTCGAATTCCTCATTTCCTTTAAGACTCAGCTGAAGAATCACATTAAACACTCACTGATTATTGTCTAATGCTCTTCTTTCCTAACCATTTAATATTTATGTTGTATTTATTCTCTATTGGATTTTAAATACATTTTTTCTTCCTAATAGTAAGCAAGTTCTCTGAAGCCAACAATTGTTTTCTTTTTTCTTGGTAAATCTAGTGCCAAGTACAACGTATGGAATAAAGTAGATGCTTTAATAAATGTCTGCTAAGTGAATGATTAAAAGTGATAGCAAAACAAAGGTATCAATTAATTTATTTTTAATAAAAAAGAAGCCAGGCATGGCAGTATGTTATCACTGAAGAGTGAGTTTGATGGATTGGTTGAGTTCCAAAGTTTTGGGCTACAGAGGTTTAAGTCAATGAGGTGTCTGTACTAAATTCGACATTGATATGGTGAGTTTCATGCAACAAGGGGGCCTAAGTTTAACATTGATTTGGTGAGGTCCATGGCAGCAAGGGAGATGGTAAAATGTCTCAAGAAACATATCAAATTAAAGCTCCTATGCAGATCATAATGAATCAGGGGTCATCCTGAGTTAGACTGGGAGACTTAGTCCTTTAAAAAAGTGATAGAAAGACTATGGGACTCTTAATAAGGCTGGTGGAGGCTTTGAATGAGTTAGGAAGGATTAGATATGTAGACAATTACATTTCATACATCCTTTAAAATGTGTACTTCAAGAAGTTAGAAAATGCAGTAAACAGTTTTTAGTGCTTAGAATCACTGGAAGAAATATGTTCTAGGAGGTAATTAATAGCTATATTCTAATTATTAGCTGAACACAAACTGGAACAGTATGGGCCATAATCTTCCCCATTTTGGAGAAAAATAAATTGTTTAGTCATTTTCTTTTTTTTTTTTTCCTGAGGCAATTGGGGCTAAATGACTTGCCCAGGGCCACACAGCTAGGAAGTGTTAAGTGTCTCAGGCTGGATTTGAACTCAGGTCCTCCTGACTTCGGGGCTGGTACTCTATCCACAGAACTTCCTAGCTGCCCCTAGTTGACTGCTGTCAGTTTTTTTTCTGACTCTTTGGGATTTTCTTGGCAAATATGCTGGAGAAGTTTGTCATTTTCTTTTCCAGCTCATTTTACAAATGAAGAAACTGAGACAAATAGGATTAAATGGCTTGGTAAGGGTCACAGAACTAGTCAGTGTCTACAACCAGATTTGAACTTCATGACTTGAAGTGTGGCACTCTATCCATTGTGTCACTTAGCTGCCCTGAAAGACGAGTACAATTTAGAAAAGTAGAGGTTCTAACAGCTAAGTTAATGATAATATACTTAGTACCTAATGAGTTTTGTTTCTCTTAATCTTGCTTTGAGGCATTTTGTGGTTTATATCAAATAAGAAAATTTATATAAGGCCATTTGTAAGCCTTAAAGACTACATGAATGTGAACTATTTTTATTACTATTAAAACTGAACTTATGGGAAGTCCCTACTGTTATAGAGAATTTTCCATGAAGAAACTCAGTTTTCAATCAATTCTGATGATATCCGCCCTGCATCCTATAGACTCAGAGTTTTGCCTGATGAATGAGGAAGCTAAATGATTTTCCTAGGGTCACGCAATGGTATCTTCATTCCAAAGATGGTGCTCTATTCACTATGCCATCTTGCCTCTCAATGATAATTGTCATTATTGGAAATAACAAATGTATGAGTAATTACATTAATGAAGATCTTTTTAGGATATAAGATGTGTAGGTAAGTATATTGAGTGCTATAGCTGTATACCTTTCAATTTCCCCACATCTGTACTCACTTTGTTTATGCAATTAGGTAAATATGATTTATATGACGTAGTAATAATTAAGGTGTAGGTATAGTAATTAATAATAATAATAATGGCTGGAATTTATATACCATCTATTATGGGCCAGACATAATAATTTCACAAATATTATCTCATTTAGTCTTTAAAATAACCTTGGAAAATAGGTATTATTATTATTCCCATTTAGCAGCTGAGGAAACTGAGGCAAACAAATGACTTGTCAAAAATTCTAGAACTAATGTCTACAGCTAGAGATTGGATTTGAATTCAGTCTTCCTGACTTCAGATCAGTTTCCTAAATACTGTGCCCCTATCTGCCTATATAGTATTAGAGCAGAATTTCACAGCTTTTGTAGGAAGTAACCAGAAATTTCAACTCTTATTTCAGTGATAAAATTATTATTTCTTCTAAGAAAGGGAAAGTTAAGGAGAAGAAAAGCTGTTTCCTAGTACAGAGATGAATATAACACCATGAATTACCAACCTATATAGTACTCAGGAAATAATAGTAATAGCTACAATAACTAATGTTTATATAGTGCTTACTATGTGCCAGGCCCTGTGTTAAGTGCTTTACAGATATTATCTCATTAGAAGATAGATTTCAATGGGTTTATAGCCCATGTAAATAAACCTTGAGGGGAAAAAAAGAGAAATATTCATACAATATATTTGCCAAGAGATAGAGGGCTCCATCCCTTAGCACTGAGCCCTCTACTGCATTTCAGGAAACTTTATTTTCAACAACAGCAATGACTTTTGGAATTAAGATGCATTGTTTCTGCGGATTCATTCAAGGTCATGCAGTAGACACCCCAAAGGACAGAATTAAATTCAAAAATATTTGTAGCTTATAGCTTAGGGCTTCTTCTGAGTTTTATTATCTAAATAAACTGAAAATGGAGTCAATATTATACTTTAACACATATTTGGAGCTCAATGCAGTGGTAAAAAAACAAACTTATTCCTGAAGTTTAAGTTAATAAATACAGATAATGAAATAGTAACATAGATAGCTGTTTTCTTCATGTGATCATAAGCTAAATCCATGGTGACTTGCCATTCAATTCTTTACTAAATCATTTTTGTACAGGGTATATATCACCTCTGGTATAACGACTGCCCAGCACTTCAGGGCACCCTTGGTGTTTTCCTGTCCCTAATTCTCATCTGTGGTTCTAAGAAACTGTAGTATGTATATACTCCAGTAGGACTTTGGCACATGGAAAACATTTACTAACCCAGGTTAAGGATAACTGATAGGTTAACCTAGGTTAAACTTGTTGTTGAGTTAGGGGGAAGTGTGCCCCAAGCTCATGAAGATGTCCCTTGGCAGAAAGGGCAGATGAGAATGACTTGTTTCACGTGCCGGTGCTCATGAAGGCAGGTGAAGCAGGCACTGTATGGTGTTTAAGGCTTGGTTGGATTGTGAAGACACCAAGATCATCCTACTGTATCCTGGGCCATGGTCAGTCTCCCCAACTCTCATCTTGTCAATGAGCTTCGATGATTCTGGAAGAGACAGCGAAGCTCATGACTTTGTGCAACTCTGCCTCAATTAAACCCAATTTGCCTACGAGCCAAGACATCACCTGTGATGAAGATGGTCCTCTTCAAAAGTGAAGAAAAGACAAGTAACAAATCATTGTTGTAAAAAACAAAGGTATACAGATTGATAAAGAACACCTGAAGGAACAGACCAGACTCAGAGTATGACTGTCAACAATCATTTGTTAAGCATCTCCTATGTGTTAAACACTGTGCTAAGTGCTAGGGATACACAGAAAGGCAAAATAAAAACAAAAACCAAACAGAAACTTCAAATAGCTCCCGCCCTGAAGGAGTTCATAATATAATGGGGGACAACTATAGGCAAACAAATTATAGACAGGATAAATTGATATACAGAGGTAAGTTGCCATCATGAGAAAATCCATTCTGGAAATATGTTCTTCTCCACCCAGTATGGGAATGAGACATGGGAAAAGGGAATACAGAGAGCCAAAGAAAATAGGCCCTTAAGTTTTTGGCAAGGAATCATGTCAAGGATACCATCTAATGAAACAGAGGAAGTGTTTCCCTATCAAATGGAACATGTGCTACATGTGTTCCATTCACAAAATATTTAAGGTCTTGCCAGTCTGCTGGGAAATGGCAGTTTAGTATAGTCAAGAGTTGCATGTGAAGTAAAAGAACCCAGGCTTAAATTCTGGTTCTTCCATTTGAGGGATCTTAGGAAAGTATTTTTTCTTTTCCCAATTTCCTCATCTGTAAAATGGAATGGGGGGGAAGGGAATGAAAGGCAATTTATGATTCCACATGGAAGAAGAATAATATTCTAGAGCTAGAGGAAGGAAAGATGTAAAAGGGAGAGAGACAAGGAGAAAAAATTGTGAAGTAATACTAAAAGCACAAGCAAGAAAAATAAATGTATCTCAGGTGCCAAAGATTTGAATATGAACAATAATGATGATGTAATTATACTTCTGTGAGGCAAACGATGAGAGCTGCAGGCTCAGAGTTCCTCGATTAATATGTTCTTGTAGAGGGCATTCCTTCAACTTTATGCATGACCTTGAAGGAACCAGAAGTGGTGTTTTCACAGGAAAAGCCATATGTGAGTCAGTGGTCAAATGGTTGCATGTCAGTAATAACTCTTTGGGGTAATTTTACAACCTTTTTTCTGCATCGTGTCAAAAATTAATAATAAATATCAAGAAATATGCAGGATCATGTATTATGATTTTTAGTGGAAAATTCTATACAACAGTCTATTAACTTAAAGAGAGGCATCAAGAGTTTAAAAGCAGCTTACTGGAGGGCTATGGAAATATGACAGAAGTCATTCATTTATGAAAGCAGCAGAACAAATAGAGGATATAATGCTGTTTTCACCTGCTGGAAATTGTATATGATGCTTAACAAAATCAGGATATAGTGCAGTAAATTCAAGA
This sequence comes from Sarcophilus harrisii, assembly GCF_902635505.1. NCBI lineage: Eukaryota > Metazoa > Chordata > Mammalia > Dasyuromorphia > Dasyuridae > Sarcophilus > Sarcophilus harrisii. Next base: position 397,510,892 of record NC_045428.1, on the reverse strand, counting down.
GAAAAATTATTTTGCAATACATGAAAAAGAAAGGCATAGTCTTGTTTGGGTAGCTGAGCTGCAGATCTTCTAGGACTATCTTATGCTCATTAGACTAATCTTGGTAAATGCTGGATGGAGAGATGTTAAGTAAGATAGGGCAGGAGAAGCACAAACCCAAAAACTTTGTTGTTGATCACTCATGTCTGACTCTCTGTGACCTTGCGGATTACACTAGCCATAAAGTTTTCTTGGCTAGGTTATTAGAGTGGCTTGTGATTTCCTTTTCCAGGTGATTAAGGTAAATAGAGTGATTTTCTTAGGATCAGAACTCAGGTATTCCTGATTCCAGACTTAGCCCTCTATCCACTGAGCCACCTGGCTGCCTAAAAAGACACAGCTCTGCTGAGTCTGGGTATTGAACCCAAGACCTTGATGTTATCAGCATCACACTCTGAACAACTGGGCCAAGGATACTTCAACTCAGCAAGTATTGATTGAATGCTGACTGAGTGCTGATTGAATGATGAATGAGTGGTCTCATGATGCAACAGGGACAAGTACTGTTGGAAATACCTTGGACTCATTACGCATTTAATTTTGAATTAATTTTTGTTGTTGCATTCAGAAACCTTTTGTCAAAATTTTTTATGACCCCCCACAATCACTTAGGTGACCCCATATAGAATAGTGACCTGCAGTTTAAAAAGCTTAGTTCTAGGAGATCATAGTATGAGAATTCAATAAAAATCTGAATAGTTTGGGGAACATTTCATGCTTACATGGAAAGGGTAGGATTTGAGTTAGGTCTTGAAGGATGAGAAAGATTTATTACATATTTACTCATTGTGTATATTTTTGTTCTGTATGTGTTTTTGTATGCACATATGAACTGGAGAGTAAAGACTGTTTCACTTTTTTGTTTTAATCCAAGTACCTAACGCAATGTCTGGCACCTAGTTGGCACTTAATAATGCTTGTTGATTGATTATTGACTGAAAAGGGAGAGGGAAAAAAAAAAACTCCAGGCAACTTATTTTATGTTTTGTTCATTTATTTTTGGGAGGACTTGTTCAGAATCACACAACTGGTAAATGTTACGTGTCTGAGCATTGATTTGAACTCAGTTCCTGTTGACTCCTGGGCCAATGGTCTATCCACGATGACATTTAGATATCCCACTTCTGACAATTTTTTGAAAGAACTACTAATATCTTGTGGTGATATCCATAGTAATTCATAGATTTTATTAATTTGTTAATTCATTAATGTTCATTAATGAATTCATTATTCATTAATTTAGAATTAGAAAGGACTTCAGGAGTCCTCTAATTCGGCCTTATAATTTTATAGATGGGGAACAGAGACAGAAAGAGTTAAATCATTTGTACAAGGTCCCTCACACAGGTGTAACAAACCTGAAATTTGAACCAGGTCTTCTAATAACTCTAAATCCAGCACCCTTTCACTATGCATAATTTCTCTACACATTCAAATAACAAATGTATTACATGTAATACTTGGCAAGCATACTAGCTAACAGAGCAGCTGGGTAACACAGTGGACAGAGTGCTTGGCAGCAGAAAACTCATGTTTATGAGTTCAAATCTGGTCTCTAAGACTTATTGGCCTGGAAAAGCCACTTAACCCTCTTTGCCTCAGTTTCCTTATTTATAAAATGAGTTGGAGAAGGAAATGGCAAACCACTCCAGTATCTTTGCCAAGAAAATGTTAAATGGAGTTCAGACATGACTGAATAACAAGAAATACTAGCTAACTCTGAAATGGAATTTATAAAAGTAGGAATAACTACTGAAGAGTTCTGAATTGGGTGTCATTTTACAATATAGGATAATACCAATGATCAAAAAGAATCTTATGATATTTGTCAACTAGAAATAAATGATGAATATGTGGGAAAGAGAACTATGGTATGAGGAAAGCAGAAAAACTGCCAGGGAAAAAGTGATTATATATATATATATACACTTCATTCTATGACTCTAATACCTTGCTCAAGTCTTTACAATGTGCTCACCCATCTGGAAGCTAGTGTATATATATATGAATAACACTTGTATATATACAGATATACAGAATGAAGATTAAGGGAACCCACACCCCCAAATAATGGATGAAACTGATCTATACAAAAGGATTCAAAGAGGATCAAGAGATAAAGGATTTTTATTTTTGTCTCTTTTAAAATGTTTCAGGCAAGATTTCCCATTATTCTAAGAGGAAGCAATGAAAAATTTCCTTCCAGAAATTTTCTTCCACATGTGTTAGCCCTGAAAACTCTTCAGCAAGTCTTCCAGGAGGTCTACAAGATGTTAACCAGCCTATTATGTATAATGAATCCTGGCACACTCCAAGAGCACAGCAGTGACTCCCCATGAATCAGAGAATAAGATAAATTAGCTCAAATGCAAAGTAGAACCTATTGTTTATCGCTTATATGAAGCTCGGGTGTTTGAAATATCCTTTCCAGAAGCATGCTTTATCACATTATCTTCACAACAAAGTCTAGCCTCATTCATTCTAGAACCAGCTTTTTCTCCCCCTAAAATATATATGGCAACAATCAAAGAGAAGACTGCTCATCCTCCCACCAAGAATGAATTTAGAATAGATTTACCAAAAGTGATAGAAAAAATGCCAATCATAATAAATTTCAAGCTTAAAAGTTTTAAAGCAAATAGAAATTATCTGCTCCTATTTAAATGCACAGAAGTCAATGAAGTATAGATTGTATGAGATAAGGCCCTCCCCCCATTCCTGTATTTAATATTGAACAGGTTTTTGTTAGACTCTTAAATTCTGCTTTTGATACATAAGAAAACTATGATTTGGAAAATAGTACATAAAAGAATCGTAAATATGATTAATCCAACACAGCAATCAATTATTGAAGTAACTTTGCTAGCTTATGAGGGTATAAATACTAAAAAAATGGCTCCTTTCCCCTTAGGATCATTTCCAGATCATTCCTCTAATACTAGTCTTCAGTGGTCTCTCATCTTTTTTTAGGTCCATATAATATGGCTTTATCACCTTTCCCTTCATCTTTTTCTTTGTCACCTACAAACCTCTATGCCAGTCTCCTCATTTTCACAGTAATTTCAGGGAATGGCTTATATTAGTTTTCTTTGTCTATTCTCCCTGCCATCACTTTTGGATGATAGACATTGAGTAGGGCAGGAGCTGTTTATCAAGTTAGGGAGATTCAAAGTGGCTGGTGATTGTGAATTATCCCCTGAGCTAAAAGAAAGCATCAAGACAGTTTTCTGATATTGGTAGGTTAGATGGGTTAGGACTAGAGGTGTGCTGGAGCCAGCTCTAACTAGCTAGAATCAATTACATTTTTGATGTAAGCATTTACACATCTAATAGTAGATGCTATAAAATTGGACTTGATTTATTGTTTTGTTGATAATAAAGTCATGAAGAAGATGTTAAGGTAGATTAAATTTAAATTTTCTTTTATGTTATATTGTGCACATGAAAACTTTTTTTTGGTCTTTTTGTCTTTAAATTTAAAATGAATAAAAATTAAAAACAAAAAAGTCAAGATGACTGACAATGGCCTGGGATGCAATGAGTGACCTTGGTGTCTTTGATGTCTGATCGAGCTCTAAGTGCCTCATTTATACTCCCTCTCCCATTTATCAATGAAGCCTTGTTAGAATGATTTTCTTCTGTGATAGCAGCAAAGTTGTTTTTCCTTTGTTTTCAGAGAACTATGACATCATGGGTGATGTCTTGACATGGATATGAATTGGATTTAAGTGAGGCAGAGTTGTTCAAAATCATCAGCCTCACTCTCTGTTCCAGAATCATCAAAGTTCAGTAGCAAGACAAAAATCAGGATGAGGTTAAAGGATGTGAATAGGCAGTTTTTCAATGAAGAAAATAAATCTCTGTATAGTCATATTTAAAATGCCCTAAATCACTATTGTTCAGATAAATACAAATTGAAACAACTTTGAGATATCATTTTATACCTATTTATCAGACTGGCAAAAAATGATAGAAGGGAAAAGTGACAAATGTTGAAGAGGTATGAAAAAATTGGGACACTAATTCACTTTTGGTGGAACTGTGAACTGATTCCATCATTTTAGAGAGCAATCTGGAATTATGCTGAAAAAATTATTTTGTTTTATACTCTGTATGTACAGTGTTTTATACTGTGTATACCTTTTGAGTCAGCATTACCACTATTAGGTATATTTCTCAAGGTGATTAGGGAAAAAGGAGAAGAGCTTATCTGTTCTAAAATATTAATTGCTGCTCTCTTTATGATGGCAAAGTACTGGGAATTGAGAAGATGTCCATCAGTTGTGGAATGACTAAACAAGTTGTGGTATATGATTGGGATGGAATAATAATAAGAAATGATGACTTGGTTGATTTTAGAAAAAAATGAAAAGACTTGTATTTTTGAAATAATTAGGAAATAATGAAGAGTGAAATTAGCAGATCCAAGAGAACATTGTAAACAATAGTAGCAATATTGTCCTAAGAACAACTTTAAATGACTAAGTCATTTTGATTATAGTAAATACTCAAATCAACTACAAAGGACCTTTGAAGGAAGATGCTATCTATATCCAAAGATAGCTGATAAATAGAAATATTTATACGTATATATATATGTGTATATTTTGATATCTCTATATACATACATATAAATATATATCTAAACAGATTTTTGTGTCTAATCATAGCCTTTAAGATGGGGTGGGGAGGGAAGGAGGAAAAAAAAGTATGCAACAGAAAACAAAAAGAAAACTTAGAAGCAAACAAAAAAGCAGGGTAACTAAAAACAATGTGAAGTATTTATTATATGTTTTAAAAAATAAACAGTGTGAAATGGAAATTCATGCTTTTATATTGAATTCTCTTTTTGTGTTGTGTTGTGCACATAGAAACCTTTTTGTCTTTTTGTATTTAAATTCAAAATTTTGACTTTTGATTATTTGATTATGTGAATATTTGATTAATATAAAATTATGAATTCATAAAAATTAAAAAGAAAAAAAAACCAAAAAGTCAAGATGACTGTCAATGGCCTGGGATGTAATGGGTGACTTCAGTGTCTTTGATATCTGATCAAGTTCTAAGTGCCTCATGAAGCCTGCTTCAGCTGCTTTCATGATTGTTTGAACAAATAACTCTCCGTTGAACCATGCTGCTGGAGGAAGTCTTCCCATGCTTGGGACAGACATCTTCCCAACTCACTAATTATGGTGTGGCAACTGTGTTAGAGCCAAGGTGAGAGTTGGGAGAGATAGGTGATACAGGTGACAAAGTAGATTGAAACTGAGTGTGTGGAGATGAGAGGCAGTGTGGCCTCATTACTTGGTGCAGGGATCTGTGGGCTCAAGTGTTGGCTCAGACATTTATTTTCTGTGTAAAGTCTGGCTAAGTCATTTAACTTCCCTGTGCCTTAGTTTCCTCAGTTATAAAACGAGAGTTTGTATTAGATTGCCTCTGAGACTCATTCCTGATCCAATCCAGTATTTAGTTTGAATAATTTTACAGAAACAAAGACAATGATTAGTTAGGATTACAAATAGATCTCCAAGGAACCTATTTTCTATTAAGAAAACATCAAGTACTGAACATGTATTAGTAAATGGAAAATACATACCAAGTATGTATGTGTTCTGTGAAGGAAATATATTCTGGGTTTAGGGAAAGAGTCTTTGCAAAAGCACAGAAATGAGAGATCAGAATAACAAGTAGATTGAAATATAGAATAAAGGAGAATAATATTCAAGAAGCTGGGGAAAGTAGACTGGAGCCACACTGTCAAGGTCTTGGAAAGCCAAACAAAGGACCTTACTAAATGTTTGTGGGGTTATTTTGGTAGCAATATGTTTCTTTTATGGTTTAAGTTCCAGTTTCTCCTTCCATTACAGGCAATAATCCTTGGGAAAAAATCTATATAGTCAAGAAAGAAGCAAAGGTTCAGAAGCTACACCAAAAAGAGATGATGAGCTCATCATAAGAATGTAGATGAGTTTATGATTTGCAAATATAATATCAAATTTCATATCTAAAAAGAGTGGCAATTCAATCAGTTGCCTATTAAGCCTGCATGTTGAATATGAATGGCCCTCTAAGTCTATTTACTCCCTTGATTTTTGATTGACAATATTCTTGAAGCATTACTGTACTTCAATAAGGGTGATTTGTATTTTTGGAATGTCAACAATTTCCTTGATGCCAGTGTTGAAATTTAATAAGTAATTCATATGACATGTTTATTGAAAAAAAAAGTAAGTCCAAGGAAATAAATACATTCAGAAGATTGAGTGGAACCTGGCTACTGTGACAACACATCCAATTCATCCCAGCTCCGAAACTTACTGTCCACATGACTTTGGGAGAGTCACTGAGTCTCAGATTCCTCATCTGCAAAAAAGAGAAGGTTGGATCAGATGATCTTTGAGGTCCCTTTTAGATTCAGGTTTAGCTATAATTGTAGAGAGACATAGTCACTTTTAGAAATAATGGCCTCTTTGACAAAAACTTAGCATTGAATATTATCTGTTTCATGAAATTTTTCTAGGTTGACCAGAGAATTGCTGAACCAAAGAAAATATGAACCTCTCTGATGACTCTTGTCTGTGTTCTGAGGTCATCAGGATCCTGATGGATCTCAAGAATACTCTGGCATTTCTATCCCATGAAGAGCAATCCCTAACCCTCCAATCCCCCAATGCCTGTGGCTTCACTGCTATTTTATCAAGTCCAACTCTCTGTGACTTCATTTTGGAGTTTTCTTGGCAAAAGATATTGGAGTGGTTTGTCATTTCCTTTTCCTGCTCATTTTACACATGAGGAACTGAGGTAAACAGGGGTAAGTGACTTGTCCATAGTCACACAGTTTTTAAGTGCCTGAAGCCAGATGTGATGAGTCTCCCTGATTCCAGACCTGGAACTCTATTCACTAGGCCACCTAGTTGCTCTTTCCAATGCTATAGCAACTTTTATTTATTTATTTTCCCTTTTCATTTCCTCTCTGTATAATGCCTCTTTTCTTTTCTTCTTTTTCCAAGTCTTCACTGTGGTATTTCATAGCAAACAGCTCTCCTGTTCTTTTGAAATTATAGAATTTCCCTCAATGTATAGCTACTCCTTCACCAGGGCATTGTGGGCATGTAAAATTACTATCAAAACTTCCATTAAGGGCAACTTGCCCTTATTATGGTTAGTAAAAGTAACCTAGAACTATGGAATGTTATAGATCTAATGCAGGTGTGTCACACATGCCCTTGGGCTGCAATACTCCCAAGCAAGGCAGTAACCAGATTAAAATCTAATTGGGAACTATTTGACAAAATAAATAAAAATACAATAAAACACAGATAGAATTAATAAGTGGTTTCTAAGTCAATATGTGGTCCACAGGGATCCTTATTATAACTTTATTCCCTTGCCCTTTCTATTTGAGTTTGACAATACTGATTTAGTGTTTTCCTTCATGTTATACATGAAGACACACTAGATTCAGTTTTCTGAGTTCTGTGACTTGCCTAAGGTCTAGGAATCATAATTAGAGCTGTAAGGGACCTCAAAGACCATCTAGTTCAAGCCTCTCATTTTCAGATGAGAAGATGGAGACCCAGAGAGGTTGTCACTCGCCCAGTGTCATACAGGTATTATTAGACATCAGAAGATTTGAACTCAAGATCCCTGACAACAGAAGTACCACTCTTTGTACTATTTTCCACTCTTATAGCAAATTAGAGAATGTGGACTCGATTTTAGGCCTCCTGACTACTAGTACGGCATTTTTAACAAATATATACACATCCACAAAATGCACATACATATTATACATACTTATACATTCATATGTGCATACATACACATACATGTTGTATATGCATAAATTCATACATAGATAAGGTAATAGCTAATAATAACAACAGATAACATTTGGATAGCTCTTGGTATGTACTAGGTGCTATGCTAAGCATTGTATAATTATTATTTCATTTGATGCTCACAACTGGGAGATAGGTGCTATTATTATTTCATTTCAGAGATGATGCAAATAAGGCAAACACTGATATTAGGAAAATTCAACATGGCTACCATTTTGCACTATATATCGCTCTAATCTGCTTTAATCAGCTGCTTCTCAGTGAAAGGATTTAATTTATAATCTTTGCCTTAAGATCTTCCAAAGAACGAGATTTTAATGTATATATACACACATCAAATTTGATGCGTCCTCAAAAGAAAAATATCTAATGGAGATAGAAGTGGCCAAGGGAGATAAACAAGAAAACTTCCTCTACCGATCCAGATGTCTGACAAAATGTCAATCAGAAAGTGTCACACATAATGCATAATAATAGAGTGTCCCATCTTATTAAAATTAAAACTAAAAATTTATCATTCAAAATTCTCCAAGTTAAAGAAGCATAAAGGAATTTTAAATAACAAAACTTTCCAATGGCATTTTTATATTTGTAGCATTTATACTTATGAAGTTATTCAAGTGTAAAATTTCACTAATATTTTTGGGGCATTGTGCATGTTTGTGTGTATGGCTGCTAATGTGCTCAGTTAGAATCAGTAAGATTCTTCTTCCTGAGTTCAAATCTGGCTTCAGATACTTGGTAGCTGTGTGATTCTGGGCAAGTCACTTTACCATGTTTGCCTCAGTTCTTCAACTATAAAGTAAGCTGGAGAAGATGGTAAACCTCTAGTGTTTTTGCCAAGAAAACTCTAAAATGAGACATGAATGGAAAATGACTAACCAACAACATATCTATATCTGTATCTAACTAACACGACACTTTTTAAAAGAATTTTAAAAAATATTTATGCATTCTACATTCTTTAGGTTGGAATCATTAGCTCTACTGCATTGAATCATAAATCGAAACCCCCCAATTGAAGTGACATACTCAAATTCACCCTATATAATGCTGACTGAACTTGAAAATTCCCGATTGCCATGCTTTATTCATAAACTTTGATTATAATGTAATCTTTCAACATTTCATTATTTATTTTAATAGTTTCCCATTAAACAGTGCCATTGATATCCTAGTAGAAACAGATTTTATTTTTCCTCTCATAACATAGTATTCCAAAGACAGTTCATGCTGAAGGCAAAACAAGCTGTTGGAAAGGGGGCGGGGTTGAGGTTGGAACAGTGAGAGAGAGAAGAAGACACATGGGGGGTTTGAGAAGGATTCCAGAGACCCTATGGCACTGGGATATTTGTTACCCTTGTACTTGAGAGGCTGTGTTCTAATTTGTGTTGAAGCTACATGAGTTTTCAGTGGCAGGTTTTGTACATAACAGTGAGTTTCTGGATCTTGTTAGCTCAGGGCAAAAAGTCATGCTTTGGAGCAGTTGCCCCAGCAGGAGGATAAAAGATGATGGTTGGTAATTACATCAGTTTTGCACTGTTGAGCAGATGTTCTTGCAGATAGATTTTGGCTGGCATTTACAGAACATCACTAGTGATTCTCCTGGTTGTGCTGGGGCTGCTGCAAGTGGATGGTGCTGCAGGCTTGTAAGAAAATCTTACAAAGGGCAGAGTGAGCCACACATCAGCATGGCCATCCGAAAGCAGATTCTAAAGAGGGATTTCCTTAGGAATGTCTAGAGAAAATCATGAAGAATCATCAAGTCAATTAATTATACCAAATACTTACCTGATCATTTATTTTGACATTTGAATTTTTTTTTAAATGGGGCTTGGTGCCTAACTAGTATTGAACCCAGGTGGCTTATTACTTTTAAAAGGGTGTTGGGATTGGGGTGGTTGTGGAGGGGAGTAAGCAATTTGGAAACCAGATGAAGCAGATTGGGATTAGAAGGAAAAGTGAAGGAGCAGCATCCCAACAGACAAAGGACAATGAAAAGTAGTAACAGAAGGGGAAATTAACCAGAAATTCAACACATGTTTGGCTGTAAAAATTCAGGCCCACTTGGAAAATCCTCCTTTTCTGATGGGTCAATGTAAGACCATTAAGTGACAAAGTACCATCTGTGCTTACCATAAGCATGACGTGGTGATTTCTCTCACTCATGTGTCAAATGTTATTTTTCTGACCTAAAAATCCTTCTAAATCATTCCTTTCCATTTCTTTCATCCAACAGATTTTTTATTGCCTTTTCTTTGTGCATTGGGATGTAAAAATATACTGCTGTGATTAGGTCTTGTAGCACTGCTTTGTGATTCTATATGGTATTCCCTGCATGGAGTGATGAGCATTTTCTGAATTCACTTTGAAAAAATCCAATACATTTACAATTAGATTAGAATCCATTCCCTTCATTTTTTTCCCATCTGCAACAATGCTGACTTTAGACCCTGTCACCTTCTTGACTTGGGCTTTCCTGGGTGAAGGATTCTAAAAAAAGACCCCTCTATCCATATTGGCAGGCTTCAATTTGCTAAATTGAAACCATGCATTCACCTTGCCAGTTAGTTTCAGTGGCCAGAGAGCAAGCACAATGCATCAAGGTAGGTGATGGGCAACAGGCTGTTTGTGTGGGGGAGGGAGAGCAGAAATGGTGACCAAGGAGATGGAGGACACAAATCTGGTCCAGTTATAGCCATGAATTCCTTCTTATAGTTCCCCAAAGGAGATGAAGATGAATGCTTTTAAATATATTTGAAAATATAGAAAAGAAAAAATCCAACAAATGACCACATTAAAGGGTAACTTAGAAATTTCTTTAAAACATATCACATGCTCAGTATAGATCACAATATGTAAATTAAATGTAAATAACACACTTTGCCCTTTTAATTGTTTGGCGTCATTGCATATGGTACTTGAGAAACCTTAGTGGAGAACAACAATGATGTCAATAGATTTCACCTTTTAGAACACCTGGTATAATACAATGCCCTCTCTGATTTCTCAAGTTTCCCCACTCATCTCTCTCAACATTTCAGTTCTCTTTCTAATAATACAGGAAAGTTCCTTCCCAATATTAATCCTGGCTTCAGCTAGACAGTCTCCCCAACATGTCATTCACCTTTCTTTTTCTGGGATTTGTGCCCCCTCTCCTTCCACTGCAATTCATCTGAATTCTTTCCATGCATCAAGGTCAACTTCAAGGCCCTGCTTCTACTATATTCTCTCCAGCTGACACTGATCTTGTCCTTCTCTGAATTCACAAAGCACATGCTAGCATCAGGCTTTCAAATTCTTAACAAAAATATCATCATGCATTGTTATTTAATTATCTATGATGATATCTTTTCTCAGCTAGATTATAAACTCCCGAGAGGAAGAACTCCCCTGTGTCCCTTTTATGCCTTGAACTTCATTGGTTTTCCCCCAAAGTGCCTTTCAGTGTCATGAATATTCTTGTTATTCAGTCATTTCAATCTTGTCAAACGTTTTGGATCCTTTTGAGGGGTTTACCATTTCCTTTTCCAGATTATTTTAGAGATGAAGAAGTGATTGCTCAGGGTCTGGTAAGTGTCTGAGGCCAGAACTGAACTTAGGAAGATGAGTCTTCTTGACTCCAAGCACAGCACTTTAGTACCCACTGTGCCATATTCTCCCATTTATTACGGCATATTCTCCTTTTAAACCATAAACCCATTGAGGACAGGGTTTTGGTCCTATTTCATATCATCATCTTTATAGCCTTGCATATAACAGTTGTTCACCTACTATTGATTTAATAAATGATTATAGGAATTACTGGGACAACTTCTTTTGAATTACTCTGCCCCTCATTTGGTGATCTCTGGGAAGATTTAACCATAAGCAGGAGCATTTGGAGAATCTTCTCATTTATCTAAAAGGAGCTCTTCTTCCAATTATGCTTTGTTCAGGACACCATTCCTCTCACAGGCAAACAAAATTGGTGAGTATGTTTCATAAAGGAAAAAGTCTACATTTTGGTGAAACAAATATCATGTCTGTTATAGTTGAAAAAACAAAGATTGTACATGAACATCAAAGGCATGAAACAACAAAGACAGTAGAAACAAAAATGAAAATGGCAGAATAGTTGTTGTCTCTAACTAAATTTTATGACTTCCCCTTGACCCAACACTCCATTAGATATTCTAAGATTTGCTTTGTTAGTCTTTATCTCCTGAGTTCTACTTGATATACTTTATTCCTTATCCCTCTCTGGATTTCTTACCATTTCTTAATCTCCTTTCTCCATACCTCCATGTCACTGCTCATGGGATTACAAGATTAAAGATTTAGAACTAGAACGGAATCATAAAATCATAGATAGAGCTGGGAGGAAACTTAGAAGCAATTGAGGACCCTATCCACTATGCTACTAATCATAGATTATATGGAACAATCCCCTCATGTTATCAATGAAGAAGTTAGAGCCTAGAGAGGAGGCGACCTTCTCAGTTTAGTACAGGTAAGTTAGTGAAGAACAAGGATCAAAGTTATCCAGGTTCTCTGATTCCAAGCCTGGAGCTCTTCCCATTTAAGTTGGTTTTCCACAGTGAAGAAGGGATTCCATCCCCATTGACACTTGGCCCAGCTTAGGTATTAGCTTCTCCTTGAAGCTTATCTGGAAGCATATATCTCCTGATCTTTCCCTCCCTCAAGTTTTCCAAAAATATTTCATCTGGATCTCTCCCTTTATACTTCTCACATACAATTTGTTATCATAGTTTTCAAAGCTCAGGTAAAATCCCACCTTCTATGGGAAGCCTTTCCCAATCCCCCTTAATTCCAATATTTTACCTTTTTTTGCTCATTTCCTTTTTATTCTGTATATAGCTTATCTGTACATGTCTTATTTGCATGTTGTCTGGTGAACTTTTCAAGGGCAGAGATTGGAGGGGTTTTTTGCCTTTTTTGTATCCCCCTACACTTAACACAATACCTATGCTAAGTAGTATACAATAAGCACTTAATAATTGTTTATTGACTGATATTTGTGTCTATATCATGGCTTCTTTGGCAGAAAAAAAGCTCATCCTGAGCTTTCCTTTTCTTAGGATTCTTTTCTAAAGGTACATCCTTCATGGAGGATTAATCTGAAGGTATGGAAATCACTAGCATGGGATCAAAAGACATGGATGGGCTACTAACTGTATGAGCAGATAAAATCACATGATCCTTTTAAATATTCATGCACTGTGGTACTTTGTGTACATTGGCAAAGGTACTTATAAAACTGGCATTTTATAAGTATTCATTGAGTTAGATTATACTTTGTGAAATAACAGGGTTGACCCCAGGAAGATTGGAAAGCATGGAAATATATCTTCAGCATGCTCTGATTTCCACATATTTGATGCCCATTCTTCCACTTCCATGTCTGGATGAGTTAATAATCCTAGCCAAGAAGCATTGCTTTCAGTACATGTGGGTCAGGGGTAGTTATATGGCAGAATAAGGCACTAGCCTGGAATTAGGAGGACCAGAGTTCAAATATGGGTTTAGCTACTTACCAGCTATGTGACCCTGGGCGAGCCACTTAGGCTATGTTTGCCTTAGTCTTCTGGAGAAGGAAATGGCAAACTGCTCTGGTAATTTTATCAAGAAAACCTACAGACAGTATGGTCAACAGAGCCATGAAAAGTTGGACATGACTTATTGGCTGAACAACAACAAAGAGCAGCAGTTCTTAATTCTTGTTTTTTTTTTTTTTTTGAGTCTAGTGAAACTTGCAAATCTCTTTTCAGAATATTAGTTTGTTGGTTATATTCATAACTGAAGGAAATAGTTAATTTCAGTTAGATGTTAGTGAAAATAAATATGTAATTTATCCCCCATTCAAGTTCATAAACCCTCTGAAATTTATCCACAGATTCCTTGGAGGTCTGTGGACCCGAGGTAAGAGTTCTTTTTTGGCTGAGTAGTAGCTAACTTATGAACCTTCCTGTGATATTTGTCTTTAATAAAAAACTCCTGGAGACTAAAAAGCTCATAAGACTCAGAAAAAAAATTTAATCTTGGCAGAATGGTAGGATTTTAGGCACTGTGTCAGATGTTCAGAGATTTAGTTTAGGACAGGACCTCAAAGCAAACTATGAAGGCAGAACTATTAAATAAATGAATTTTGTTCTTATCTATCCCATCCTCCCTTGCTGGATTCTTTATTTCCTCAATAACACTAATGTTCCCTCCTTCCCCAAGCCACCCAGTGACTCCGTGTTCTTTCCATATTCCTCCCTATCAAAATCTGCTCTCAAGAAATAATCTGGAACTCATTTTCATTTGACATGTAATAACAGAAGATTTTAGTGTTCTCTCTCCCAGGGAATTTTGACATTTAACTGGGGACAAATTCTCTGTTCAGCTAAAACCACAGAGAGGAAATGTGATCCTTAATAGTGAGATTTGAGTCAGAGTCATAGAGTTTAGAAGTAGAAGGGACCTTGAAAATCCTCTGGCTTAAATATAATTTATGGATGAGAAAATTGAAATCCAAAGCAAGAAAGGGACTTGTCACAGGCCACAAAAGTAAGTAGTAGGAGTCACTTGGGATTGGAAGCCATGTCCTCTGGCTCTGTTTAGGGGCAGGATGGATCTGTCTGGTACCACTGAAATAATACCACATAGGCAATCACTTGCCCATAGGGTCAATCAGATGTAACATAGTTGGTTGCTTCACTCATTTATTTATTCACATTCTAGCCCTATATCTATTATTTAGATTTTTATGCATTTGTTTAAATGTCTCTCTTTAGACAGCTCATAGAATTAGTCCATCAGCATGTGTATTTACGTATGTATATATATATATATATATATATGTATATATATATATACATGCATACAAGCACACACACTTGTCTTCTTTATTCTATTGTGAGTTTCTCAAGGGCAAAGGCTGTCTTTGCCTTTCTTTGTGTGTATATACACACACACACAAACACATATATGCATAAAAATATGCACACACAACATATACATACACATATATAATGTACATAAATACACAATATTACACATATACACATACATACACACATACATACAGATCTTCCCCATTATATAGTGGGTTTCTCTAGGGCAGCTGCTGTCTTTGCCTTTCTTTGTGTGTGTGCATACAAATTTATATACACACTTTATGTATATATACATATATATAAACATTCACAGACATGTATCCACATACATATGTGCACCACACATATACTTGCACATACACATACTACACACAATTGCTACACACACATATACATACACATGCACACGCACATACACAAGGATCTTCATTAATTTGTGAGCTTCTCAAGGCCAGATGCTGCCTTTGCTTTTCTTTGTGTGTGTGTGTGTGTATACAAATATATACACATTATATGTATACATACATAAACACATGTGTATGCCTGCATATACATATTCACAGAAGTACACATATCTTCCCGAATATATTGTGTTCAAGGGCAGAGGCTGTTTTTTGCCTTTCTTTGTATATGTATTTATATACATACATGCATATTTATTTTATTTTATTTATTTATATTTTGCATTTTATTTAATTTTTTTATTTATGTATTTTATGTGTTATATGTATATTATATATTTATAAATACATTATATGTGTACATATACATTTATTTTATGTGTATACACATATAATACAAAAAATCGACATATATTTGCATACATATACATGTATGCAAAGGGTTAGTCTGTGTACAGTGTATAAGTATACACATATATGCAAAACATACTATATGTATATATGTGAGTATATGTATGTATGTTTATAGTATATATTTCTGGGGCAGACACTACAAATGTACAATGAGCTTAGTTCAAAATTGAACAGAAAGAGGAGTGCCAGATTGTCTTTGGGAAATTTCATAAAACTTCTAATGATCTCCAGGTTCTCCTTGATATAAAAGCCCACCTTTTAAACATTGCCGATTTCCCCATGATGTTATATGGTGTGAAGAATTTGTTGTGTTTTTTAAAGGATTAAAGTTGTGGGTCATCCAAAGGGTAATGGAAAGGTAGGTTACACATCTTAACAATGAGGAGTTGTAGTAGGGATATGGTGACAAAGTGGGACAGTTGTCTAAAAGAATGGTAAAAGATATTATCAGAGAGATGTATGCCAGAAAAGGAGAGCCAATCACTCAGTGAGAGGAAGGGATAACTAATGAATAAAGTACATGCTCCCTTGGATTCTTAACGGTGTCAACAAATCTTAAAGAAGGTTCCCAGCAATGGACATTAAATGCATGGGCAGACATGGACCAGGGTTGCAGAAGAGGAGCACACATGAATGGGTTGCAATCTGTACTTTACAAAGGCATACTCATATCAATGATGCAATCCACCTGTATATCAAAGTATATCTTTCCTAACTATTCCATTTCTTTAGTTGTCACTCCCAAAGGGAAACTTTTTTCTTATCTTACTTGGTTTGTATAGAGCATTTTAATTAATTGGAGCACTTGATAATAAAGATTTTTTATTTTTAATGAATGGAAACTGTATTCCATCCATTACACATAGTAAGTTCTTTACACAATCAATGAAATAATATTCTCTAGGTAATAACTTTTATTAAAAGAATAAATTGCCCTGAGCCTTCAAAGTGAGAATATTAAATTATTCAGTAAATACTAGATTTCAGAATATTTCTGTAAAGCTGCAAAGTAGTTCATCCCATTTAAAGATGTGACATTTGAGAAATATCTCAATAAGTGATTTACTTCAGTTAAAGAAGCAAACCAAACAAAAAACCCCCCATCTATTTTGATTCTTAGTGTAATGCCCATTGACCCTCCCCCTTCCTGTTGTGCACCCTGATTTTGAAATGGTCTATGACCATGTCGGCTATTAGGCACTCTGCCCTTAAGAAAAATAGTATTTTTGCCCTGGCCTAAACCATAATAAATTGAATGACAGAAAAACAAATGTCACTTATTAGAACATTGAGGTTTACTGTTCAAGTGATTAACTAAGAATCATTTGTATGATTAAATGCTGGAAAATAATTTGCTTTTCCTATGAACCTATACCCTAGATCTCATTACACAGAAGTGCAGCATATTAGTTGAAGCAAATTAACATTCAAACACTTTCTGGAGTGGCTGCTAATCACAGGCTGTTAATTACTGTCATTACATTAGACTGCTGAGGAGACTAACCAAGGAATCATTCTCATGATCTTGGTGTTTGAAAGTGATCTTCACCAATAAAAACACATGTCAGATATCCAGAAAAGGCAAATTGCTGAATTTGCTGACGGGGGTGAAAATTCCGCTGACTCTAAGTACCCATCTAGTGATGGATGCATTCTTGACACAGCTTCAGTGTTTGGACTTAGGAAATAATGAGTATCAATGTCCTAGCAAGGGAATATGCAAAGATGAAGGAGCCCTTTTGTATCCTTAATTAAGGAAAGTTGGAGCAGAACTCGTTCACAGATAAGTGACTGTACATAATAATCATGTATTTATGTAAGGGACTGTTATGCTATATTACTGTAGTGGCAATTAGATTTTCACAAAGTAGTTTTAATAAAAGGCATACTTACATAATAAATAAACAAAACAGCTCATTTCCATGGCAGGCTCTCTAATTATGCACTGGCTTAAAATAAAACGTTCAATGAGGCTAAGTTAAACATATAGATTCTAGCTGTATTTTAATTCTGTTCCATTCAACTTACATTAATTAAGCGCCTACTATGTGCACAATCCTGGATGGAGGGCCCTGGGGATACAAAAGTGATACCAATATGGTACAGCTAGTTGATTAAATGGATAGAATACTGAGTCCACATTCTGCCTCAGAGAGAACATTTGTAGCTGTGACTCTGGGCAAGTCACTTCATCTCTGCTTCCCCCACTTTCCTCATTTATAAAATGGAGGTAACAATAGTATTCAATTCCCAGTATAGTTGCATGGAGCAAATGAGAGTATTGTAAAGGACTTTGCAAATCTTAAAGCACTATATAAATGCTAGCTATTATTATTAAGGTTATAGGAGAAATAGAACATGTACACAAATAAAAATGATCCAAGATGGAATATGAAGGAAAAAGAAGAGAGCCAGACAAAAGAGCCTAAAAAAATTGGAGGCAATGGGAGGAAATTAAGGAAGCTTTCATGGAAGAGATGTTGGTACCTGAACTGGGCCATGAAGAAAGAGAGAAGAAGGCATTTCAGCGATTTGGAGAATGGGATGGAGAATGTGGCAAGGCCGGACTCTGTGAACATAAAGGAACTAGAGAGGGCAACATGGACTAGTGGAAAGAACCCTGGCCTTTGATTATAGGTTCAATAACTAGGAACAGTAGTTAGAAGCTGTAGAGCAGCAGCTTTTGGCTGGATAAAAAGTCAAAATACTTCATAAGATGTATCCAAAATCTTTAATTGTAAAACAAGTTACCCCAGGAAAGATGTTCCTCATCACTAGATTTCTTGTCAGGATATTCTAGGAGAGATTCTTACTGAGGTATGAGTTGAGCTCTATTAGTCTTAATGAAAAAACTTGAGTTCAAATCTTGACACAATAGCTTGCTAGTTTATATGGCCTTGAGAAAATAATTTCATTTTCTCAAGCTTTGATTTATGTATAGAATGAAGGGGTCAGACAAGACTATCTCTAATGTGTCTTTGAGTGCTAATATTCTGTGATTCAGAGACCAGGGAATGATAATTTAGTTTGGCTTAAGTGGAGACTCCATAAAGTGTATAAAAATGACCGGTAGAATACATTGCTGTTATAAACACTAAACCAGCCTTTTAGGATGTTAGAGCCCCATAATTTTGACCTATGAATTAAGTAGTGGCTTTTTTAAATCAGCGCCTTTGGCAATTTAGTATATTTTGATGGTGGTGCATATGACTCACATTTCTTTGGGATAGGAATCATAGCATCTAGGAAGAATTTCAGAGAATAGAATCCTAACTAAAGTTGGAAAAATGGAGCTTTGCCCCATGGTACTAAAAGTTAGAGGGTACTATTTTCTTTCAGCCCCTAGAAACATCTAGTTACTTATGAGAAGTTTAGTATGTAGCTAAGCAAGAGTAGTGACTTAAAATAGGAAGCTAACAGATCCCAGATATTAATAATCCTTACTTATTAACAACTAGCTTAGCTATTTTTCCTCACCTGTATTATTTATATTTTACTTTCACAATATAACTTAAAAATTGATTTGAAGGTGGTATCTGGTGTTGTCTTGTGGAACTTGTCCCAGGAGACAAAATTGTTAGTTACAGTTCTCTCAGAGGGGTCTAATCTTTGTGAGTGAGCAAGTTTGTGTATTATAGATTGATTAACTTCTTTTAAAAATATTTTTAAATTTTTACTTTTTAGGTTATACATGTATATTCATTTTTTACATATTTCCATATGAGTCATGTTGTCCAAAAAATATCAGACAAAAGGGAAAAAATGGGGAAAATAGCATGCATTGCTCCATATTCAGTTTCCATAGTTTTTCTCTGGATTTGGATACATTTTCCATCTGAGGCTTATTGGAATTGCCTTGGATCACTGGATTGCTGAGAAGAGTCAAGTCTATCATAGTTGATCATCACACAATTTTGTTGTTGCTGTGTACATGTTTTTTTGGTTCTGCTTGTCTCACTCAGCATTAGTTCATGTAAATTTTTCCAGGCTTTTCTAAAATCAGTCTGTTCTTAATTTTTTATAGAATAATAATATTCCATTACTTTCATATATCACAACTTATTCGGTCATTCTCCAGCTGATGGGCATTCACTCAATTTTGGATAGGCTAACTTCTGAACAAACTTCCCATGCCTATGAGATGAGCATCCACTTCCTCTCCCTTTTTTTATAAGTTGATTCTTTCATTCCATTTTAGGAGACCCTTCTTCCTGATGGTTTACTTATCTTTCATCCAGGAAAAGTCATTAACTGTGTTCCCAGTACAAAGTTTCTTTTATGGTTATATACCTTTGAGATAGATGCTTAGAGCAGTCAGAGACAGAACCACTGTGGTGCAAAGAAGAGAGGCAGAATAGGCTAGTCCTGGAACCACTAAGATTAGATGGCATACTAGATAAAGCACCAGACTTGAAGTCAGGGTTCCAACTGTACTTCATAAATGTAATAGCTATCTGACCCTGGGCAAGTCACTTAGCCCTGTTTGCCAGAGTTTCCATGTCTATAAAATAAACTGGAGAAAAAATGAATACTCCACTATCTTTGCAAAAATATCCCAAATAAGGTCATGAAAAGTCAGACACTCTTGGACTCAATGGACCACTTAGTCCATCTCCTTCATTTTCTGAAGTGAGATTAGGGTCATTTGAAATGTTTCCTATGAATTTTACTCTACACTAAGAAGGTAAAAAGAAAAAAAAAGTGTTGTATGATAAAAACCATGTCGTAAACAATGATTTAATTGTTTTATATGTGTCTATTAGAGGTCATGTGGAGAAAATTCCATAAGGTTGGATCCTTTAGAAATATCTACAGAAAGAAGTGAATTCCTTCTTTGTTAGATTTTTCTCTTAAGAAAATCGAACTTTTTATGGTCTTAAAGGGAATCAGTTCTTAATTCACAATCTTAATTCAGAATGTCCTTTTCTCTTGTCAGTTTAATTTAAGCTAATAATGTCTGAACAGAATATCCTATATTTAATAATACATAATGTTAGATAATTAAAAGGTATGTATGTGTACTGTGAGACTCATACTTTGAAGCAGAGCATTGGCTTTAATCTCTGGCTATGCTTGTGAAATTTACTAATACTAAGTAATCTAAACCAACACCCTCGGAAAAAAAAAGGCGACTAGGAGAAACCATTTTACATATCAGTCTACCCAATGAATATTTGTTTTGTGTATTCTTTTTATGAAGCAGGCACAGGACAAGGATCTCTCTGTGCTCATTTGTATTATCGGATAACAATTACAAGCTGTTTTATTCAACAGGACAGAGAAGTAGGTGTTTTTCCAATTACTAGGAATGATGTATATCAATCACAGGATCGTATAGGTAGAACTAAAAGGGACTTTAGAGGTCAACTACTTTAATCCCTTAAATCTGCAGATGAGGAAAAAGAGCCCCAGCATATTGCTATTGGTGTTAGGGACCATGGTTTGTGATCAGAGTATGGAATGATGCTATCTGGCTCATGTAAGAATCCATCCCATGAACTTGACCTTCATAACTTGGGATGCTAATCAAAAGAGCAAAGTGTCAAACCCAACTTTGGGCTTTTGTTCATGAACAGACTTTGTTCATTTGAATTGTATATTTGGTAGAAACACTTGCAAAAACCACAATTATTGGGTGAGCTATAAGCTGGCTGCTTTATGGTGTTGTCATTTGCCTTCTAAAGAAAGTTAGAACAGAAACTTTGAACTCTGCACTTTCTAAAGTTATTTCTTTTGTGTTAAGATTGGCCAAGAGGCAAGAAATTTTCATGTTTCCTTTTTGGTTTAGAAAGTCTCTAGGGTCACTAGGTCTGTGGGGATGAATTAAGAGTTTGGGTTCATGTTTGTCTGTTCTAATCCTCACTGTCCAATAAACAATCAGAGATTAAGGTAAATAAATGGGCAGCTATGTAGCACAGTGGATAGAGGGCTGGGTTTGGAGTCACTGTCCTGTGTTCACATCTAGCTTTAGATACTTCTTAGCTGGGCGATTCTGGGCAAGTCACTTAACTTTGCCTCAGTTTCCTCATCTGTAAAATTAGCTAGAGAAGGAAATGGCAAAAGAAATAGGAAGAAAGGGAAGAGGCTGAAACAATTTAACAACAAATGTATTAGACATGATGTTAAATACTGGTCAAATTCTACTAATTTTATATCTGTTATACTGCCCTCCCCTCCCTTCTGCTCTTTTCTCTAATTTCAACCATATTAGATCAAATCTTCATCACCTCATAGCTAGTCTATTTTAATGGTGTCCTAACCAGTTTCCCTGACTCTCATCTCTCCCTTTTCCATCTATTTTTCTCACTATGCCAAAGCAATCATCACAACGTACAGAAATGAAAATGAAGTTTAAGATTATCATCAGTACGGGACAGTTTTCCTGGTAAAAGTCACAAGTTTGCACTGATCCATCCATACTCCTTCCCCTCCTAGGAACAAATAAAAAGCATTTGGAAGATGGTCAGGGAGACATACAGTCTGCAGCTAAGAAACTGCAAAAATCACTGATTCAAAAAGGGATCTTTTTGATGACCTTGGCCTCATTAGCATAGAGCTCTAAGCAGCTGAAGAATTATCAACAATCTGAGGAGAAATTCTAGGCTGTTTGGGCCCCCTCAGAGGAGACACCATACTGTATTTTTAATGCTAGGTCCAAGCAGGGGGTGGAGATTACTGCTCATATACATTAAAGAGTCCAGACATTTGGATTAGAAAGAAAGGATGTTACTAAACAATTTAAAGAAGGTATTTAATGAAGAATTCAAGGATAGTTTGTCAGGTACTTTTTCTATTTGTAACTCCTTTTTTGCTTGAGAATTTTTTATGTGAGCTCAGGTTTATAGATATATTAAACAGGCATACAAATCAAACATTTACTAATAATAAATCATAATTTTGTGACTCCCCACATTAGGTTATGGAACCCCATATGGGGTCGTGGAACAGTTTAAAATACAATAGATGTATTCTATTAGTCAGGCAGTGGGTCTATCTGTTGGGCAGTTGATCAGACAGTAAGAATTTATTAGGCATCTATTTATGTATCAGCCATTCTACTAAATGCTAAGGACACAAGGAAAGGCAAATAATACTATTTCAGAGATCACTGTGTAATGGAGGACATAACGTGAAAACAACTATGTAAAAGCATCATGTATATAGGATAAACAGGAGATAATCAATAGAAGGAGGCATTGGCATAAGGGAGCTCAGGAAAGCCTTCTCCTAAAAGTTGGGATTATCACTGGTACTTGAAGGAAGTCAGGGAAGCCTCTGGGTACAGATGTGGACAAACATCAGACATGGAAGAGCATGTATAAACCATAAAAAGAGCCCTAAAAGAGCTCATGCAGCAGAGAGTTAGCTAGTAATGGTAAGATTCTCAAGGTAGATGATCCTGGAATGACACAGTCACTGGTTTTGTTCAGTCTTTGAATTCTCCACAGTATTTGTCCTCTCCTCTATGCTGTCTTCTTTCTGGTTTTTTAATGACTATTTTCTCATTTCTCTTCCCACTTGTCTGACTTCCCCAAATCTCCTTTGCTGAGCATCAGTCATTGTTTAGTTGTTTCAATTGTATCCAACTCTTCCTGACTCTATTTGGGGAAAAGATACTGGAGTATTTTGTACTCCAGCTCATTTGACAGAGGTGGAAATTGAGGCACACAGGATTAAGTGACTTGCCCAGGTTCACAGAGCTAGTAAGTGTCTGAATCTGGGTTTGAACTCACATCCTCCTGACTCCAGGACTGGCACTCTATACTCTATGGTATCTCCTAGGTGCTCTAGAATACATAGGTACAAACTTCTGCTTTGCATTTAAAGACTTTTTGCAGCCTGAGTCCAATAAACTCTTCTAGGTCTGTAATACATATTACACACATTATAATGCAGCTAAACTGACCTTCTTGTTCTTTCCACATAATACTCAATTTCTCTTCATACCTTTGTACTGGCTGACTGCCCCCCTCCCCCCCACTCCACCCTCCATGCTTGGGAATGTATTCCCTTTTCAACTTCTACCTTTAAGAATCAGTCATTTCCTTCAAAGTTCAATTCAAGTGCCTTTTATTCTATTAACTTTTTCCTGAGCTTCTCAGCTTTTAGCACTGTCCCTCATCCCAATTATCTTGTATCAATTTTATAGATACATGTGTTTGTGAATGTACCTGATAGAATGTAATATGCTCCTAGACGACAGAAACTGTTTTGTGTCTATGTATCCCTAGAATTTAGCACAGCATCTGGCATTTATTAGGCGCTTAATAAATGTTTATTGATTGATTATGGGTAATGCTACATTCCATCTCTTCCTTCTCCTCTGTACATCATAATAGGAGAAATAGAAAACAATGTTTCTTCTCCAGATTAGACTTTGATGAGCAAAGTCTGAAACTTCCCCCTCCCATGATTCCATTTTAATAACAGGAAACCAATTATAAGTTCATCTCAAAATGAGAGGAAGGTGCAGGATCTGCCAGATTCTTCTTCACTAATTGCACAGAGGATTAAGGGAATAATTAGAGTGTCCATTAGCACATCCCAACCCTCCAAGAGAAAAGCAAGAAATAAAAGGAACAGAAAAAAAGGTTCAAAAAGTAGCAGACAGATAGCAAGAGCTCACTATCTTATATAATGGATTCTTTTGGTATTCTGGTGAAACCTACTGACTCCTCAGAATAATTTTTTAAAAATATTATTTAAAATACACAAAATGCTCAGGATCATAAAGGAAATCAATTACATTGATATATAAAAAGTCAAAATAATTTTTAAAAGTTTATGGATTCAAAGTTAAAAACTCCTGTGATCAGATCCTTTTCTTACACAGACCCCCTGATCCAGCCAACCAAACCAAACCAAACATTAATAGTGGACCAATACCTTCCCAGGACAATAAGAAATGGAGGAACTATTTCTGGAGGGGAACATTTATTCCCCACCTGGAGCATATGGAGAATTGGTGATCTCCATTCCTTTGGGGAAGGGCATTCTCTTTATCTTTGGGAAGAATAGGACACTGCGGAGCTTGTAAGTGAAAGAAAACAAGGGCCATTCTTATACTGCCCTGGGGATGTCATGAACAGCTAAAAATGAGTAATGGCTGATTACTCTGGTACTGTTGCCAGGATATTTAGAGGAATTGGATAATGGGAAAAGGGCTGGCCTTTCTGGAACCAAACCAACATATCTATGAGTTGGTGAGATGGTGAACAGGTGTTGAATAGATCTTGTTAAAGGAGAGTTGATGGGGCTAGGAACTATAGGGTATTTGTTCTTCCTTCTAAATCTATTTATATCTGTATCTATCTACCTATCTATATCTATACATCTATATCTATCTATCTATCCATCTATAAAATGCACACCAGAATGGAGAGGTAATGATTTTTCTAAGGTGCAGGAAGGCTTGATTATGTCACTCTCCTACTCAACAAGCTTTAATGACTCTATATTAACTGTGGGATCAAATATGTACTCCTTCATTAAAGTCCTTCACAACCTAACCCCAATCCACTTTTCAAACCTTATTATGTCTTATCTCCCTTCCTACATCTAACAAGACAATCAACTGGCGTTGCTGTTTCTTACACGAGACATTATTTCAAGTTTCTAAATTTCACAAATTATTGGGTATAACCAGTGTCTAGAATTCACTCTCATGTTAGTTATTTTCTTCAAAAGTCTGCCTTCTACATGAAGATCTTTATGATCAGCCCACTAATTTTAGTGGCCCATTTCCCTAAACTATTCCATATTCATTGTATATGCTCTTTTAGATGTATCTTTTCCCCAGAATATAAGATTCTTGAGAGCAGGGACTAGTGTCCTGTTTGTTTTAGTATCTCTAGCATCTTGCATAGTAACTAGTATAAAGTACATACTTCCCATTACTATTGACTATGTTAAAAGCTGTGATCCAATTCAGCCAGCAGTTGACTAATTAAATTGTTCCAACTGAACTTCAAGAGTTTTACCTAGCCCAGGGCAAAGAGCTTTGACACAAGGCACTGAAATTTAGAGACCATTAGCAAAAACAAATGCATTTGAAGTAGGCAGAGAGACCGCATAGTTAGACCTCAGACTTTAGAACACAGCTAGGAATTATGTGAACTCAGGTCTTTCTTACTGCAGGTTCAACACCTCAGTATGGGATGGTGATTCCCATCAAACAAATATAGCTTTGTGTATACTCTACAAAATGCAAATCTAATATATGCTGTGGTTCAGAACATACAATTAACATAATATTTCCATTATCCAGAATGTGCAGAGGCTATTGTGGAAATGCTATTGCACAAACATCCCATTGAGAAGTTAAATTTTGTATACTCCAGTGAGCATAAAATACATAGATGAATTTGACTCTAATATGTGTTAATTATGAAAATCAGCTCCACAAAAAAGCAAACTATCATAATTTTAAAAAATGCTTTGCTAAGATGCCTTCTTCTCCCAAACTATTCATGCATTCTCATGGAACAAATAGAAATAGTCATATTAATATAGTAACAAGATATATCAAAGTAGCATAGACATTTCATAATATACAATTATAATGTACTTATAGAGAAACAGATGCAAGAACAAAGTCATTTCTTTTAAAAATTAACTTTTATTACTACCTTTTGTTTTTGTATCATCTTCCTTTTCAAATATATCCCTCCTCCCCCTAGCCCAATAAGCCATTCTTTATAACAAACTATTAAAAAGAAACAGGAGAGGAAAACACATTTCAGTTAAACTAACTGGCATATGAACCAAGTTTGATGATTCATGAACTGTACCATACTTCTCTCTAATCCCCAACTTCTGTAAAGAAGGGAGAGAGATGCATTTTATCATCTCTTCTTCTAAATTATACAACATTCACCTTCCCCTTTTCTTTTAAAAAAAACAAAGCCATTTCAATGAATAAGAAAATAAATTCTTCTCAAGGAGTGTATTTCTATGTATCCTTTCTATATTTTTGTGGGTGGGGTGTCATTTTTGGCTATACAACTCAGAAGCCTGATTTTCAAAAATATAAATCTATAATAATATTTGAGAAAGTTCTTTATCCACTATCTCATAACATACCTATGCAAAGGATGGGGAAAGATTACAACTTAGTCGCAAATATTAGAATGATCACAAAACAATAATTTCAACATAAAAAAGGAAAAGGACAAAGGAACAAATTTTGAATTCTGTCCCTTTTAAAATATTGTAGGGCAGGATAGAGATCCTATAGGAGAAAGGAGTAAGAATGGTGAGGAGGCATATTTTTTAAATTACCTATTACTTTTTCCCACCTCTGATTTTCTCTCTCCCCTTCATCACAAGGCATTGACCCTATCATATATAATTTTGCCATTATATATTTCAGTCACTCAGCACTATTTTAAAAGAGAGGAATTTGTGAAGGGAAATAATTGGCTAAAATCTTTTCCTATTTAAAAAATCAGGAATTGAAAGTTATATATATATATATATATATATATATATATATATATATATATATATATATTAGGTCTTTGAAAGCAGATAGGGAGAGGGGATGATCTCAAACCTATGATATACTTGTAAATGACTGAATTGAATTTATAGCAAGATATAAATACAAATTCCTACAAATTCTTAGCTGAATTTGAATTTTTGTTAAAAAATTCTGACCTAATGTAAGTCTCATATTCTTACAGGTTCAATCAGAAAATTAATTTTGGGTATTTATTACAGTCAAAAACAAGTAGACAATAAGCTCTTTTGGTATTGACTTCAAATTAGTTCTGGATCCAAAAGGCCTTGCTACTTTACATTAGCTTTTAACCAAACATTTACAGGTTACTGAGGAGAAGACATTAATATGCTTTCTTAAACTCTTCCCATTTAATTCTAAATATCTTCCTTTTCATTGTTCTTTTGAATCTTCTTTGCACTGAGAGAAATTACTTTCTTCTTCATTCAGCTTGCTGTAAACTAGGAAAAAATTGAAATTATGATTGCTTCACGTCTATACATGTCTGTATGACTGTAGACATACAGACATGTATAGACATGAAGCCATAACTACCATTTCCTAATCAGAAAATTATTTCCCTGGCAGCCATTCTTGTTACCTTGTTCTAACGCCATTGTCCTCCTGGCCTTTGAAGCCCAGGTTGCATAAAAGTTAATTTGAACTGGTAATCATTTAATAGTATTTGTTAATCACCTAAGTTGGCTCCTTGCTCCTTTGAAAGCTATTTAAAAGACCCTCACCCAAAATAATCTCAATCCCCCCCAAAAAAAGACTTGCAGAAATATGTTGGTAAATGTTTAATAGCCAGCTCCGTGACAGAAGTTTATGCAGGAAACACTTTTAAGTCGTATCTGCCTTATTAAAATATTTGAACTATAAATCAAACCCAGTGATTTTAGTGGTTTCCACACTAAAAATGTACCAGTTGATGTCCCTCATAGGAGATGATACCATCATGCCACTTTAGGAACCCATTTGCATTTTAAAATGTAACTACTTTGCAGTTTACCCATAGAAAGAGGGGGACTATTTTACTATCACTGCTTCTCAGGTTCTTTCACCCTCTGCATTTCATGGCATAGCTTTGACCTGATCTTTTAAGCATCTTAGACTACTTGTTCTAGCTTCTCCTTTAATGAAGGGTGCAAAGCCTCCCTTCTCTAATTTTGGGGGAATCCAGACCTGTCCTGATAGCTGCCTTTGACCTCATAGAATGAGGAGAAGAAATGGAAAAGATAGAAGCATAATAATGCCTTTGATTAGATGGGTTTGATGATGAATGTTGTTAGATGTTACCAAGCAATTTGTATATATATATATATATATATATATATGGAAAACTTTTCTTAAAATTTTTAATTATCTTAAAATCTATCTTAAATTTTTTAGTGTGAAAGTTTTGTTTGCTTCATGCAACACATCTTTCCTTAAGACTCTCTGGGTGTTCAATCTTCTAGTCTATGAAGTAAAGGGGATGGACTAGAATTCAGGAGTTTTTTAAACTAGGGTTCTTGAAATTGTTTAAAAACATTTTAATACCTATATTTCTAAATAAATGGCCTCCTTTGTAATCTTTTGTATTTTTTTCATGCATTTAACAACATTTTCTGGGAAGGAATCCAAGGGACTTGCCAGACTGCTAAAGGTGTATATGAAGAACAGAAGGAAGGAAACAAGAATTTATTAAATACTTTTCCCATGCTAGATATTAGCCTAAGTGATTTATACAAATTATTTCATTTATCATTTATTATCTCACAACGATCCTGAGAAGTATGTGCTGTTATCTCCATTTATAATTGAAAAAACTGAGGTGAGCAGAGGTTAAGGGTTAAGGGACTTGAACAGGGTCACATAGCTAGTAAATGTCTCAGATCAGGTCTGAATTCAGGTGTTCTTGACCAAGAGCTCCTGATCTAGATGAACCTCAAATTCTCTATGCTCTTCTCATACCTGGACCTTGGGAAAAATCTAAAAGCTGAGAATTTATCCCACAAGGAGGAAACTGTACTTTTTTTGTATATAGAGATTAAGTATTCAACAATGCCAGAAACAAATGGGTGCCATGGCTTCATTCTATTTTTTCCCTCTTCATGACACTTCACTTCTGGGTAAAAGTCCAAATGGTTCTTCATATTAAATCTGCTTTTGAATAATTGATTTTGCTTAATTGACCATTATTTGCTGGAGTTTTTTTTATTGATAATTCAATTTGTTACAAGTCTGTGGACCTCTGCAGGGTGGGAGGTGGGAGGACACTAATACCAGGTCCATCTGTAGAAGTGGTGAAGAGAGACAGATTAAAGAGCCAACAGAGCAGGTTGGGGACTGCTCCGTAAATGATGAGCAGCAAAACAGACGGAAGGCCTTTATCATCTCAGAGCTCTTTCCAAACATACAAATCAATAACAATTAAAGCAGATTATGAAAAGGCAATACCGTATAGTTAAATCTTTGGACTTGATTTAAACTAGGCTAAAGGATCACACATGGAAGCGTGCTTTGCAGAGAAGTGAACCAAGCATGCCAGAAATTGAGAATTTAGTGTTAGAGCCAGGGCCAAATTTGAATTAAGCATTTAATTTAGGAAATGGAAAGTTCTTATAGATAAGAATAAGGATGACAATGACGGCATCCAGAGAAGCCAGAAATTCACTTCACAAGAGGAACAATGAATTGCTTTTCAGGAGGTTAGTTTGCTTTTGCTGCCCACCAATAATGCATTTATTAGAGTTGGTTTCATAAAGAACTCTGGGACTCAAATTGCTCAGAAAAGCTGAACATATATGTATACAATTTCAGGGAAACCAAGGAAAAAAATAATTAATCACCTGCCCTGACCAGGAAAATTAGGAAGAAGCGGGTCTGAGCAATGTAACAAAGAGCAGCTAGACTACTCTAGTCATTTGGAAAGATGTAGGGACTCCCTTCCCCAAATCATAAAAATCCCAATTATAATATTTATATGTAAGTATTCAAATTCCATGTCCCTACTCCCTGATGTTGCCACTGCTGATTTTGTCAATGAGTGCCCCAATTGTCCTTCTATATTAAGTTAACCCCAGACTTGCTCGGCTTTATTCCTTGGCCATCTTCTTACCATTCACCCTGATCTTCATTCTCCATCTTGAACAAGATTCTATTTCCTAACTCCAGGCTTTTTCATTGCCTGAAGTGCTCTTTGTCTTCATCCCCACCTCTTGACTTTTATTCACATCCCAGAATGGGAAACCTTTCTCAAATTACCCTTAACTCTTGTATATATGTTTATGTCTAGGCACATATACATATGTGTGTATGTGTATGTATATATGCATGAACTTTAAATTGCAGAATACATAAGCATAGGATCATAATTTAGATTGGGCAGAGACCTTGGGGGGAAAAAACCCTTTCTAACCCTTTCATTTTGCAGAGAAACTGAGTTTAAGTGATTAGTTCAAGGTCACACAGAGAAGTATATAGTAGAGTTAGGATTTGAATGAAAGTCTTCTTACTCCCAACCAGGATTTTCCCATTCTAATGCACTGCTTTCCCATCATCATCATTACTTTTTACTTTCCCATGTTAAAGATGCATATTGATCTATTTTTTGTTCTAGCATCATAATTCTTCCAATTTCTATCTGTTTTGAGTAACGCATTGCTTCCTCACACAGATACTATAGAGCTTCCCCATAATGATTACATTATGAAACACTTTGATATCTTCTGCAAGATCTAGCCTACTATGGAAATGTGATGGAAACACCTCTGGTATCTACTCTAGATTTGGGCTGCTAAGTCTTGGTCTGGCAGTTATAGAATGACTGTAAATAAGGGTATAGAGATGGGAACGGAGTTAATTTCTTTAAATCCTATTTGATCTTGGATTAAGTTTGGTTCTATAATTTTTAATTCATGGAACATGTTTTCTCATTAACTAGGAAGTATAAAAAAGCAGTTTCTGTACAATCACCCAGAAATCAATCCTTTCAAGAGAGGAAAAACAATGGACTTTTCAGAAATTCCCTGCCACTACTCCCATGGGGCTTTTTCCAATATTTACTGCCTCTCCAGCAGGGACAGCTTCAATGTTTAAATGACCACTCAGAGCCATTATGATGGCATAAGTAAGTCTTTTTATAAGCATTCTAATAAGCAACCTGCTAACAAACAACATGCTCTTAAGTACCTCTGGTAAGGTCAAGTGACTAAGTCCAGATGTATTAAATCCTAGAGGACCAAAAGACAAGGTTGACATGAGCTATTACCTTCTTTGGTAATAGGTCTTTGAAAAATCATGGAAAATCAGAGAGGTCTTGATTTTCAAAAACGGAAAAGAAGTTGAATGAAGTGTAAATGACTAATTCATGCAAAATTCTAATCTACAAACTTAAAAAAATTGACAACTGTATTTCAATATAAATGATTTCCATTATAATCATATGTGTTCTATTTTAAACAATTCAAAACATTATTCTGAGCAAGAGTCCATAATCTTCACCAGACTGCTAAAGCGATCTAAGACACAAAACAAATTAAGAGCAACTGGGTCAGAACAAGGTTTTGTTTGTGAGCTCTTTGCTAAAGAAGTGATCATCCCTACCTCAGCATAGATTTATATCAGATTAAAATCATCTCTCTCTCTCTCTCTCTCTCTCTCTCTCTCTCTCTCTCTCTCTCTCTCTCTCTGTTTTTGTCTCTCTGTCTCTGTCTCTTTCTCTCTATGTATATCTCTCTCTCTGTGTGTCTCTGTCTCTATCTCTGTTTCTGTGTCTGTGTGCCTCTGTCTCTGTTTCTGTGTCTCTGTTTCTGTGTGTCTCTGTCTGTCTGTCTGTCTGTCTGTCTCTCTCTTTCTCTCTCTGGTCAGCATTATACAGCAAATCTGAAGCATACCATAGATATGGTAGAATATTTTGATTTCAGTAGATATTCAAAAAGCCTCTTAATGATATTTTGTGACCAAAATGGCAATATTTGGTCTAATTGAAGAGTTGGATAGACTTGGAATTAGTTGAATGACTGAATTTAGAGATTTGTGATTGATGGATCAATATTAACCTTTAATGAGGTCTCCAGTGGAATGCTCCAGGATTTTATTGTAGGTTCTGCTCTGTTCAATACTTGTATCAGTGATTTGGAATGCTTATCAGATTTGCAAATGGCATAAAGTTGGAAAGTCTACATGGCAGATTGTAAAATAAAGACTACCAAAGACTAGAATAATGGATTGACCATACATACTGAGACAAAGTTTAAAAAGGAAAAATACAAAGTCCAATGCATGAGCTAAAAAAAAAAAAGATGGTATGATTAAAGTATTGGAACATGTGTAGCTTTAGAGTAGGGGTTCTAAATGTTTTTGTATGAGTCATAGACAATTTTGCAGGTTGGTAAAGCATATGAACCTTTTTCTTAGAATAAGCCTTTTAAATGTACAAATAAAATCCACAGGATTACAAAAGGAATCAATTATATTAAAATGCAGTTAAAATATAAACTAAATAGATAAGCTCAAAGCCCCATGTCAAGAGTCTTTCCCTTAAGAGAGTT
Organism: Sarcophilus harrisii; assembly: GCF_902635505.1. Classification (NCBI taxonomy): domain Eukaryota; kingdom Metazoa; phylum Chordata; class Mammalia; order Dasyuromorphia; family Dasyuridae; genus Sarcophilus; species Sarcophilus harrisii. The sequence continues at coordinate 397,478,279 of NC_045428.1, read as the reverse complement.
TTCCAGTAAGATTGATGATCTTCAGATGGAGCCTAGAAATCCATTTCGATGTGGTAATTTAGATTGGTCCATTCAACAATGAAAGGTATTGGGCTCAAGTTTGCAAAGACTTTGCTAGATGGAACAGTAGATAGAGTGCTGAACCTGGAGTTAGGAATATCTGAGCTCAAAATGAGCTTTAGATACTTTACCCTAGATCTCACAGCATGTTTCTTTCCCTTTATCTGCCTCTGTTTCCTGATCTGCAGAATGGGGAATAATAATAGTTCCCATCTCCCAGAGTTGTATACATAGAATGAAATAATACTTACAAAATGCTTTACAAACCTCAAAACACAAATTCTAGTTGTTTATTATTATTATTATTATTACTTATATTCAGTGGATGGTATGTGCCCTCATCCAATTCATCCTTTATGTATAGACAATGCAGAAATTATTCATCAAATATTAAAATATTTAACTGGAATGGGATAGTAAATAGGAAAAGGAAAAATCAAATAAGGCAATCATTCTCAGCTTCTCATCTTCCCATTCATAAAATATATAAACTCCCACCAACTCATGTACCAAAAAATACATGCTTCAAGGATCAGAAAGGACCATTCTAAGGAGGGAGGAAGAAGCAAAAAGAATCATTTAGAATATAAATATGAATCATATATAAACCTGAAGATTTTATTTTCACACAGAAAAGGAATGCTATACAATAAAGAACTATAGAGGGATGTTCTATAGCATTCATTTGAGAAATTAATATTTAAACCATGTTGGGATATTTGCAACAGGGATGTTCTATTACTACTGCAACCACTTCAGTACCTAATATTCTACTTCTTGGTTATCTAGAATGGGGGAAAGACTCTAGTCATCCTTTGGGATCTCATAAGGTCCCGAACCAAAGGAAAGAAGCTACAGATAAGACAGATGCACAAGCTTGCCTAAGAGACTTATGTTCTCATAGGATTAGGCCTGGTTAGGGAAAGGTACCTTGCCCCTAACACTTGGCATTCAGAGAATTACTCTTACATCTCAAGGCAGAAGAAATAATTGTCCTGAGGCGTCAGAAATTGTATTAAAAGTATACCCATAGATTTCCAGATTAGCAATCAAATAAGTGTTGTCATAATAGATAAGACTCTATATGACTGCTCTGACCTGGAGGGGAAAGGTATCTCTTAGATATTTCTACAAATGTGCTACATTTGCTTCCTTTGTACTGCATCCATGATCATAATCTTTCGGAGCATTTCTTATTCATAACATCTTCACTTTTCCTGAAATGTACCTAGGCAAAAATAAAATATCTAAAACCAGGTGACATTGAAGTTCAATCTGGTTTTAAGGTCAAAAGCAAACCTTCTTACCCAATTCTTAATATGTTCCCACCTATTTCCAGCTTCATGAAATTTCCTTGACTGGAATAAATCCCTTCTTATTCCATAATTATGGAATCAAAATTGTAAAATGAAAATAATCTAAATAAAGTATCAGATTATTGAAAATATCTCACAGGCATTGTCATTCCCATAAAATTCATAGGACCACAGATCTAGAGTTGGACAGAGTTGCAGAGAGCATTCTAGTCAAATTTCTTCATTTTAAAGGTGAAGTTACTGAGTCCTAAGGTGACAAAAGTAGTAATAAGTGGAGCTGGGATTTGAACCCATGTTGTTTGGAGTCAATGCTCTTTTCTTTCCATTATACCAAATTAGGAAAGAAAGCAACAGAAAAAAAAACCCAGCATATAGCTTAAACTATAGGAAAATGACCATGCAACTCACTGCTGGTGAAATTGTGAAGGAATTTGATAGTTTGGAGAAGTAATTTGGAATTGCACAAGAAATGTTACAAAATTGTACTTGCCTTTTGATCCAGTGAACCTACTTCCTGGTTTACCCCAAGGAAGCTGACAGCAGGAAAAGACTCATATGCCAAGAGATATTCATAGAAATTCTATTTAAAATAGCAAAAAGCTATTTTAAGTAGGAAGTAAATAAAACACTGAACAATTGGAGAATGGCTGTATAAATTGCATTGTAGGAACATAATGGACTATTACTGCACCATAAGGAAGGATGAATATGCAGAATCCAATTAAATGTGGGAAAACCTATATGAAGTGATGAGAAATGAAGGAAACAATACTGAAAGGAATAACATGCATGCTACATAAATGAAAACTCAAGTAACATACAATGGACACTACTGAATCTAGTTTGATCTTAGCTTCAAACATACACTCTTCCTCCCTCTGAGTCAAGAAAACCTAGGAGTCTTCTTGAATTAACCTCTCAGTTCCCCAGGAAAACTCTCTAAGATCATATATTATAAAGGATTATATATCTACCTATCTATCTCTGTGTGTAAATATAAATATATATTTAGATTATAAACACCATACATAATATATATTTATTTTATTATATGCACACATGTACAAATATATGTTCTCTATCCCCTATATACTTATATATATCCTTTATTTTTTAAGGGAACCAGTGACATCACAGGATGATTTAATTGGATTTAAGTGAGGCAGAATTATACAAAGTTATCAGACTCACCCTCTCTTCCTGAAGCATTGAAATTCAGTGACAATACAAGAGTCAAGATGACTGGTAATGACTTGGGATTCAGTGGATGACCATAGCATCTTCAATGTCTGATCAAGCTCTAAGGACCCCAAAGAGCCTGCTTCAGCTGATTTCATGGCCAATGGAACATTCTTCCATTATGTCAGGGGAAGCTTGTACACTCTTAGGTAGATGTTCCCCTAATTCATTGACAGATTTGAGGCCTGTCAATGACCCTAAACCTGTTTAGTCTACCTGCTGAGCTGGTTTCTACAGGAGTGTGATGGTTGTACATGGTACAATTTCTTGGAGCCATAGGTGAGAATAGGTGATAGGTACACCACAAAAGTGGATGAGCAGCCCTGAAAAGGCCTTGAGAAGTATTCTCCCTAGAGGTTCTAATCCTCCACAAACACTTCATACACCCCATGTATGTGTGCATCTATAGATATATGTGTATATTTCTATGGATACACACATGGACACACACATTCTGTTTTTTGGTCATGTCTGACTTTTCATGATCTCATGGACCATACTGTCCATAGGATTTTCTTGGCAAAGATAATGGAGTGGTTTGCTATTTCCTTTTCTAATGAATGTGTAACCATTTAGCTGCCCAAACATCCATATACAAATTTACACACATGCTTAAGTATATACATGTATATGTGTATGTGAATTTTGCTTAGCTATTTCTACAAAATATGTTTTGTTTGAAACTTGTTTATGAGTTCTTTTGGATTTATCTGCTGTATTAACTGTAAATATACAAATAGAAAAAAAACACATTACTATGAATGAATTTTAGTTTAAGTGTAAATGATCTCAGATCTTTCCTTTTTGATGGGAATAGATGTCAATCAGGAGTCAATAAATGTTTATTAAGCACTGTGCTAAGTGCTAGTGATATAGATTTGAAAAGATAGATAATCCTTGCCCTCAAAAAGTTTATAATCTAACAGGGAAGACAATATACAAAAGAGTTGAAAAGCCAGTTGTGGAAGGAGCCATTAGGAAGAAGTCAAAGAAGTCCTAAATGAGTGTAGCCAGATGGGAAAAATCTAGTTGATGCTATGTAACACATGAAATTAGGATAGAACCGAAGATACTGAAAAAGGGAAAGCCCTAAGAAGTATGAGTCTAGGTCATGGTATGAATTTGGTGTAGTTGAAAAGGTACAAGATTTGGAATAAAAAGACCTGGACTCAAATAATAATTCTATTATTTCATATTTTTGTGGTCTGGAACAAGCCATGTTTCATCTCTCTCTCTCTCTCTTTTTTTTAATTAAATAACTTTTTATTGACAGAACCTATGCCAGGGTAATTTTTTACAACATTATCCCTTGCACTCACTTCTGTTTCGATTTTTCCCCTCCCTCCCTCCACTCTCTCCCCAAAGATGGCAAGCAGTCCTATACATGTTAAATAGATTACAGTAGATCTTGGATACAATATATGTGTGTAGAACCGAACAGTTTTCTTGTTGCTCAGGGAGAATTGGATTTAGAAGGTATAAATAACCTGGGAAGAAGAACAAAAATGCAAGCAGTTTACATTCATTTCCTAGTGTTCTTTCTTTGGGTGTAGCTGCTTCTGTCCATCCTTGATCAATTGAACATGTTTCATCTCTTTGCCTCAGTTTCCTGATTAGTAGAGTAAGGGATTAGACTGGCTCTCTTTTAAAGATCTTTTCCAATTCTAAATGCATATTGGTGACATATTTACTGAGGGCCAGCTTGCTTATTTTCATCTTTTTTCTCTAATTTTCCTACTCTTGATTTCATTTATCTTCAACTGCATGAAAACAAATATAAATGTGTGTAAAGGACATCCTTGTGTTTCTCAGCACTTTGGCTTCTGCTTTTGTGTGAGCTACAGTTGAAATATCACCATCATCATTACCATCATCAGATAATATAGACTTTGTATTATGTAATTTGACCTTCATGACTATCTTTCAGGAAGCTGTCATGTTAAACTCCATTTTATAAATGAGCAAACTGAGGTAAGTCAAGTTAAGTGACTTGCCTAGAATCATACAAGTAGTAATTTGTCTGAGGCAGGATTCAAATTTAGGTGTTCCAGCCTTCCAAGCTCAATACTCTATCTACTATCCACTCAATCCAGCTATTGACTAACATTGCACAAGAGGAAGTATTATGTAGTGAAAGAGGACTAGATGTGGATTTGGAGGATGTGGGTTGAGGTCCTCTACTTATATCTGTGTGGCCTTAGCTAAATTATTTCATCTCTTTGGACTCCAGTTCTGGTAGATCAACTATTGATCCTCTAAAGTCCATATCAGTTCCATGAATCCATGAGCTTGATATTTATATATTATATATTTATATATTATATAATATATATATTATATGTAATATATATATTATATATTTATATATTATATATTTAACAAAATAAATTAAAATGCAATAGAACACAATGTTAGTATGTTAATAATGTTAATTCTGTATGAGTTTGACATCATTGGTCAACAAGATGGTTTGCATTGTACAGGAAGTTGGACATGTAAGATCTTTTCCAATCTGAAGGTTTTATAACATTCACCACAGGAATATGTAGGATAGTAGGTAGGTGGAATTAGTGGAGACAGTAGTCAGTCTCTAGCAGACTCCTGGAAAGTCATCTCTGGTCCTAGATTTACCCTGTGGGGGATCCACCTAGCCACAATTGTCTCAAGGGGACGAATTGGATCATGGAAATTTTACCATCATTTTAATTGATTCTTCTTCAAGTACTAAGAAAGTTCTGTTCACATGTTTAATACATATGGTTAACTTCTTTCTTTTGTTGCTTTTGTATCAGAATCTTTTGCATAATCTAACTTAAGGGAAACATTGTTTCCAGCCATGTTACTAACTAGTCATGTAACCTGAACAAGTCATTTTCTCCTTCTGATTCTCTATTTATTCATCTCCATGATGGGCATCACATATTATAGGGCAGAAAGAGTCCTCAGCGATCATCTAATGGCCTACTCCACTAATAGAAAGAGAGAAATGAGGGAGTTTCTAGAGATGTTAGGTGTCTTCACCTGCCCATGTCACCCAATTAATCCTAAGTAGCAGGGACAAGATATGATTCCTATCTCCAAGCTGAGCACTTTTATTCCTGCTTAAAACTACTATTAAAGGCTAGTATGCACATATGTGCTTATATAGAGAGAATATATGTATAGATGTATATACACATAGAGAAAATATATGTAAAAATAATTTAATCAATATGAGTGTCACTCATATGTATATAGTGAAATCTATAAGTAGATTTACATATATAGAGAACATGTACATATACTACACACAGAACAGAATATATTTTAGAATACACAATGGTGTAGTCCATATCTATACATATAGAATATATGTATGTATATAATATAATCTATGTATTTATGTATAGAGAGAATATACATATGTATATAGTATAACCCATACATGTGTATACAAATAAAAATATAGTATAGATTTTAAGCATATGTGTGTGTGTATATATATATATATTATTTTATATGTGTGTATACTATATATAGAGAGAATATATTTATTACAATCTATGTGTGTATACATGTATGTGTGAATACATATAGTGAATACATACAGTCTGGATGTATTTACAATTCTAGAGAATATATATGCATATATATATATATATATATATATATAGTATATATAGTGTAGTCTGTGTGTGTGTGTATAACACTTTAAGGTTTATAAAGCACTTTACATATATTATCTCATTTGATAATAAGCTGGGTAGGTAGGTGTTATCATGATGTCATTTTATAAATCATTAAACTGAAGTTATATATAAAGATAAGTAATTTGCTTAAGGTTACACAGCTAAGTATATACTGAGTTAGGATTGGAACTTAGGTGTTCCTGATTCCAGATCCAGTACTAATTAACTAATGGGATTTTTTGAAAAGAGTAAATGAGGTAATGTATATATGCATACTTTGTAATCATAAGGTACTATATAAATGTAAATGTGTGAAAATGAGTACTTCCTACCCTATGGCCCCTTAGAATCTATCTTTTGAATCCTAATCACAGTCTAGTGTATCAAATCTTGCCACATTATGAACTTCTAGCTCATTAATTTCTGGCCTTCCTTATTATGCCTTTGTCAGAAAACTGCCATTCCTTTACTGGCTGCTTTACCAAGCTAGATCATCAGTCCCTGTTGTGATGCATTACCTTCTCCCTTGGCAGCCTTATTTGAAAGGATGTTATTCTTTGTCCCTGTGTCCCATTCCAGGTAGTAAAGATACTCAAAATGAGCTTGCATTGAATTTCCTGTGCCATGCTCCATGAGAGTGATTTATGTAACAATAATTTCTCATAAGACCTAAGGTACGAAGTCAAGATGGACAAAATCTTTGCCCTGTTGCTCTACTGAAGTCAATTCAATTCAAGTTAGTAAGTATTTATTAAATTTCTATGTATAAAGTAATGTCTAAAATTCTGTGGATAAAGATAGTTTGAAAAATAACCCTGACTTCAAAGAGCTTACTTTTCTTTAGAGGAATTAAACATTGTGCAAATATATGTAAAAATATATGCAGAACAAAGAAGGAGGAAAAGGGGGGGGGGAGGGAAAGAGAGAGAAGAAGAAAAATAGTAGTTGGAGAGAGAAGGAGAGAAGAGGACAAGGGATAATAAGAAAGATGAAAAAAAGGAAAAGGAGAAAGAGGAGAAGGAGAAGGAAAAAAGAGGATGAAGAAGAAGAGGAGGAGAAGGTAGCAGAGGAAGAAAAGGAGGAAAAGGGGAGAAGGAGGAAAAAGAAGAGAGGAAAAGAGAAAATGAAAAGTGGAGGGGGTAAGAAAATAACTGATAAGGGAGGGTGGGGAATCAAACAAAAATTTTGGTAGGAAATAGCACCTGACTTGTTCTTATGCAAAAGCTAAGAGATTCTACAAGACAGAAATAGGGTAAAAGATCATTCAAAAAATGGAAGTTAATGTGTATAAAGGAATGAAGATGGGAAATAGGATTTTATTTTTAATAGAGAGAGCTATTAGAACAGTTTTTTACTAGGTCAGAGATAGGGAAGGAACTAATATGGAATAAGACAAGAAAGGGTTGTGAGCCATATTATGGAGGGCTTTATATCTTGCTTTTGTGCATTAGGCAGGTCACTTACTCTTCTTGAGCCTCAGTTGCCTCATCTGTATAATGGAATTAGACTAGATAGCCTTTGAGTTGCCTTTTAGCTTAGACTTAAGGTCCTATAATTTTAGTCATGGAGTTTTAGGGTAGTCTAGCAGAATCAGGAACTATTATTCTAAATTTCAAAAATCATTCAATATTTTTTCCATTAGATTAATTTTCAGGTATTTTATTTGCCACTTTCTAATTACAGTTCCATCTTGATATGTGTGGATGTCAAAGATTACTTGCTTTTATTGAGAGGGAAGAGGCGTAAATTGTGAATGAGCTGCTTTAGTATTGTATCTTGTTACATATTCAAGTTTGATTATAGAGTCAGTGTCAATCTTGTTTTAGTAAAAGATTGTTAGTGCTCCCCATTCTAAGACAAGAGAGAAAACAATATGAGAGAAAATTCTAGGACAATGTAAGAAGAATACCCATGATGGGGGACTGTCCCACTGTGCTTTATAAAAATAATATTGATAAGCATTTCAATAGCATTTTAATATTTGTAAAGCATGTAAATATTGTAAAGACAAAAACAAATTTCATTTGTTATATTACCTCATTTGATTTCAAAATGCCAATAGCAAACCACACAAGGAGAGAACCCTTTATAACTCTTAAAAATAAAATAGTACAATGCTTTTGGGGCATAAAACACACCTTCCCTCCCCCCACCCCAGTATGTTGAATCAGAAGAATGACTAAGTGTAAAAACAACCAATTATAAGATAAGTTTCAAAATTTCTGAACAAAACAGTCCATTATTATGTCATTTTTTTCAGGATATCATTTATTATGGTGGGATTTCTTCCACATAACAATTTAAATTTTATTTTTTATAACCTGTAAAAATTAATGTGGTCCCCCTTTTGTATTGGAGGTTGTGCTCTTAGAGCATCAAGCAGGCTTTCTGAAAGAGGAAGTCTTCATGTCTGTGATTGTGGGCTGTTGTAATGTTTATCTCTGCTTGGGTTGCTTGGCTATTGTAAAGCTAGTTGAAATGATTCATGGGTCTGACAGATGTCTGGTACAGCTGGATGTGTCCTTGATTATCCCAAAAGTCTGGACAGCACTGTCATTCACCATTGCCCAAATTATCTCTGTATTGACTGCGGAACCCTCTGTGACAGTACTGTAATGGCTAATTACCCAGGATACCTTTGGTACCTACTTTATAATAGTTTAGAAGGGAAAAGAGAGACTGAGAGGAAATGAGGAAAAACATACCAATAAAAGTCATATCCCATTTCTTTGCAAAGAATCTGTACCTTAGTGTGTTACAGAATATAGAGATATATATCGATAGCTTACAGTCTATGCTAATGAAATCCAGGACCACAATAGAAAGAGCATAGATTTCTCATGAAACACATAAGGAGGAAATAAAATGTAAAGAACCTTGACAGTGATAAATTATGGACAATAGAAAGAGCTATTAGCTGAGAGAGAATTGTATGTACAACATACTTGAAAAAAGGATGATGAGTGGCCATTTGCCTACCTCATATGTTGCCAGAAAAAAGGGACATGTTCTGTTTAGCAAATAACCCCCTCTGAAAAAGAGGGGTGGGAGCCCAGGATGGGGAGAGAGCAAGAGAGGAAGCGATGAGTAAAGCTGCCTAAAAAATAAGGATTGAAAGCAGAGGCTTCATTTTTCCCCACCATGCTATAAATTAGCACATTTTGACAAACATAGCTCCCACAAAGCAGATATATATTAGGGAGGAAAAAGGTAAGGGAATAGAGGGTACAAAATCCCATTTTGACTTTTAGTGAAGATGATGAGCTCCCAGGAGGGAAGACAAAGCAGAGTGGGAACAGCTTTTCACACAAAGAATACAGTAATTTGCCACATCCTGTCCAGGCAGCATTTGAATGTCACTCCTGTCTTAATTACAAGACTAACAAAGCTATTCTCTGTTATTCTGGAATCTCTGCCTTCATTTCTCTAATGCAAGGGAGCAATCTAGATGAATTGCTCACCCATCATTACTGAAAGAGTAGGCCAAGAGAGGTAGCATAATGCGCTTCGGATGACTGGGGAGATGGGAGGAGAAACAAAACAAAGAGCATCCTTGTGAGGGAAATAGATCCAAGCCTTGAGGAGAGAAAATAACCGAGAGCACTAGATTTTGTCTGATGACTTCTCAGGTGTAACTCCAGAAGAAGGAATGATTCAGCTCATATCAAGGTAAATAATAATAGTACTTACAAGGCTTAGGCTCTCATTAAGATATAAAGTAAATTTATCACATTTTCAACACAATTGTGTCCCTGACTCTATGACACTTAATATTTAGGTTAAAAGTAAATAATTAAATTAAACATATAGAAGCTCCCAAAAAAGTAAAGTCCTGTTGGGTGAATGAAAAGGCAAGTATGAAGTTTATCATTGTTCTAGAACCTATAGACACAAACACTGATGTGAGAAAATCCCTGCCCTCATAGAGCTTCTATTCCATTAAGAGTCAAAAACATATATAAGGGCCTGGTATCCCAGGGAAAAGAATTTTAATGGAAGGAATCTCAAAGTACTTTAGTAGAGTCATGAGACAGTACATAGTCACACATTTTTGAATAGTGCTAGTATTGATTTAATTATTGTTCACAGAGCAAGAGTTAAAAATCTGCGGTAAATGGTACCCCAAAGATTTGCTGAATTATGTTATAATTTAATTTGATTCATTGAATTTTAGCTTTTTTGGAGGTTTTGGCAACAAACTTACTTTATTTCTATAATGTTTGTCTTGCCTTTCCCCATGATGGGATTCCCTCAAATTATGGACTAGAGTTGGGGAACTTCCATCATGATTTCTGAGGCTGTTTGAGCTAAGAAATAAGGGAAAACTTTATCTATAAGGTTTCCACTTAGAGAAAAGGTGGAGGCAGTCATTCAATGGCTGCCCATTACTTCTAGGACAAAAAGTAGTCTTCTATTTGGTATTTAAAGCCTTGTGCAACCTACCTTTAGAATATTTAACCAGAGAAATTTTTATTGTACTATTGCCAGTCTATGTTCTAGACAAATTGACTAACTTACTACTGTCATTCTGACATTTGATGTCCCACTTCCCATGTGGAAGACTTTTGTTCTCTTCTCATCTCTGCTTCTCAACATCCCTAGTATCCTTTAATTTTTATCTCTGGGGCAATGTCTTATATGAGGCCTTTGATTATGCATCAATTGTTAGTATTCTCTAGCCTCTTGAAGTTTTTTTGAATTGTGTGTGTGTATGTGTGTGTGTGTGTGTGCAGGCACACACATAAACTATATATGATGTATGTATATATGATAAATGCATACATGCACATATATTCACAGAAATTACAAACACAGGAAATACATATATTTATATCTACTATATATGTACACATATTTTATGTGTCTCTGTGTTTGTGTGTGTGTATAAAAACTTCCATAACATCTCTAACTGTTTAGACTAGATCTCTAATAATATAATCTCCACACTAATTCAGGCTTTCATCATGTCTTATTGGTGCAATATCCTCCTATTTGATCTTCCTTCCTCAAATCTCTCTCTGTTCCAAGTCATCCTCCCCAGAACTGCCATAATGATTTTCCTAAATTACAGGTCTGTCCATCTCACTTTCCCTGCTCAATAAATTGCAGTGACTATTATCTTTAGCGTCAAATGAAAATTCCTCTGTCATTTAAAGTTCTTCCCAACTTGATCCTTTCCTACTTTCATAGTTTTCTTACACATAATTCCCTACTACATAGCCTAGAGTTCACTCATTGGCTTACTTGACATTCTTCACACACAATGTTCTATCTCCTATTTCTGTGACTTTACATTTGTTGGTACTCATGCTAGAATGCCTTCCTTCCTAAACTTCTACTCCTAGAATTTCTTGCTTTCTTCAAGATTTGGCTGAAATGGCTTCTTTTCAGATACCCTTTCTTAATATATTTTCCTCTCTACCTCTGACCAGATGCTGCCTTCAACTCAGAGATTACCTCGGATCTATTATGTTTATTATAAACCTATTTCATTTCTTCCATTAAAATCTGAGCTCCTTGAAGGGAGGAATTGTTTTCACTTTTTCTTTGTATTCTCAGTGACTGGCACAGAATAAGTACTTAATAATGCTTGTTGATTAATATGCATTCCAAATATAAATACTGTTTTACATTTATATTTGTGTGTATATAGTCTATCTTCACCTTTCCTCTCATCTTCCTTTTACTATCTTCGCCTCTTCCCTTAACCTTTTCCTTATTTCCCTGACCTCCCACTATCTGTTACCTCCTTAATTCTTTGAGGACATTGGCAGTTGTTGCCTTTGTCTTTGTTCTTGCACATAGGAGGCTCCTAATGATTATTTGTTTAATTGAAATTCATTGAATCAGGTTGATTGCAATAGGTAAGGATTAATTACTTGAGGGGTGCTGCTTTGAGCACCAGAGGAAGCAATGAATTATTAGCAAGAATAAATAGGATTCAAGGAACAAGTGAAGAGGCAAGGTCCTGAAGTCAACAAGTACCTGGTATTGGAAGGATAGAGATAGTCTGAATTCTACAAAAAATTCTGAGAATTGTTCTTTCTTTTTTTTTTTTTTTTTTAAAACCAGGTACCTACTTTTCTTGAGTTTGCCAGTGTCTTGATAGAGGTAATGTGATATCACAGGAAGAGGGCTGGCCTTAGGGTCAGAGGGTTTGTGTTAAATTTTGACTGTTATTCTTTAGGACCTTGGGTGGGTAACTTTATATTTCTGGGTTTGTTTCTTTAGTTAAAATTAGAAGGTTGGGCAAAATGACCTCTAAGGTCCTTTGCCTTTGTCTGTCTAATGTGGGAGAAGGATGGTGGAGTGGCCAGAGTGCTAGATTTAGAGTAAGGAGGACTTAAATTCAGTTCCTATGTCTGACACTTATTGGTTATTGTGATCAAGTCATTTTAAACCCTCAGAGCCTCAGTTTTTTATCTGTGAAATTTGCATAATAATATCTTTAATGATGACCCTCCAAGGCTGGTGAGTGGCTCAAGTGAGCTAACATGCACATGAGGCTTTGCATACTTTAAAGCATCACATAAATGCCAATTACTGTTATTACAGTGAAGTGGGAGTAGAGATCTAGTTAAGTGAGAATTAGTTGAGTTTTGATCATTTAAACTTTCCCATGTCTTGATGTTTGATATTTATTCTATGCTAAGACATCTAGCTGATTAAACTAAAAAGCTCGTTTTGCATTCAGATGTTTTGGTATGTGCTATAGGTGCAATCTGTATTTGGAATGAGGATATGACACAGTAGATTAGACTCTGCATTCAAAGTCAAAGGATTTAGGTTGAAATCCTGGATCTTGTATTACTACTTAGGTGACTTTGGATAAATCACTTTACCCCTCAGAGAACAAGGGATGTCTTTTGACTTTCTTAATATTGCTAGTGCTTAGTATGATGCCTAACACTTACTATGTACTTAAATACTCACTGGATTTCAGATTTCTCCTCTGGATAATGGAGAGAAGATTAGGTGTTTTCTGAGGTCCTTTAAGCCATAAATTTTTTGATGCTCTGATCTTCTTTTCTGTGTCCAATCCCCTCTATAATGATAGTTAGCTTTTCTTTCAGTAGATGCTGTAAAATCTGTTTGCCACAGGCAAGATTTTATACTAGTAGTTCATAAGCTGCAATTAAAATTTCATTTGATGAGTGTAAGGTAATTGTATAAACAAAGCACTAGAATAATTATATCAAAGGCTAGCCAGTTAAATTTGGTAAGGAGGAAACATTTATTTTCTGTTTCTAGCCCTTCCATCCTTTTAAAAGGGGATAAAAAAATGTAGGAACATGCAAGGCCATTACACAATACCTGAGTTGCCCTCCATAGAATGGTGTCATTTAAGCTAAGATAAATCATGACAAAATTTGATACAATGTATTGTATTAGGCATTGATTCAAACATGTCTTAAAAACAGCTCATGAAAAAAACTAATTATGATATCAGTGTATTGCCATCCCTGCTCCTTTCTTAAGTAAATAGAATTTGAGTTTAAGTAGTAAGAGAAAGGAGGACTGAGCTATACACTTAAAAATAAAGGGCCTAGAGAGAACTTTGAGAATGTTTGTAGCTATTATAAACTGCCATGTTTTCTATAGGAATAATCCTTTTATTTTTAAAAGAAATACATGTAAATATAATCATAAAGTATTTCCTATAACTTTCAAAATTTACCTTTTTCTTCCAAAAATGGATCATGGGGAGAAAATTTAATTGAGATGATTGTATAAGTTCTGATTAATCAAGGCTATGCAATGATATTATTTGCTATATTATAAAATTTTTATATGATTAAAATGCCTATAGACTGATGAGTTTAGATGTTATAAAAAGAATATAAAATCCTTTCAAATAGTAGTTTGATTCATATCACCAACTCAGTCCCAATTAGTGTGAATAAAGAATAACTCAAAGTGATCTTATTATCTGAATTTATATTGCACATTTATATTGCGTTAGAACCAATCACCATATTTTACATAATTATAGCTTCAAATTATTTGAATTAGAATACATGGGATAACTTTATGGGATTCAGTATTTACACTAATAGAGACTTAGCTATAACTTCTTTCACTTAAAAACATTAGCATTCATATATTATGAACTCAAAGTATTTTATGTTAAGTATTGGAGGAAATATAGTCTTTTCTTCAAAGGAACTTATAATCCAGTAGGGGAGAATTTTTTGGTTAATTCCTAAGCTCCAATGAGGAAATTCCATCTGTGGATTCAAAACGCATAGGTAATTATAGTCTTAAAGAGTTTAAGTGATTTGTCCATGGTAGCACATAACAAAGGCAGAATTGACCCAATTCTCCCTGATTTTAAAGCTAAACTTTTGTCCACTGTGTAAGACTATCTGATATGGGGAAAATTATCTATCTACCTAACCATCCCTCTCTCTCTCTCTCTCTCTCTCTCTCTCTCTCTCTCTCTCTCTTTCTCTCTCTCTCTTTTTGTCTCTCTCTCTCTCTGAATATATGTATATATACACACACATAGTTTGCACATATAATATATAGTCATTATTGAAATATTTGAAATATTTGTCCTTTTCTTATTTTCTTATTCAACCTTTTCCCATTTAACTACACTAAGAAAATTAAAGGGAGTCTAACCTACAATAATTGCTTCTGCTTTCTTTCCTCTCACTTTATTCAAAAACCTCTGCACTTTGGCTACTAACCTCATTTAGTTGAAATTTATCTTTCCATCTATCATTGATGTCATAATTGCCATATCCAGTAGTCTTTTCTCAATCCCCATCCATCTTGGTCTTTCTGCAAATTTTGATACTATCAAGCTATTTACTTTCCCCACATGCTTTCTCTTCTCTAGGATCCGAGGATATTGTTCTTGCCTGATTCTTTTGATTCTTTTCTGTGATACTGTGAACAATATATTTGCAGAGTGAGGGATATCATGCATATTTTGTCCCAGGTTTCCTTGGTGGGGGAGCACAAAACAAGAGTGATAAAAATACCCCCAAATGTACCAGAGTTCTTCACTTCACAAGAGAGTTTCTGACACAAAGGGTATATGCAAAACTGAAAATAATTGCTTTAGAGGTACAAATGAGGTGTGATGAAACTTCATAGGAAGTTTTTTTGAGTTAGAGAGATCGGAGAAGACTTTCTAGAGGAGGAATTTCAAGGTTGAATAGAATTTCAAGGAAATGAGATGGAGTAGGTAGTTGTTGTTCATCCATTATTCTCAAAGAGGCCTAATGAGAGGAAGAGGATGATTTCCTGATATGTGAATGAACTGAATTTAAGTGAGGTAGAGCTGTGCAAAGTCAATACTCTCTTCTCCAGAATCATAAGAAGCCAATTTGGCAAGATGAGGGTGCCAGTAGATAGTAAAATGAATTCTTAAGTAATAGTATGAACAAAGAATAGAAATGAGAATGCAAGACATGTTTGGGTTGAATTGAAATGTGAGCCATATGCGGCAGAGTAGCACAAAGTAAATCTAGAATAGTTAGAAAGCCCTAGATTCTGGTGGTCATTGAATGCCAGAATATAACTTTTAGTTATTTTAAATATAGCAGAGTCATTCCCCAATTGATAAATGGTCACAAGATATGACCAATTTTCAGATGATGAAATTAAAGCCATCTATAGTTATATGAAAAAATGTTCTAAATCACTGTTGATTAGAGAAATGCAAATTAAAACAACTTTGAAGTATCACCTCTAAGATTGACTAAGAAGACAGGAAAAGATAATGATAAATGTTGGAGGGGATGTGGGAAAATTGGGGCACTAATGCATTGTTGGTGGAACTGTGAAATAATCCAACAATTCTGGAGAGCAATTTGGAACTATGCCCAAAGGGCTAGAAAACTGCATACCTTTTGATCCAGCAGTGCCATTACTGGATCTGTAACCCAAGAAAATCTTAAAGAACCCATAAAAATGTTTGTAGTAACTCTTTTTGTGGTAGCAAAAAAATTGGAAAAATAGTAGATGCCCATTAGTTGGGGGATGGCTGAACAAATTGTGGTATATGAAAATAATGGAATATTATTATTCTTTAAAATGATAAAGAAACAGATTTTAGAAAAGCCTGGAAAGACTTACTCTTGGTGGAGTTGTGAACTGATCTAACCATTCTGGAGAGCAATTTGGAATTATACCCAAAGGGCAACCAAGCTGTGTGTATCCTTTGATCCAGCAATATCTCTCAAAAAAAAATCACAAAAAAGGAAAAAGGATCTCTGTGTGCAAAAATGTTTATAGCAGCCTTTTTGGTGGTGGCAAAATATTGGAAACTGAGGTGATATCCATCAATTGGGGAATGGTTAAACAAACTGTGTTGTATGAATATAATGGAATACCACTGTCTATAACAGAGATCCTCAAACTATGGCCCATGGGCCAGATGTGGCCCACTAAGCACATTTATGCGGCCCACTAGGTTATGGCAAAATCAGACTGGAAGTGATGTTTGACCTAAACTCGCATTAGCAATGCACACTTCCAGCACTGTGCTGAGGTGGTGGAGACAGAGTGTGAGGCGATATTGAGGTGAGGTGAGTTCCCAGGCTGGGGTGTATGGTGTGGGGAAGGGAGAGAGATGCAGAAGATGGAGAACTGATGGCCCATGGCCTTGTACAGCAATAGCAGCCACCAAAACAGACAGGCGTGGGGATGTACAGTGCATGCTGTGCATGTCATGGCCACTGCAGGGGGAATTCACTGCATCAGTGAAGGTCGGAAGTGGGAGCGTGAAGAGCGGGAGAGAGAGAGCGCGCAGGGAAACAGAGGTATCACAGTGCAGAGGCATCCTGGAGGAAGTTGGGCATTGCAGTCTGTATGTCTCTGTGTGGGCAAAGTTATTGTTGATATATTGTTTTTATAGCACTGTATATATATATATATATATATATATATATATATATATATATATGTATTGGTATTTTACTAATAGCAATTTGGAATCCCTAGGAAATAATGATGTCAAGAAAAAGAAAAAATTGACTTGGAGTGTAGGATATTCAAAGAACAGTGGACTTATGATTACTTTTTTATGCAGTACAAGGAAAGAGCTGTGTGTCTGATATGCCAGAATATAGTGTCTGTGTTCAAAGAATATAATTTGCATGGACACTATGAAACTCAACAAAAAGATAAATATGATTGTTTGTTTGGAGAAGTGAGAAAAGATAAAATATTAAAACTAAAAAATGCATTGACAACTCAGCAAAATACTTATGTGAAGCAGAAGCAGCTAAATATTTCATCACCGCAAGCAAGTTTTCAAGTTGCCAAGCTAATAGCATGCACTGGCAGACTATTGTGGAGGGAGAATTTTTTTAAAGAATGCCTTCTTTCTGTTGCCAAAGAGATGTGTCCAAAGAAGGCTGATTTATTTAGTACAGTGAGTCTTTCAGGACCTACAATTACACGGAGGATTGAAGAAATGAGAGACAATCTGCATCAGCATTTGCAAAACTCCATAAAAAATTTCATATTTTTCCTTGGCACTCAATGAAAGCAATGATATTCTTGATTTTGCACGACTTCTGATTTTATGGGATGAATGATTATTTTGAAGTCATAGAAGTGCTTGCTGCACTGCAAAGCATCAAAGGAACAACTACAGGAGAGGATATCTATGAAAAGGTTTGCCAAACTATGAATGGTTTGGAGCTGGACTAGGCTAAACTAGCCAGTGTGACAACTGATGGTACTCTTAGCATGGTGGGGTCTAAGAAAGGAGTAATTGTTCGCATTAACCAAGAGATGGACAAACATAACCATTCTCATCCAATAGCCATACGCTGCCTCATCCACCAACAAGCACTGTGCAGTAAATCACTGAAGTGGGACTCTGTTATGAAAATTGTGGTATCTTGTGTTAACTTAATTAGAGCTAATGCACTAAATCACAGACAATTTCAGGAATATATATATAGAGAGAAATATATAATAATACTTACATATAGAAAAGCAAAAGAACTGGGGTTGCAGCTAAAAATATCATACCCAGCCAAGTTAAGCATAATTCTGAATGAAAAAAAAATGTGGACATTGAATAAATCTGGAACTCTATTCTCATCAGTAATGGGTTAATGAGGGAACAATACATACATACATACATACATGCATGCATGCAAACATGCATTTATATATGTACATATATATCTAGAAAGATGTACACTAGATACACTTTTACCTAGTGTAAAAGTCTTCTAAATTCAGGAAGAAATGAGAGGGTAAGGGGATAGAGCGGCAGGGAGAAGATAAGGGAAGGATTTTTAAAGGGGACTTTACTCACATCAGATCAGATTTAAAGATATACATCTCAATTTATAAAGAAATAAAAAGGTGAGGGAATAGGATAAGGGTGGATATAGAAAGGTATATAGATTAATAATAATGGAATAGAGTATGTAGGTTAATGGAAATGGGATAAAGATATATATGTACATATATAAATGCATGTTTGCATATATGTATGTATGTATAAAGTTGGAATATCATATGAAATAGGAAATGATGAGTCAGAAGAATTAGAAAAATATGGAAAGACTTGGGCTTATGAGGAAAGATGCCAACCACTTGAATGTTTGGGTCATTTAAGTGTGTGATTATAAATATCTATGTATATCTATGTACTTATATGTTTGTGTGAATAGGTATATGAATATTTCTTATGTGTATATGTGTGTATATATATATATATATATATATATAGAGAGAGAGAGAGAGAGAGAGAGATGTAGGTATACATATACACATATATCTCTATCTAAATATTTGACCTTAGGAGCAGCTAGGTGGTACAGTGGATAGAGCACCAATCCTGAGTTCAAATCTGGTCTCAAACATTTAACACTTTTTAACTGTGTGACCCTGGGCAAGTCACTTAACCCCAATTGCCTCAGAATAAAAAAAAATAGAAAACAAAGATAATAAAATAGATAAGATAACATTTTAAAAAATGAATATTTGAGTTTAAATACTATAAATTCAAATAAACAAAAGTGATTTTTTTGCTTGTTTTTAAATTAAAAAAAATTGAAGTCAGGCATAATTCAAAAAATATGCAACTAGGTTTTTACAAAAGATAGAGCTCTGACCCTGGAGTCAGGAAAATTAGTTCAAATTCAGCCTCTTATTGGCAGTGTGACTCTGGGCACGTTACTTAACCTTGATTGAAAGAAAGAAAGAAAGAATGAGCAGGAAGATTTCAGAAAAACCTAGAAAGATTTGAGTGAATTGATACAAAATAAAATAAGCAGAACCAGGAAAACATTGTGTAATGATCAACTATGAATGCTTCTACTCTTCTCAGGAATACAATGATACAAGTTAAGTACAAAGGATTCACAAAGGAAAATGCTATTTACATCCAGATAGAGAACTGATGGACTCTGAAAGCTGGTTGAAGCATGATTTTTTCATATACTTTATTCTTTTTCATAATTTTAATCTTTCTTCTTTCAGAACTATAATTAATATGCAAATATGTTTTACATAATAGTACATGTATAATCTACATAAAATTGCCTAACATTTTAGGAAGAAGGGAGAGGAATGAGGGAGAAAAATGTAAACTCAAAATATTGTAAAAATGAATACTAAAAATTGTATTGACATGTAAGTGGTGGGTCAACTATTAAAAAATCAAAAACCTAAAATTTCACTAAGATTTTTGGGACACTGTGCCTCATACCTTTAAGTTGGAAGGAATAGCAGACCATAATAGGATTTGTAAGGGGAACTCTGACAAAAGTGGCCCCATGTTTATTTAATTTTCAGCATTTATTACCTATGCGATTGATCTTGGATAAGTTATCCTCTTGCATTTTTTAATCCCTCCTGTAAAATGAGTAGCCTGGGCTTGATTTTTAAAAAATCTTTTTATTTTCAAAACATATGCATGGATAATTCTTCAACATTGACCTTTGCATAGCCTTGTGTTTCAGATTTTCCCCTTCTTCTTCCCACCTCCTCCCCTAGAAGGCAAGCAATCAAATATATGTTATATATGTTAAAATATATGTTAAATCCAATATATGTAAACATATTTATACATTCTCTCATTGCACAAGAAAAATCAGATAGGAAAGGAAAGAAAATGAGTAAGAAAACAAAATGTAAGTGAACAACTACAAAAAGAGTGAGATTGTTATATTGTGAACCACGCTCAGTTCCCACAGTCCTCTCTCTGGGTGTAGATGGCTCTCTTCATCACAAGATCATTGATCAATCATCTCATTGTAGGAAAGAGTCATGTTCATCAGAATTGATCACTGTAGTATTGATGATGCTGTGTACAATGATCACCTGTTTCTGCTCATTTCACTTAGCATCAGTTCATGTAAGTCTCCCCAGGCCTCTCTAAAATCATCCTCCTTATTGTTTCTTATAGAACAATAATATTCTATAACATTCATATGCCATAACTTATTCAGCCATTTTCCAATTGATGGGCATCTATTCATTTTCTAGTTTCTTGTTGCTACAAACATTTTTGTACATGTGGGTCCCTTTCCTTCCTTTAAGATCTCTTTGGGATACAACCTGAGCTTGATTTTTAAAGTTCCCTTTCAGCTATAAATGTATGATCCTGTGAGCCCTAAGCCAATACCCAGGGTTTAGCTAGAGACCAATACTCTGGAACTTGATGCCTCCCAAGGCAGCACTTGAGGAGAGCTCTGATTTTCTGGAAGCTTTTCCTTTACATCAAGCTAAAATTCATTTTCCTGGAGGTTCCGTCCTTTGGTTTGAAACCTAGAGTTTCTTTTCTCTATTTGAAGTAAGAGATGTTAGACTAGATGTCAGAAAGAGAGAAAAAAGAAAGAAAAGAAAGTCTCCTCTACCACTGAATTATATATATATATATATATATATATATATATATATATGATTATAATTTCCACAATACTTCTCAATGATCTCCCAAATAGGGAAATGATGATGATGATGATGATAGCATAATTGTGATTACTTATAAAATAATAATGGACAGCTCATGAAATGGTCCATCATCAAATGGACAATAATAAAAATGCCACAAATAACATTTTTATGGAAGTTTATCATCTTTAGGGAGATAACTTTATATATACTTATTAACTTCATTCATTCAACAACTTTCAATTCTTTTCCCCCTCATTTGCTGTTTGGTAGCATCATCAAGCTTTCATGGGTTTAATGATGGTCTTTTTGTAGATGATTCATAAATCTATGTATCTAACCTCACTCTTTCCCCTGAGCTTCAGTCCAGCATCACTGATTACCTATAAGATATTTCACATAGAATATACCAGAAACACCTCAAAAACTATGTGACCCAAACTAAATTCATTCTTTCCCCCCTCAAAGTCTTTTTTCTTTTTAACTTCCCTATCTATCAAAAGCATTGGCATATGTCAAGTTTCTTGTTTGATATCTCTTACAGTCTTTGTTATTTTGGTGTGATACTCAACATCTCCCTTTCCTTTGCCCAAATATCCAAAACATTTGTCTAATCTTGCCATTTCTGTCTCCATACCATTTCTCATGTCTAACTCTTCCTCTCTATTTCTTCAGGAAGCTGCTTTGTTCAAGTCTTCAGTCACCTCTCTTCTGGATTATTGCAGTAGCCTCCCAATTGGTCTTCCTATCTCTGATATTCCACCACTCCAACCCATTTTCTACACCAGCAAAATGGAAATTGTATCCTTGCTAGCCACATTTTGCTACCTTTCTTCATTACCTTCCCTCTCCCTAAGATGGCAAGCAATCTAATATAGGTTAAATATGTGCAATTCTTTTAAACACATTTCCATATTTGTCATGGTGTGAAAGAAAAATCAGACCAAAATGGGGAAAAAAACACAAGAAAGAAACAAAGTTAGAAATATTATGCTTTGATCCATATTCTTTTTTTCTTTCTTTCTTTCTTTCTTTCTTTCTTTCTTTCTTTCTTTCTTTCTTTCTTTCTTTCTTTCTTTCTTTCTTTCTTTCTTCTATGAGGCAATCACCTATGGGGTAAAATTTAAGTGATTTTCCCAGGGTCACACAGCTAGGAAGTGTTAATTTTCCGAGGCCGAATTTGGACTCAGGTCCTCCTGACTTTAGGGCTAGTACTTTAGCCACTGTACCATCTTGGCCCCTTTGATCCATGTTCAGTCTCCATAGTTCTTTCACTCAAACAGGACGGTATTTTCCATCCCAAATCTATTGGAATTGACTTGATTCACTACATGCTAATAAGTTTTAATCTGATTCAGAATGGGTTTAAGACTTTTGGGGATGGCATGCCCTGCTAGAAGAGCTGGAGGAGTTGAAGTTGGCTGCTCTGCTCTTTACATTGTTGCCAAAGCAATTTTCTAAACACAGATCTAACCATACTACTTTCCTGATCAGTCACATCCAGTGGACTCTATTGTCTCTAGAATAAAATGAAAACTTTTTTAAAGGATTTTAATTTTTAGAAAGTTCTGGGAAGATTTACATTAACTGATACTGAGTGAAACAAGCAGAACCAATAATGCATTTCTGTATTAACAGTAAGAATATGGGTGATAAACTATGAAAGGCTTGGTTCTTCTCAGTAGTTCAGGGATTCAAAGCAATACTATTAGACTTTGAATAGAAAATGCCATTTGCATCCAGAAACAAACAAACAAAACTTAGGAGACTGAGTGTAAATCAACACATGCTATGTTCACTTTTTTCTGTTTTTTTTTTTTTTAATCTCTGCCATGGCTTTTCCTTTTTGCTCCCATTTTTCTCTCCCAATGTGATTCATAAAGCAATGTGCATTAAAAGTAAATACATTTACTAGAAAAAAGGCCTTAAAAATACATTTACTAGCCCAAATCCAATGAAGCCCCAGTTCTAATGGGCATTATGTCACTTACCATACTCTAAAATGCACCCAAATTGTCCTTCTGGAGGCGCCCTGTACATGACATTCCATTTCCTACTTTTTTTTTTTTTTATGGCAAAGATATTGGAATGGCTTGCCTTTTTTTTTTCCTTCAGCTCATTTTACAGATGAAGAAATCAAAGCAAACCAAGAGTTAAGTGACTTGCCCAACAACTGGAAAGTATCTGAGGTGAGATTTGAATTCATGAGGTTGAGTCCTCATGACTCTAGGTCTGGTACTCTATCCACTGTGCCACCTAAAAGCTCCACTTTTGAAGCAGCTATAAATAGCATGTCTAGTGGAACTTGGAGATATACTTTTGTTTCTGTTGAGTCATTTTTCATTTGTATCTGACTCTGTGACCTCATTTGGGTCTTTTTTTTTTTTTTGGCAAAGATACTGAAGTAGTTTGCCATCTCCTTCCCTAGCTCATTTTACAGATCAGGAAACTGAGGCAAAAAGGGTTAAGTGACTTGCTCAAGATTACACACCTAATAAAGTACCTGAGGCATTTTTGAAGTCACAAAGAATCATCTCGAATCCAAGCCCAGCAATCTATCCATCTACCCATCTATCTGTCTGTCTATCTACCTACCTACCTGTCTACCTACTTACCTATTTACCTACCTACTTATCTATCTATCAATCAATCATCTGTCTACCTATCTACCTACCTACTTATCTATCTACTATCTATCTATCTATCTATCTATCCACTCCATTACTTAATTGTTTTTAAGAGGAGCTAATATGATTTTTGTGCCTACCAAGGACCCTCTTTCCAGCATCTCTTCTCCCACATACCCCTACTCTGAAATGTTTAACTCCCCATGTGAATTAAAATTCACAATTAAAAGTTTTTTTTCCTTTGACTTGAGGTAAAATTGTTAATTTGGCCTAGGACTAATATTTTTATCCCTATTAGGCATAAACATCATAGACTTTTAGGAAAATAGATTGAGAGCTGGAAAGTAGACCGTATCATATTATTGAATGCATCAAGTTTTCTTGAGGGTAGTTCTTAACTTCAATAAGGATTGAGAGCACATGAAGATTTGGAGTAACTAAGGAGTTAGGAAAGGAAAGGGGAGCTAATCATGAAGGCTGTGGAAGGAGAGTCTGGGTGCTTCAAAACAAAACTTTACAGTTTTGCTTACAAGTGGACTCAGCTAGGTTAAACTAGAATTGTAGAAGTGAAATTCAACTCAACTAAAAGCATATGTTGCAGCAAAAAACTGGCAATTGTGGCAATGACCATCAATTGGGGAAATGACTGAACAAGCTGTAGCATGTGATTGTAATGAAAAATTATTATACTATAAGAAATGATGAGCTTGATAATCTTAGAAGAACATGGAAAGACTTGTATAAAACAATGAAGAATAAAATGAGCAGAACCACGTGAACATTGCTTATAGTAATTGCAATATTTTTTCAAAAATAACTTTGAGTAACTTAATCATTTTGTCTATTATAAGAACCCAAATTAAAAACAAAGAACCTATGAAGGAAAACACCATCTGCATCCAGAGAAAGAACTGATTTCTCTAATGATTTTACATAAATAGTGTTAGTGTTCAATGTAGCCATTTCTAGGGTAGGGAGAGGGAAGAAAGAAAAGGGGGAAAAAAAGAAAGTTACATGTTAACTTTATTAGATGTTTAAAAGGAATAGCAAGTTATACATAATAGATTTGTAGTTCATGTGCAATGCTCTTTTTTATTTTTTAAAATTCAATCATGTTATGGAAATGCTTGTTTTATTTCATAAGTTCAAAATAAAATAAATCTTTTAAAAAATATTTGTAATACATTACCTATATGTCCAGTACCGTAATAGATGCTAGGGATAAAAAAAGATTTTAAAATGAATTTTCTTTCATATATTTTACTGGAATCATAAAGCTATATTTTTAATAATAGCTTTTTATTTTCAAAATACATGAAAAGATAATTTTCAACATTCACCCTTGCAAAACCTTGTGTTGCAAATTTTTCTCCCTCCTTCCCCTCACCCTTAGACAGCAAGTAATCTATTATAGGTTAAACATGTACAGTTCTTCTAAACATATTTCCACATTTATCATGCTGCACAAGAAAAATCAGATCAAAAAGGAAAAAAAAGAGAAAGAAAAAAAGACAAGCAAATAACAAAAAAGTTGAAAATACCATGTTGTGATCTACATTTAGTCCCCAAAGTCCTCTTTCTGAATGCAGATGGCTTTCTCCATCACAGGTCTATTGGAACTGGCCTGAATCACCTCATTGTTGAAAAGAACCAAGTCCATCACAGTTGATCATCACATCATCTTGTTTTTGCTTTGTACAATATTCTCTTGGTTCTACTCACTTTGCTCAGCATCAGTTCATGTAAGTCTCTCCAAGTCTTTCTGAAATCATCATGCTGATTACTTCTTATAGAACAATAATATGCAATCATAGAGCTTTAGAGTTAGGATTATTAGTCGATCACTTAGATTGTACTCCTCATTTTACAGATGTAAAATATTCTTTAAATATGAGTTCAGAGAAGGGAAGGAACCTATTCAAGATCATGCAACTAGTTAATGTCAGCACCAAGACAGGACCTCAGTTCTCTTGAGTCCTTTCTAGGGCTATGATAACTTATTGGTTATTATTAATAGAAATACAAGGACAATGAGGTGAGGTTCAAAAGATTAAAATAAGAAATATTGAGGTTAGACATTAGGTGGAATTTCCTGTTGGAGGACAAGGAACCAGAAATGCATTAAACTGATAATGAATGTGGAAATACCTTTTCTAGAGACCTTTAATCATATGATGCCTAAAATGAACAATCCTGCCTTCGAGCAAAATTAGATCCTTTATATTCCTGTGACACCAGGAAAAAAATTTTAAACTCTTTGGCAGTTCATACAAACAAAGATTTAGAGTCAGAAAAGACCTTAAAGATGATCTAGTACATCTCCTAATTTTACAAATGGGAAAACTGAATCAGAGAGAATAATAAGCTTGCTCTGTCTTATATAAGATCACATAGGTAGTTAATAGCAGAATCAAGATTGGTGCCAATTTGATGCCAAATTCCAGCATTCTTTCCAGAATGGCATTATAATAATAGCTCACATTTTATAGTGCTTTTTCACAACAACACTGTAAAGCAGGTAGTACTGATATCACCATCCCTATCTTTAAAAATTAGAAAAATTTAGTTTATTGAATGAAGTGATTTGCCCCTAATCATATAGATAAATTTCAGAGTTAGGACTTGAACTCAGATGTTCTGTCATTACATCAAATGAATTAGTCCACCATTCTAGGTCTTCAGGTTTGCCTTTTTTTTTTCTACATTGGCTTTATAATGAATATGTTGCTTTTAACTAAGTCAAGTTTCAATGTTGAATTTCTATATTTAAGCTGTGAGATCATTTAAAATTTCTCTAGGATTTCATGTTGGGGAATAGTTGGAGAGCCAATACTAGTATTATGGGAACACCTATGTTTTGTATTATTCATGGATTACTTAAAAATAGCACCTAATATTTGCAAAGGGATTTATGAGCAATTATTTTTCATACTGGCAACATCAAAGTCATTATTATTGGATTCCCTTTGTATGGCACAGAAGCCTTAGCCAAAGAAAGGTACAGAGTAACTCTGAGGCAGAGGTTAATTATATCAGCTCCCATCCCTCATCATATATCATGTCATTGTTTCTTTAACTCATTAGAATAAGCTGGCTCAACCTTTTTTATATTGTTCTTAAGAATATAATATATTGTACCATACCTTCTAAAAGTCAGAATTGCAACTTGCAATTTTGCACAAAGAAGGAAGGAAGCAAACATTTACTAAGTGCCTATTATATGCCAGGCACTGTATTAAGTGCTCTACCAATTTTTTTAATCTCTTTTGAGCTTTATAACATTCCTATAAGTTAAGTGCTATTATTATTGCCATTTTACCAGTGAGGAAATTGAGGCAGTCCATAGCAGAGTGTGACTTTCACAGGATCAGATGAATAATGTGTGTGAAACTGGAAGGAGAAGAAGGAACGCACTTTTTTTTAAGCAGTTGTAGGAACTGAAGCTTCCAATTTTAACTAATTATTCCTGATAACTATGGTTTAAACTCATGTTTGTGTATTGCCAAAAGGACTTCAAGTTTTATCAATGGCTTCTAAATTTTTAGTGTCCTGGAACACAGCCCTAGTTGTTCTATCTTGTTCAAGGATCTATAAAAAGCCTACATTTTTTTTAGGATATAATGAAATCTTAACACAATCTTTGCTTCTCTAGGTTGTTTTTGAATCTCAACATTTAATTTCTAGACAAAACTGTGGTTCTTAAAAAAATTCTGAAAAACAAACTTGAGTTCAGAAATGTTAATTTAAATCATAACTTCTGCTACTTTGCAAGAAACACCCTATTCATCTGGGTTTTAAAGTTTCATTATGATTTCAATTTAATGGCTTAAATTGGGTATTTGGCAAGGACTGGCTGAAATATGCATTTTGCTATTGAGCAAATGGAATACTGCAAGGATTTAAATTTTGATAAATGCATGGCTTTAATGTTTTCCTAGTCAAATGTTGCTCTGCTGTGTACTCTAAGAAAGCATGTCTTTTTAATACTCTACTATAATGCATAGTTAGGATAGACTATATTCTTCCAGAGGATATTTTTCCTTATTTGCTTTTCCAGTGATTCTTGCATGTCTATGTTTAGAGATGAGGGTGGGGTGAGAACGGACAGAAATGATTGTAAAATTCCCTAGATGAAGTTGAAGTTGCTAATGAAGAGTTAAAAAATATATGCTAATCTAATCCCTTACTTAATCACTCCAAACTTTCCTAAGAGTGTTGACAGTTCCAGTGATTAAAAGTTGCAGAGATATTAAACTTCCCTATATGATATTTTTCAATAATGCAAACGATCTTTACAGCTTTTGTAGCAACATTTAAAAAATGGATTTTGATTACTTCTAATCTTGCAAAGAAATGGAATCATAAATGTGCTTATTTCCCTACAATGGGGGAAGGGAAGCAAAATAATACATCAAATTCCTAAGTAAGCAGTCACAAAAGACCTTTAAATAACTCAACTTTCTACCATATTTTATTATCCTTTCTCAGTTTTATGGCATTATCTGCCATAGAAATGCAGGGAGATTTGTAAAACACTATAGCATTTAAGTCATTACATTTTATAGCTAATTTCTAATGTGGATTTGATTTTTTATGAGCAGAAAAAGAATCTAATTTGCATTAGTGACAGTAACTAGAGAAATTTAACACCTGGCACTGGTTATACCAGAAATTGAATATTAGCTACTTGGGTGCTAAAAACCCCATTCAGATCTTCAAGGGGGATTTTTCATTTATTTATGTGGTGCTCTCCTGTTTATCATTATAAAACTGTTCTTATATTATGAGGAAAGAAAACTCACTGAATAAAAAAATCCTGGCTGTATGCTCAATCCTCTGCAAAGGAAATGGAATCATTTATCCATTAGAGATTGTGCACATCCAGGAAAAAAAATCCCAGTGTAGTCTCATATCAGAGTAGTAGCAAAGCAAAGTCGGAGGCTTTTTGGAGAACTCCCCCACTTTTTCTCTTCTGGACCCCCGATCCTCTCCTCCCAGATCACTGTTTCTTGGGGGACGCTGGCTAAGCACCATATAGCCAAGCAAAATTAAACCTCTGCTAAAGGGACCTAGCTGTTGACACAAAGAGGATGGCATTGTTGTTACAAGAGCAATCCATATGTTTATAAAGTGTAGAAAATTAGGAGCTGGGAAATAGATGAAGCTGGTGTTAAGTGATATGGGAAGTGACACTTTACATAGCCAGTTACAATTAACACATTGATGGCATTTTGCTGGGCTCCGTGCAGTGATAATGCTGTTGTCAAATGTGTTTAGCACACCAAATCTCCTGGAGCCTTCAGCTAGGCAGCAAGCTTTTGACAGATTGAAGGTTCGGAGATAGGCTATCATGACAGATGGAAACTGGCACCGATGTTCAGCTTTCGCCGATCACAGGGGACCTGCCCCCCTTATTCTTCAGGGCTCGGCTCTGCAACCTTCCCCCTTCTGATGAAAGCAGGGGATGGCATTGTTAAATAGTGCATCTGTGTGAGTTAGACTTCTCTGATGAAAGCATAAGGCAGACGTTCTGTGAAGCAAAAGACAGCCTCTGCTCTAACTGCATTTTAGATAGACTCGAGGAGGACTCCAGGGAGCTGGGAGAAAACTTTGGTCAATTTCAGACAAAAAAGGAAACAAAAAGCCCCCAGAACCATTAATGGTCCCTACCCCCACCCTTTTCAAGGCCATATAGATATCCATCTACAATGATAAAATCTGCCTTAGTGACATTCCTAAATGTTAGCTAAATCTAGCTTCCTTAAAGGGAACTGAGCGTCTGAATTTGGACTTTCTCCTCCTTCCCCCTCTTCTCTTTCTCCTCCTCCTCCTCTTCTTTCTTTTCCCCCTGTTCCTCCTTTTTTTCTTCTTTGTCCTGTTTTTCCTCCTCCTCTTCCACCTCTTTTCCTTTCTAGGATGACGATGAGGATGATTTCCTTATAATAAAATTCTGGCTATTCCAGAGTTAGAGGCATAAAGCCGGTACTGGACAGAGAGTTTGCATTATCGGCTTGTTCAGAAACTAATTCAATTACACTCATGTGCCCTTCCTGCCAGTGTGTGTGTGTGTGTGTGTGTGTGTGTGTGTGTGTGTGTTCTTGAATCCGGGTGTGATACCAACCAGGCTAGGGAGTGGGGTGCATGTGGTGTATGGGGGGGGGGATGAGGGGCGGGGTTCCCGAGCTTGCAGTTTCTTTCACACAGCTGGGCATAAACGGGCAGATAATATAGTTAATTAACCTTTCACCTCTTCCCCCACCTTTTGACGAAAAACATTAGTCATTTTATTTTCAAAGCCACGGGACGTTTCGAAGGCTCTGTTTCCAGCCGCAGAGGTTCCTTCCCCCTCACTGATAAATTCCTCTTTAATTTCTTTAAACTGGTTGCAGAGGCTTGCTTCTTTTTTGCTGTCTTAATCTCCCATTCTCCTCTCGCCGATCCAGTGTGCGGAGCAGCAGAGACTGCAGCCCGTTGGAGGTATGATAATCAGCTGATTAGCTAGTGGAATCGTTTTCCCTGAGGCTCTTTTGTGTGCAAAATCCTCACACTCAATTGACATGTGGACATCATAAAGCTGATGAAATGCAATTGTAATGAACAAGAGGGAGAGGCATCTGCAGCCGTCTAAATGAAGGACCCTTCCCTCTCGACATGCTAATTCGGAAAATCTGCTCTTAACTTGTACTCCCCCCGGATTCCAAATGGAGGCGAATCTCCATGAATGCATATTCAAACAGTGTATTAGCCTCAGCAGCGAGTGAAATCCAAGCCTGGATGGACCAATTCTAATTTCAAGACAGATTATACTGCATCAAACGTAGTAATGATCTGACAGTTCATTTGTGACGAGAGTCCTGCAGTCAGGGCTTAATGCATGGACAGGCGCAGGTGTGCAGTGAGCAAGTAACAAAACCTCTCAGACAAGACCAAGGGCTGCTGTCAAATTATTTCGGGTAAATAGCCTGATACATGAGGAATAGAAAAATGCATTTAAGAAATTAATGCATTCTCCGATTGAAAACCAACTCCAATGGTGGTGGGCCATTAGAAGCTTCCATCCTATTATAATTCTCAGCAACACAGTGCTGAGGGAGGTGGAGGTGAAGTTCTTAGCCCACATCCCATTTTGCAGAAATATTTGTCTAAGAAATTCTCCCCCCAACCCCCTCCGACTGCAACTTGTCATTAAAGTTATTGTTGGTTTTTTTTTTTAATCTAATTTTGCACCACCAGTTTGTAAGGGGAAAAGGTTTTGCAGAATTAGCGAGGGTAGGTATCTGTTTCTGCTGCCTGCACAATGACAGTATTAATAGAATTTGACAGGTTTGTTTATGACTATTTGGAATCACCTTTGTGTTTCCTCTACTATTCTTCCTATTAATAAACATTAATTAGCAGCAGTCTCCTTTATCTCCCAAAGGCTCAATGCCTTTTGCAGACATTGATTTACCCTCTATGACAGAGAGGGGGCAGGGGATCCCCATTACCACATGCGCCATCCAGAACCTGGAATCATTAAATTAAAGGGACTTTTCCAAGGTAACAAAGCAAGCTGAGGTCCAGCTCAAGGAAGACAACTAGTTATTTTCCTCTTCCCAATGTTACTACTCATTCTCCATAGATCTAAAAAGGCTCTAGGACAGACAGAGAAATACTTTGCTAATCCAACCCTAGAGACTTCCTCCTAAGCATGACTCATGGAGTCTAAAAGCAAATGAACAAGACAGACTTAACAAGCCACTTCACAGCATTTGACAATGTATTCACAAATCTGAATGCTTCACAGAATCCCATTTACAAGTGTGACTCATTTCTCAGATTTTAAGTGTTTGTGTTATTTCAGGGATTCCTTCTCTGAACTTTGATTTTTCATATAAAGTTCTCTAAGCATCCATATTGATTTGTTCTAGAGCTTCATGTCCTCTCCTTACTCTTCAGAACATAAAATATCAGACTCAGAGGACCTTAAAAATTCTCTAGTCATTGCCCTTTATTTTTATAGATGAAGAAATTGAGGACCTAAGAAGAGGCAGATAATCACCTGAGATCAATCAGCAGTAATCAAATGTAGGATTAAAATCTAGTTCTTCCATCTCCAAATCCAGAATTTTGGGAGATGGGAGGAGGAAGAGTCATTTAAGGAGATTCACCCCATAGTTCATTCATCTAGTAGTTAATTAATCAACCACTAATTTTTACTGAAAATTTACTGGGAAAAAACAACATACTAAACCCAACAGGATCAGAAAAGGAAATAGTCATCTCTGCTTTGAAGCATTGAAAAATCTAATGGAGAAGATAAGGTACATAAAACATTGATGAAAACACTTTAAATAGATAAATGTATACAAACTCCCAACTGGATGATCCCATTCCCACTTTCTCTTTCAGATCGACTTTTCATAACATTCTGTTATTCGTTAATTCAATAGATATTTTACAATGCATACTATAAGCAAGATGGTAGCTAGGTGATGCAATGGATCAACTGGCAATCCTGAAATCAGGTCAAATCTGAACTCAGATATTTACTAGCTGTGTGACCCTGGACAAATCATTCAACCCTGGTTTCCTTAGTTTCCTCATTTATAAAATGAGCTAGAGAAGAAAATGACAAATCACTCTAATATCTTTGCCAAGAAATCTCAAATGGGATCACAGAAAATAGGCAATACTTAAAAAAAAACTAAATAGCAACAACAAATATATAAGATACTCTTCTAAGCACTGGGAACTTAAAGATGAGTAAGATACAGTCCTTGCTCTCAAAGAGCTCCTGTTCTTTTGTAGAAGATGTAATATATTAATAGGTAAATATAATTCAAGAAGCTAAGCTATGGTGGGATAGAATTCAGAAGAATCATGTAACAATGGGTTCCTTAAATTTTTCCACCAATGACCCCTATTCTCTTGAAAATTGTTTTATACGACCTTGAGTATATAGGCATATACAATAGGTGTACAAATCAAACATTTAATTGATAATAAATGTTAATTTTGTGATCTCCACACTCAGTGACATTTGGGTCACAGTCCACAGTTTAAGAAACTTTTGTATAACCCTTCTGCTTCAAAAACTTCAGCTATTCCCTATTTCAAAAGTTCAGACCTCTCTGTTTGATACTCAGGGGTCCTCAAACTATGGTCCGGGCCAGATGTGACAGCTGAGGACCATTATCCCCCTTACCCATGGCTATGGAGTTTCTTTATTTAAAGGCCCACAAAACAAAGTTTTTGTTTTTACTATAGTCTGGCCCTCCAACAGTCTGAGAGACAGTCAACTGGCCCCCATTTAAAAAGTTTGAGGACCCCTGTGTCACCACCCACTTTTCCAATACTGCCTTGCATTAGTCTTGTCAACATAGAGACAGGGCAGTTAGGGTGGGCAGTTAGGTAGCATAGTTGATAGTGTGCCATGCTTGGAGTAGGAAGAGTTCAAATCTGGTCTCAGACATTTATTAGTTGTGTGACTTTTGGCAAGTCATTTAACCTCTATTTATGTCAATTTCTTCATCTATAAAATGGGGATAATAGCAACACTTACCTCCCAACTTATTGTGAAGTTTATCATGAGATAATAGTTGCAAAGTGCTTAGTGGGGTTCCTGGCACATATCAGAAACCATACAAATGTTGTTATTTATAATGATGATGATGGAAAATAGACTGGATGCAGTACTTAGAAGATCTGCCTCTGACAATCACTATGTGGTCTTGCACAAGTTGCTTTACTTTTGATTTGTCTTCTATAAAGAGGGATAAAATAATGATTCTGAGTCAAATATATACCTTCAAGGGTTGTTTTGAGGTCCTACTAAGATAAATTTAGAAGCATTTTGCAAACTTTAAAGCAGTAATAAAAAATCAATTACAATTATTAGTGGATAATCTAGGCAAACTGCACTGTTCATCATCCCCCAAACATGTTTTCTGTACTCTCAGTTTTCCTCACTGTACCTTCTTATATGTCAGGACTAGCATCTCAATTCTTTTACCTGCTGAATGCCAAATCATGAT
Organism: Sarcophilus harrisii; assembly: GCF_902635505.1. Lineage (NCBI taxonomy): Eukaryota > Metazoa > Chordata > Mammalia > Dasyuromorphia > Dasyuridae > Sarcophilus > Sarcophilus harrisii. Next base: position 397,444,476 of record NC_045428.1, on the reverse strand, counting down.
TCACTGTTTAATTCAGATGCTAGCTCTTTCACAGTGTCAGGCAGTGTGATTCACTGGAAAGAGCACTGGATGCATGTACTTGAGGATCTCAATTCAAAGTCTGGCTTGGCCACCTGTGTAACACTGGATAAATATCTCTCTAGAGCTCAGATCTTCCTCTATAAAATGAAGGGGTGGACAACATAACTTCTAAAGTGCTTCCTGAGTTCTAAATCTCTGGTTCTTCCACAATTCCCTTGACTTATGAACCTCAGATAACACGTGTGTGTATATGTGCATGCTATTACCAAATGTTATTGACCATTGGCTAGTCATTGCTCTTAATGTGAGACTTGAAATTCTCTTCTCTAAAATGAGAGTGTTTCTTATATTATCTACTTCATAGGATTTCTATGAGGGTTGTAAACTTCAAGGTGCTATGGAAAAATGAATTATGGTAATGAGGATTCCCCTGACAGGATTCAGGTCAATTCAATCCAATGACTTATTTACTGCCAACTTTGTGCCAGGGACTGTTGCATGATTTAGGCACACTGGTGTTGGTTTGCAAAAACATTATGAAAAGTAGGATTTTATTTTTATTTGTTACTTGTAATTTTTAAAAGAGTTTTGTTTTTGTTATTGTTAACAGACAGGTAGAGAGAAGGGGTGTAACTGATCTCCAAAGTAGAAGAAGAGAAAATAGGTTCATTGAAGCATTTTTTTAATGTATAGAAGAGAAGGTCAGAGAGAATCAGAAATATATATTCATTTAAAATGTATTGTGGTATGTAGTGTAAGATGTTGGTCTAAATCTGTTTTCTACCAGACTACTTTTCAGTTTTCCCAGATTTTTTTTGTCAAGTAGGGAGTTATTTAGTAAGTTATTTGTATTTATCAAACATTAGACTATTGAATTTCATTCTTTCTAATTCTTTGTTATCTGTTTTGTTCCACTGAATCAGTCTCTCTCTCTCTCTCTCTCTCTCTCTCTCTCTCTCTCTCTCTCTTTCTCCCCCTCTTCCTCTCCCTCTCCTGCTTTCCTTCTCTGTCTGTCTGTCTCTCTCTCTCTTTTTTTTTTTAACAATACTAAATGTTTTTGATGACTTGGTTTTTTAGGGGCTTGGAAGTATTATTTTCCTTTTGTTTCTGCCTCTTTTTATCATATTTTTTGGATCTTTTATTTGTCCAAATTTATTTTTATTATTTTATTAAATTCTGTAAAGTATCCTCTTGACAATTTGATTGGTATATCATTGAAATGATATATTTTAAAAGTTGTAGACAAATAGGTCAGCTTTGAAAGTTACCACTGAATATATTACAATGTTGAATGTGATGTTACATCACATTTTGAATATGCTACAATTACAGATTTATTATTTTTTAAAAGCAAGGTACATGTGATAGAAATTCACAATTTCAGGAACAATCTTCCTTTTTATTCTAATGGAAATTGTTTTATTTGATATTTGTTATAATTCAGAATAAAATAAATTTAAAAAAAGAATCTCAAAAATAAAATTTACAAAAACTCTAAAAAAATCACTAATGTTTATTAACAAAATATTAGCACAGTATTTCAAAAACTCATTGTAACATCTTTTCACAGATCACCTCAGTTATGTGTCCTAACCATGAAACTGAGTTTCCTGGATCATAGCATTGTTCCCTGTAATTTTGTATTTATAATTATCTATTTCATCTAATGTGTTTTTATATAACTAAGAGCAAAGGTTATGTCTGTGCCAATAATTATAACTACTTGTACAATGTTTAAAAATTTACAAATACCATGGGAAATCTGGGTCACTAATGCACTGTTGGTAGAGTTGTGAAATGATTCAAACATTCTAGAGAGCAATTTGGAACTATGCCCAACTGTGCAAACCACTGATCCAACAATACCACTAGTAGGTCTGAATCCCAAAAAGATTTTTTAAAGGGACCTACTAGTATAATTTTTTTTTGTAGTAGGTGGCTCTTTTTGTGGTGGCAAAGAATTGGAAATTAAGGAATGGCTGGACAAGTTGGGGTATATGTATGTTATGGAATATTATTGTGCTTTAAGAAATGATGAGCAGCTTGAAAGACTTATATGAACTGATCCAAACTGAAGTGAGCAGAACCAGGAGAACATTGTATACAATGACAGCAACATTGTATGATGAACAACTATAAATGATTTAGTTTTTCTCAGCAATACAATGAGCCAAAACAATTGCAAAGGACTAATGATGAAGCATACTCTCAGCCTCCAGAGAAAGAACATATATTGTTTGACTACAGACTGAAGCATGCTATGAAATTCTCACTTTCTTGTTTTCATTTAAAAAATTAACCAATTCTTATACAAAATGATTAGTATGAATGTTTTTACATAATTGCACATGTATAACCTATATCTGATTTGCTTATCGTTTTGGGGAGAGGGAAAAGGGAAAATGTTTTGACTCTCCTTTTTCTCCTTTTACTAGAGAAGTCTGAATTTTTTTCTCACTAGAAAGTGAGATCTTCTGAGAGCAGAGAATATCTTATTTCTCTATGTGTATCTCCAGTGCAGGGCATATAGTAAGCCCTTAAATGCTTCATTCATTCATCTTTGCTTTATCAATATTGCATCTAGGGAAGTCAGCATCTTCACAATCTAGGCCTACTGTCTATCATGAAGAGAGAGAGCTTTGAAATATCTTCTTAATTACTTTTCCCAAAACACCAGTAAATAGTTGTCTCCTTCCTTCCCAGACTGCAAGAAATCTGATTTGGCCATTTCTTTCCTCTTGCTGATCAGTAAAAGAATTGTCCAGCATCATCTCGAGAGAAAAAGTGACCTACAGATATGATGAGGGCAGATGAAAGACATCCACAGAAATGAATCATTTTATTATTTGTGAGCAAAGCCAGACCTTGACAAAATTATAAAATAGATGAATTTTATTTTCAATGCCATTCATTTCACCTTTGGACAGCTCTAATTAGGAAGTTCTTCATTTTGAGTTAGAATCTGTCTCTCAGTAATATCCACCCATTGGTCCCAGTTCTTCCCTCTAGAGACACATATCACATCTCAGCTATGTTCCATATGACCACGCTTCAAATATTTTAAGAGAACTATTACAATCCATCTCTTCTCTTTTTCATGCTAAATATTTCCAGTTTCTTCAGCCCTTAAAACAATATCTTCTTTCTTTCCACATTAAGTCTCTTATAAATTCACATTTATAAAAGCAACTATTCCAAATCTTCTCTCCTTTCCTTAAGATCCCAATCTTTCCCTCTTTCTATTAAGCAGAGTACCTTATCTCTTAATTTATCAGTCAATCAATAAGCATTTATGAACCATCTAATCAACTAGATAGTTCAATGGATACAGCTCAGGACCTGAATCCAGAAAGACCTGAATTCAAATCGACCCTTTAACACATAATAGCTAAGACCCTGGGCAAATCATTTAACCTTTACCTAAATTTTCCTAACCATAAAATAGGTACCTACCTTGAAAGGTTGTTGTGACAATCCAATGAGCTAATATTTGTGAAGTGCTTAGCATAGTGCCCAGCACACAGCAGAGACTATATTAATACTTATTCCCTTCCTCCTCACTTACTTTGTGTCAAGCACTATGCTAATGATACAAAGGCAAAACTGAAAGAGTATATGTCCTCTATCCTCACCCAATGGGGTAGACATGATGGAGAGTGTTAGCTACTGAAAGGATGAGGAATGGTCTCTTGGCAAAGGTAGCCCTTAAATTTCAAAGGAATCCATGTCTTCCAAGAAATAGGATTGAGAACATCACAATCAAGATGATGGATGAGACCAAATCACAGAGACAGAAGAAGGAATAACCTGGGTGAGGAATACCAAGAAGGCTTTTTTAACTATACAGAGAAAATAATGATGTATATGAACTTTTCTTCCTTCATGCTTCAAAATTCCTTGATTTTGGTCCCATTCTCACTCCCAGAGTTCAATTCTCTGAGTAAGAGGGGCCTATGACCTTAGCAAAGTCCATTCCTCTAGTTGTAGCTTTGATTCCTCCCATCCCATCCCCATTCCCACGCTCTTCTGGATTTTATTTTCATTATTCCTGCTCTCATTTGCATTCTTTGCCTCATCCAGTCACTCTTTTTCTGCTGCTTACAATTCAATTACCAAGCATTTAAGCCTCTATAATGTGATGGACACTATGCAAGGTACTGGGGAATGAAAGAGAAAAGGGGAACTACAGTGCCTGTATTCAAGTAGTTTACATTCTACTGGTAGAAATAACATGTAAATAGCCAAGTAAATACAAAATGGGCAGCTATGAGATTCAGTCGATAGAATGCTGGACCTGAAGTCAGAAAGATTCATCTTGAGTTTAAATCCAGCTTTAGATACTTAGTAGCTGTGTCATCCTGAGCAAATCACTTAATCTTCTTTGCCTCAGTTTCCTCAATTGTAAAATGAGCTAGAGAAGGAAATGACAAATCACCTTAGTATTTTTGCCAAGAAAACCCTAAATGGTCACAAAGAATGGAACACAAAAGAAAAACATATATATAAAACACACACACAAACATTACTTTCATAGTAAATCACCAACATTTCAAGTATTGCGATCTTCAGATCCTAACTACCATTGTTGGCAGCCAGTGTTGGTGTGGAGAAGACTTGCACTTTGTGGCTTGAGTTTCAGAATTTTATTTTTTTATTTTTTTTGTTGTTGTTGTTGTTGTTGTTTCATTGTTTCATTTGAGACTGAATCTTCATAACACCTATTTGGGATTTTCTTGGCTGAGATACTGGAATAGTTTGCCAATTATTTTTCCAGCTCATTTTCTAAATGAGGAAATTGAGGCACATAGGGTAAAGTGACTTTTCCAGGGTCACACAGTTAATAAGTATCTTAAGATAATTTTGTATTCAAGAAGATGAATCTTTCTTGTTCTTTGCCTGGTACTCTATACACTGTGCCACCTAACTACCCCATATACCTTATATCATAATTTTCTAGGTTGGCCTCATTAGCCAAAGTATTTTGTGTGTGTGTGTGTGTGTGTGTGTGTGTGTGTGTGTGTGTGTGGAGTACGTTGGTGATGCCAGTTAATCACTTTCTGTATGGATTCCAATCCCTTAAATTAAGTACTATTAAAAAGACTGTCATGCCATGAGTGAATTTCTAATCTAGACAACTATAATAAAGTTAGGGAAACCTCAGCTGTCAGAAAATGAGCTAAGCCATCCTAATGTAGATACAACTTTAATGTGGCTATTGGTTAAATCAAATACAGTTCTTGGAAATCAGCTTAAATGCGTAGCTCCTCCAAGATTGGAAAGCACTCCACTTGACTGAATTGGAAGCAAAAACAAGGTCAATATTGATAGCTTTGGCTTCAGTGGGTGTATGAATTTAAGGCTTCATCAGTGATTTTCAGTTAGCTCCACCACTGAATTGCTGTTGTCTTGTAAAAATTGAATAGCTCTGGAACCCATTAATTATTTCCCTTGGATTCTCTATCACAAGCTTGTTGTTAGTGTTCAAAAATCAGAATTCAAGGGCAAACATATGGGTCATAGAGTAGAACTCTCAATGAAGTGTCTAGAGGCAGGTTTGATTCTATCTTACTTTGAAGCAAGGTAAGTAATAGGGTGGAGAGGTTCTTAACTGATTCTATGTCATATAACTGTTTGGCAACCTGTGAATCCTTTCTCAGAACAAGGTTTTTAAAGGTATAAAATATAATCCATAAGGTTACAAAAAGAATTAATTGTATTAAAATAAAGTTGTTATTTTTCCTATCCAAGTTCATAAACAACCTCAAATTTAACCACAGATCTTTAAGTAATTGACCCCAATCTAAGAACCACAACTTTAAAAATATTTTGCCAATCTAGACTGGCTCCTGCTTTAATTCCTCCTTCTTTGAAGCCAACCAAAATTCATGTCCTATTTAACCATACAAATACTTCAGTGCAGAGAGAATCCCTCTCTCTTTTGACATTAATTATAAGATATGATTAAGACTTTCTCTGACTCCTTGCCTTTTCAAATAAACAATTTTGGATAGTGACAGGTCATCACATTAGAATATTTACTGTGAATAGTATTTATTTTATATCTGAGCAAACAAGAGGCGACTAAATGGCTCAGTGGATAGAGCATCCACCCTTCAAAAGTCAGGAGGACCTGAGTTCAAATTTAGCTTTAGACTTTTAACAAGTACTATGTGATCCTGGGTAAGTCACTTAACCCCTATTGTTCTTGCAAAAATAAATTTAAAAAGTCATTTATTTTAGCATTCATGTTTTATTTTGATTTCTATGATTATACTTTCCTCCACACCATAGGCTTTTGCTGTAAGCAATTAGGAATACTTAAAATTTCAAGGAAAGATCTGGAAAGGGACCTTAAGGATCATTCAGTAAATCTTCAATTTGCAAAAGAAGAAATTGAGACTCAGAGAAATTAAGCAATTGTCCAGAGATCACACAGTAAATAAAGGAGCCTGAATTTCAACCTAGGTCCTATCAATTCGATTTTATTTAAGTTTTTAAATTAGAACTCCTTAAAAAGGAGCAGTGCAATGAGAGTGAGAAAAGGCAAGAAGAATAGCATTAAAAAGATATATGAGTAAATTTATAAAACACATGGGGTAGCATGGTGAAGAATACATAGGTGAAAAGCAACAGAGACAGAAACAGAATAACGGCCCCATTAGAATGTACCATAGACCCCTTGGACAGAAAGAGGAGAGGAATGAATTGTTCAGAAAACTTCATAAGTTTGACCTTCAGAGATGATGTAATAGTAATGAGGGACTTCAATTATTAAGGCAGAAGGTGAAGCCCACTTTATTTCTGTCTCTTGACTCTTATCTCTGTTTGTCTATCTTTTGTCTCTCTGTCCTTGTCTTTCTCTTTTCCGCTCCTCCAACAATACAGAGTATTTAATAATCATTCAAAATATCAAAGAACCAAAAGGGAATTTCTATTTTGGAGCTGATTCCCACCAACAAAGAACTGGTTGCTGGGGGGTAAAAATTATAAAGACCTTGGTGCAAAATTATTAATCTTAGAATTCATTATAGGGAAGCAGTAGTTTGACATGTAGCTAGATCTGGGAAGAGCAGGTTTTTAACCTTCAGAGAAAGATAGATAGGACCTCATGAGTTGAAATTCTATATGAGTCCAAAAAGGAATAGGAAACTCTTTTTTTTCTTTTTTTTATTTAATAGCCTTTTATTTACAGGTTATATGTATGGGCAACTTTTACAGCATTAACAATTGACAAACCTCTTGTTCCAATTTTTCACCTCTTACCCCCTATCCCCTCCCCCAGATGGCAGGATGACCAGTAGATGTTAAATATATTAAAATATAAAGTAGATACACAATAAGTATACATGACCAAACTGTTATTTTGCTGTACAAAAAGAATCAGACTCTGAAATATTGTACAATTAGCTTGTGAAGGAAATCAAAAATGCAGTGGGCATAAATATAGGGATTGGGAATTCAATGTAATGGTTTTTAGTCATCACCCAGAGATCTTTCTTTGGGCATAGCTGGTTCAGTTCATTACTGCTCCATTGGAAATGATTTGGTTGATCTCATTGCTGAGGATGGCCAGGTCCATCAGAACTGGTCATCATATAGTATTGTTGTTGAAGTATATAATGATCTCCTGGTCCTGCTCATTTCACTCAGCATCAGTTCTTGTAAGTCTCTCCAGGCCTTTCTGAAATCATCCTGTTGGTCATTTCTTACAGAACAATAATGGAATAAGAAACTCTTAAAAAAGAAATACTTAAGCCAAGAAGAGACATAATGCTCATGAGGAGGACAAATAACAGTTCTTTTAAAGAGACTGTTGTGGATGCACAGGGAACTCATGTACAGAGTTTTAAAGAACTTTTATAGAAAATAGAACCATAGGCAAATTATGAGGGATGGATATAAAAACATTGCAAGTTCTGGCAAAAATAATGTTAGGCGTGTGTCAAAGCTCATAATGAGCTGAGGATGCTGAGGAAATTAAAGATTAAATGAATTTTTCATAGCTACATTAGGGAAAAAAGGAGGAACTAAGAAAATATGACCTCTGGTTAGGGTGGATGAAATGATAATGGAAAAAAAAGAGTGAAGACATACTGATTCAAATTTTGTTTTGTTCCTGTTTACTCTGCTTAGGAGAATATTCTTTGTTCAGAAATAATAGAATGCTATTGAAGAACTGATATCCAAGACAATGATGTGATCATAAGAATGTACTCAGCTGCCTTTGATGAGATCAAGTGATTGAATCTAGCTGAATTATATTCCAGGATATTGAAAGAATGGGAAGATTTTATTTTGGGAAGAATGTGGAGAAATGAGAGGTTTTCCAAAATTAGGGGAGGGCAAAAGTTGGTCTGATTTTTTAAAAAAGAAATTGAGCCTGCAGTCAGGGAGTTTGACTTATTCCTGGCAAAATTCTATAACATTGTTAAAGGAATCATTAGTAAAATTTACTAATCATTCCTTTAACAATATGTTATAGAATTTTGTGGTCATAGAGTGTTACCCATGGCTTTATTTGTAATAGACTCTTACAGAATAACTTCATTTCTTTTGATTTTTTTTTTGGACAGGGTTACTACTGGACTAATAGATCAGGGGATACTAGAAATATAGTTTAAGTAGATTTTAGGAAAGTGAACTATCTCATGTCATTCTTGAGGAAATGATAGGAAAAATGCTAGATTATAGTAGAGTTTCATGGATAGAGAACTAGATGAATGGCTGAACCTATTCATTAGTCATTAACAGTTTGATAGGTCTCTAGTGGAGTGCTCCACATGTGTACTTATCCTTGTGGTATTTAGAAAGTTTATCTGTGTTTTGTGTAAAGGAATAGATGGCAGGCCTACCAGATTTGCACAGAGCCAATGGGAAAATTAACATACTGAATATTAATATCAGGCTTCAAGAAGAGCTTTATTTATTCATTTACTATTCATTCATTCATTCATTTGTCTTTATTTATTTATTTTTTTGCTAAGGCAATTGGGGCTAAGTGACTTGGGTCACACAGCTAGGAAGTATTAAGTGTCTGAGAACAGATTTGAACTCAGGTCCTCTTGACTTCAGGGTTGGTGCTCTAACCACTGTGCCATCTAGCTACCCCCAAAGATCTTTTTAAAATATTTTTTTTTCAATTAAGCATTTGTTTTTCTTCCTTTCTAAATTACTCCCAACTGAGGGAAAAACAAAATCTGTAATATATATGCATAGCCAAACAAAAACAAATTCCCACATTGGTAATATTCGAAAATGTCGATCTCCTTCTTAGTCTATCACTTCGACCTCAGGAGAGAGTCAGGATTCCTAAATGAAACCATCACTGAATATATTTCTTCAGTATTTTAAAGTTGCTTGTTTTTGTTTCTGTACAATGTTACTCTTAAAGTAATATTCTCCTGGTTCTATTTACTTTCATATAAGTTTGAAACTGTCCAACAACTTATGATTTGATATACCTTGATTTGTTCAGATATTTCCCAAATGATGCATACTATCTTACTTTTTGACTCTTTGCTATCATAAAAGAATTGCTATAAATATTTTTATAAATGGAGGTCTTTCCCCCTCTTTCTTTTATTCCTTTAGGAATATAGACCTAGTAGTGATAATGCAGGGTAAAAGGGCATACAGTTGATTATAAGTAACTTTGGGGGCATGGTTCCAAAATACTTTCCAGAATTGCCACGAATATTTATCACTTTTTAAAAATCAGTTTTACCAATCTGATGGGTTTAAGATAGATTTTTTCAATTTCTTCAATTTGCATTTCTCCAATTAATAATATTTGGGGCATTTTTTTCATATGGCTATTGATATGTGGATTTCTTCTGAGTGCTATCTGTTGTTATTCTTTAACTATTCTCAGTTAGAACCTGGTTCTTTTTAATTTTGGGTCAGTTACTTATACATCTTGAAAATGACATCTTTATCAAAAAAAAACTTGCTGCAAAGATTTCTCCTAGTTGACTATTTTCCTTCTAATCTTACCTATATTGTTTTATTTGTACAAATAATTTAAAATATTATGTAATCAAAATTGTCCATTTTTATCTTGTTCTCCTTTGGTCATGAACTCTTCCCCCAGTCCATAGATCCACAAGATATTATTTTTCCTTGCTCCTCAAATTTGATGTGACATTTAATATCTATTTAGAATGGGTAGCTAGGTGGTGCAGTGGATAGTCCTGGGACTTGAGTCAGCAAGACTCATCTTTCCCAGTTCAATCTTAGTTATGTGACCTTGAGCAAGTCATTTATCCTTATTTGCCTCAATTTCCTTACCTGTAAAATGAACTGGAGAAAGAAATGGCAAACCACCCCAGTATTTCAGTCAAGAAAAAGCCCAGATGGAATCACAAAGAGTTGAAAATGATTGAAAAAATTACTCATCCTTTTGAACCCTAATCTTAATAATAGTTAATAATCAATATTTTTATAGAGCTTATTAGTAACAAGCCCTATGCTAAGTGCTTTACAATTAGGGTGTGTGAGTTGTTGGTCTAAACTCAACTCCTGCCAGGCTTTTTTCCAGTTTTCTCAGAAGTTTTTGAAGAGTGTCTTTTTTCTAATAGTTTGCTCTTTGGGTTTAGTAAACATTAGATCACCAATTCCTTTTGTTTCTACATATAATGAATTTAATCTGTTCCATTGATCGACCCCTCTATTTTTAACTTCATCCTTAATCATTTTTGATGATGATTATTTTGTAGTATAGTTTGAAGTCTGGTTCTATTAAACCTCCTTCCTTACCACTTTTTCATTATTTCCTTTGATCCAGAAAGATCTTGATAGGCTGAATTTAAGAAGATACAATTTAATATGGGATGACCTGAGAACCTTAGGCCAATAGCTCACATGATGTATTTACCTTGCAATGTGGCTGGTGGCACAGTGCATAAAGAGCTGAGCTCTGGTGGCAAGAAAACCTAAGTTCAAATGCAATGTCAAGACATACTATGTGACTTTAGGCAAATTATGTAATCTCTGCCTCAATTTACTCATTTGTAAAATGGAGATAATAATGCCTACTCTGTAGGGTTGTCTTGATGATAAAGTAAGATGACCTCTACAAAGTGCTCGGAACAGGGTCTGGCACTTAGTAAGTGCTTAATAAATATTTGTTTAAAAAATAAAAAAGATTAAATCTGACTTTCTGCTACATGTACTCTTTGTTTCTGGTCCTGTTCCCTAAAGCAAAGTAGAATGAGTCTAACTGGTCTTCCTTTTTGAGCAAAAAGCCTTTCAGGTTCTTGAAAGACTGATCAGGTATTTCCTTTACAAATGGAGGTCTCTCCAAAACAAAAATGACAACAAAAGAACAGAAAAGAGAAGTAAATTATTTTTCTTTTAACTTCATGAAAGGATTTTAATTAGGTATTTAATTAGGTGATTTTCTATAATTTCTATCTAAATGTGTTTTCAGTTCTGAGTATATGGACCTTATATCCACTTGTAGGGAGATGATAGTCTGCCTTGATCAGACCACATCTGAAATATTGTGTTCAGTTTTAGGCAATGCATAGGAAGTCTTTAGAAGACCTGAGGTAGGTAGTGAGGTGGCAAAGTGGATAGAATACCAGGCTTAGAGTTAGGAAGACTCATCTTTGTGAATTCAAATCTGACCTCAGACATTAACTAGATGTGTGATACATCACTTAACCCTGTTTGCCTCAGTTTCCTCATCTGTAAAATAAGTTGGAAAAGGAAATGGCAAAATATTCTGGTATTTTTGTCCAAATAGGGTCACAAAGACCCTGAAACAGAAACTGAAAAAAAATGACTGAATAATAATAACATGATGTTGTGTATATGTTCTATGGTATGCATGTTTGTATATAGATATGACGATTATAAGTGAGATTTTGCCACAGCTTCCAAGCTCTGCCAACATGCATGGATGTGAATAGGCAGAGAGGCATTCATTGTAAAACAGTGTTATGAGATTAGTAGATAATCTCTGTATCCTATCCAAAGTGTCTTGGTGTAACTTGGTTGCAACTAGAGCTTTGAGATCTGTCCCTTTGTTGTCCAAAGAATAATTGGTTTTCTAAAACCAATTAGGGAATGACTGATTTGAAATGAGGTAGGCTTGAGGAATTGAAGACACTTTTCAAATCTCTTCAGGATAGTGTGGGGTAGAGGAAAAAGCACTGAAATTAAAAAATTTAAAAATTAGGTTTCAGTTGGAGCACTGATTTCTTTATCTATAAAATGAGAATAAAATATTTTTATTCATAGGTTTTTTTGTGAATAAAGTTCTTTATGATGTATTTTTAGAAATATGAGCTATTATTTCAGATAAACTATTCTAAGATTTTTTTGCCCTTTCATACAAAATCAAAGTAGCTGTGTATTTCATAAAGTGTTTTGGGGACAGAAAGATAAAGTAGGCATGATATGAGCTACTCTATCACTCTATAACACAGAGGTCTCTTTTTGTTACAAACCACCCAAAAGAAAGTTGATTTTGTCTTTTGAAATCTGCTGGGATAAAGAAATTGACATCCATGCAGTTTCCCTCTGAAAGGTCTTTACATAAGATCTTTAAAGTCTAAGGTTTATAAGAACTTTTGATAGTCCTTGACATTATAAAAGGGGGGGGGCAATACTATATCCCTTTGCCTTTAATCAAAAATTTCCTCAATCCTTCTCTGGGTTTTTAGCTTGTTACACTTTAAAAACTGTTCTGCAGAAATAAAAGATCATATAAACTTGCCTAGCAATAGAATTTGGAAGAGACACAAAAAACGATAACCACTAAAGTCAAAGATATTTTCTCCTTGGTTCCCTAAAAAAATCTTACATTAAATGTGTTAGGGAAAGAGCTATAATATGGTTTTTGTACAATTCAAAGATGGGATGGACAATCCATTAACCTACTTCCTTGGATGAGAATCAGGGTTACACTGATAACACTGATTACATTAGTGGTACATTCAAATGGTATCACTTGAACCATTTAACTTCCTCCCATGCCAGTGAACTTTGCTGTGGAACCAGACTGACTACCCAGGATTTCCCTTTTCCACTTCTGCCAGCTCTAGATAGTGTCATTGCCATTTAAGGAGTATCAATATTAAGACAGAAGAAGGAAAAGAGATGAAATTCAGATGTAACCTGGGGTGTACTAGAGATGACTCAAACCTGCTTTCTAGAGTTGATTATTATACCTCTTGTGTAAGCATATAGAAATTTGTAAATGCTACAAATCAGGACTTGATTTATTTTGTTGATTGTCCAGATTTATGGAAGTGAGGGAGAAAATATTAATAATATACAGTAATCTTTATAGTGTGTCTTACTTTTTTGGACCGAGGGAGGGGTAAGAGCCATTTGGTAAATATTTCCCAGGATTTCTGAATGTATATCTTTGTTAATGCCTAAATTAAGTAGCAATCATAGTAGTCCTCTGAACAATCTGAAGACTTTCTGGATTACTGAAAACAATAGGGGAAGCCTTTCTATGTTAGTTTCATGTTTCTGCTTTATTATAGATGAGATATTTTCACAACGAGGAATGACAATTTTTGAAATATTTTCTATAAGTGCAAATTTCTCCATGTATAAGTAACGATCATTGAGTTTAATGGAAATGGAATTAACTGATAAGTATTTGTGTCTAATTTGCATATTAAATTGCTTATTTCCATTTCACAGGCAATCCATGGTTTTATTCCATATCTCTGAACAACCCAGGTTTGGCAGTAGTCTTAGTTGTTTTCAGTACCTTCAAATGACCTTTGCCTTAAGATTTCACATTTCGGTTTTAAACTTACTGATGTGCATCTCATGTTGTGTTGTATATTATATAAATATAAAGTTGTAGTATTATAGTTAGTAATATATATTGTATTTATAGTGTTTGTGCCTCCCCTTTACTAATCTATTAGCTCCACACTGGCAAAGAAGAAATCTTATATAAAATTTGCTTCTTTCCCCCCCCAGTGTCTAGCAAGTGATTTGAATACTTCTTATTTATATCAATGGGTCTATAATCTTTCTGAAGTCAGTATTTTCCCATTACAACAGCTGTCTATGTCTTTTCTTTACGGGTTACTCTGGTTCAAGTCTTTTCATAGATCTTCTACAAAGCATCTAAGTAATATACTGTAGACCTCCCTCCAGAGCTGCATTCATTAGATGCTTAATATATGTTTGTTGACTGAATGAGGGAACTTTGCTCCCCAGTTTTAACCATTAGAATTGCTCTTTGGAAGTCAGACCTGCAATTATTTCGTGGCCATCACTACATTATCTGCAGATGCTTTTAAAAATTTACTCATGTATTGTAGGTTTTCTTATTTCTGCTGATTAACACAAACAACTTACCATACATTCCGGTATCAAGAATGTCGTAAAGTTTAAATTGGTCTATCTTGTAATTAACTATGTTTTAAGAGTTTAGAGGCAATTTTAGAGTTTGACTTTAGCATATTAACGGTTTCACAAGGAGGAAGGAAAATTTAAACAGAGGACAAAAAGGCAAACATGTTCTTTATATGATGGCAATGGAATTTGTTTCAAAGTTGTTGGATTATAATAACCTCATTTTAATCCAGGTTCGGCTCCTTTTAAAGAGCAATCAGCTAAAATGAATGCTAATTATGTTCACCTTTTTTTCTTAGATTAACCTTGATAATGAGATAGATATTTTTTCTTATGTGTTGTCGTTTTTATTTGCACTGAATTTTAAAAATTTAATCATTTTCTGGCCATTGGTATGGTGCTCTCTAAACTGTGGTTCATTTAGGAGCAAAAGACAATGGCCCATTACCTAGCAGAAGGGTTGGCAAATAGATCTGTCATTGTCCTCAACTAAGGGGTTTCAATATTTACCTTATGTCTGAAATTCTGCCTCTGGCATGCCTGCTAGTCTAGAATTTCACATAAGGCTTTGCTATCTGGCAGCAACCTTGGAGTATTAATAGCAAAAGCTGTGACTTACTGGGTAATAACACACTGCCTTAGAATAATCATTTTCAAATGAATCAACAACAGCAGCTATTTGCCTGAGCTAATTAGCATCACCTTTTTTGTGCAGGCAGAAAAAGGTTGGCATATTCTGCATGATGCACGGCTAGCAACAAGCAGCAAATTATAAAGACAAGGCAACATCACAGGGTCAGGAACTCACCTCTATGACTCCAGTCTTTGTGGCAGCCTTTTCTCTTTCTATTCTGGTACACTAAATTGCTTGTATCATTTCATATAGTAGGACAAGAAGAAATTCTTAATTTGGAGTTGAATCCAAATCTGGGTCTTATATTCAAAGAAATTAGAATTGGAGCAGCATTTCAAGAATAAAGTAGAATGTCTCTAAAGATCTCAGAAGTTAACTGGGATGTCAATACTACTTTTTATACCTTTATCTCATCATATTTTCTATGGGAAACTTCTGATATAAATAAAAGGAAGTCTTCACAATCGTCGATTGGCAACTTATCTCTAGCTTATAGTCTTATACAGTTTGCTGGGGCACCGAGTCTGAGGAAGTTGCCAAGTATTTTACACTCTATGTCAGAGAGGGAATGTAAATAAAGTTTTCCTTCCTCTAGCCACACTGTTCCTTACTGTTTGTTCTTTTGTATCTTCACTGCAGTCCTCTGATGTCTACCTCATCATGGCACAGAAGTCACTTTAAGTTCTCAAAACCAATGCCAGTAGACCAAAAGCTCCAAAAGATTAACCAAGTTAAAATCACTTTGATGTGGGTCCATATTTGTTATGTCTGTCATTTAAGGATTACCTACCTTCAACCTAGGTGAATTTGACTCACTAATTTATCACTACAGTCTTAACCGTAAGATAATTAATTTTCAGTTTTAAAAAATGCTTTATTGATGCCTCCCCCCACCTTCTTTTTCAATCTGCATCAACAAGACCCTCAATCCTGGAATTAAGTTGTCCTTTTACTTATGTTATTTTTGTATGTGTTATGCTACTATAGGACACTTGATAGTGTCTATTTACTTTATATTTGTACTAAGTTCCTTCTAGCTCTGACAATTGGCAAATTAGTTAAACCAGCCTAGAAATGATTAGAGCTTGCTACAATGTAAGAAAAGCTTTTTAATGAAAGTGATATTGAATGGCTCAAATTACTGAATGGCTCAAAATAGGAAGGCTACTCTGATAATGAGTCAATTTTAAAGCTATGTTAAAAACCAAATCAAAAAACCAGAGAATGTTAATTAGTGATCACCTAGTTTCTCTCAATTTAAGGATGAGTAAATGGATTTGGGACATTAAGTGACACAGACAAATGGAAAATCCCTGGCAAAAATACAGCTGCAGCTACTACTACTGCTGTTGCTGCTGCTGCTGTTAGTGCTTCTGTTATTATCACTACTACTACTACTATTGTTGCTGCTGCTACTACTACTACTAGTGGTCTACTATTACTACTATTACTGTTGTTGCTACTGTTATTACTATTACAACTACCAGTAATGGTTGCTACTTTTTTTTTTTCATGATAAAATGTGACATTTATTTAGTCTTCACTCCCTCACCTGAAGATACAAAGAAAAATGGAGAACTGAAAAGGTGACTATAACAAAGGAGATTAAACATGCCACAAATGACAATAGAGAAAATTAAGCAAACAAAAATTTGCAAATTGGAAATATTTTGATGGTGGGAAATGTGGTTCCCCCCTCCCCCAATTTCTGAATGTCACATTTCCCTATGCTTGTGTGGAGAAAGGCTTAATTTTATAAATTGAAATATCCTTAAAGATTTTAAAAATACCAATTAAAATTCAATTAGAGATCTCTTTTAAAAAGTTGTAACTATATATATATATATGTATGTATGTATTATAGCTTTTATTGACAGAACATCTGCACGGGTAATTTATCAACATTGATTGACCCTTGCAAACACTTCTGTTCCAACTTTTCCCTTCCTTCCCTCTACCCCCTCCCCCAGAAGGCAGGCAGTCTCATACATGTTAAACATGTTAAAGTATATCTTAAATATAATATATGTGTACATATTTATACAGTTCTCTTGTTTCACAAGAAAAATTGGATTTAGAAAGGTAAAAATAACCTGGGAAGAAAAACAAAAATGCAAGCAAACAACAACAGAAAGAGTGCAAATGTTATGTTGTGGTCCACACTCATTTCCCAGTGTTCTTTCGCTGGGTGTAGCTGGTTCTGTTTATCACTGATTAATTGGAACTGAATTGAATCCTTTCATTGCTAAAGATAACCGCTTCCCTCAGAATTGATCCTCATATAGTATTGTTGTTGACGTATATAATGATCTCCTGGTTCTGCTCATTTCACTTAGCATTAGTTCATGTTAAATCTCTCCAAGAATGGCTGCTATTCTTGCTGCTGCTATTGTTGCACTACTGCTGCTACTACTATAATACTGCTACTGTTGCTGCTGCTGCTATTATTGCTTTTGCTTCTACCTTTAGTCTACTACAACTACTACTGTTGCTGCTATTACTGTTACTGCAACTCTTCTTCTTTTTCTTCTTCTTCTTTTCTCCACCACCACCACTATGACCATTAGTAGTAATAGTAATACCATTACTTCTACTCTACTACTACAGGTGCTGCTGCTACTACTATTTGAACTTCATCAAATACATGAAATGATTTATAATCACAGGTGACATTTATATAATTGAAAATTTCTAAATCCTTTACGTACTCAATCTCTTTAGAATTCACTATGACTCTATGAGAGTGAGTAGATGGTATCATTAGTGCACAGAATGCTGGGCTTGGAGTCAGAAAGACCTGAATTCAAATGTAGCTGTAGCCATTTAATAACTGTGTGACCCTGGGCAAGAAGAGTTGGAGACAACTGAAAAATGAGTGCACAACAAAAAAAATGACTCTATGAAAGAAGTACTGGAGGAATTATTATTCCCAGTTTAGAGATGAGGAAACCAAGTCCCAGAGAAGGGGTGGTGACTTTTATATGGTTACGCAGTTAATTACAGGGACATGATGTGAACTATAGTCTTCCTGGCATCAAGGATAGTACTCCAACTACTATATCATACAGGGATGACAACCTTAGACCAGAAATACTAAGTATGTTAACTTTTGTATAAATTCTGAAGAAAACTTTCCCTGAAGTGGACCTGTAGAGGTCCTTCTTACAAGTCTCCAGATTATTTTGATTAGTAATCTGGAAGAGAAGATTAAATTCTTCCACAAACACGAGTGCCCTGACAGAATGAAAGCACCAATGCACTTTAAAGTTTCTGAGTTGGATAAAGAGGTTAGTGCCACCTTATGACATTCAAGTGCTAAAGGAAGAAGAGTTAAAAGGTTAAAGAGATAAGGTCCTTTGATAAGAAACCAATTCACAGAAGATCCATACTGAATAATTGAGATGGAGAATTAGCTAGCAAGACCTGTCTGTATGCTTTACTTGAGACATGAAAACTTAAAAATTCAGAAAATAGGAGATGTTGCCCCCGTGTCCAAAGCTTAGTTATTTCAAACTGAATGTCCAAAGACATCTTAAATTCAGCAACAAGCTGAACTCATTATCTTTCTTCTAAAACCCTTCCCTCTTCCAAACTTCTTTATTTTACTTGAAAGTGTCATTCTCTATTTCAGGTTCACAACAATTTTAGCATTATCTCTGACTCCTCACTCTCTCTCCCAATCAGTTGCCAAATCTTTCCATTTATGTGCCACAAGATGTCTTACATCCTACCCTGTCTCTTCTATTCATACTTAACTATTAAAACCTTTATTACCTTTTGCCTAGATTATTGCAGCAATCTCCTAACTGGTCTCTCTGCTTCAAATCTGTCACCACTCCAGTCCATTCTACACATTCTGACAAAGTAATTTTTTTAAAGCACAGATCAGATCATGTGATTCTCCTCAGCCAACTCTGTTGGTTACCGGTTGCCTATAGAATAAAATGTAAAGTCCTTTGCTATGCTTTGAAAGCCTTATATGACCTGGCTATTACTTCCCTTTCTTGAGCTCTTCAGTCTAGCCAACTTGTCATCTCTGTTCTGTATTCATAACATTCCATCTCTCATCTCTTTATACCTTTGCACTGGCCACCCTTCATGCTTGGAATGCCCTCCCTATTACTGTCTCATAGAGGTCTCTTCTACTTTTAAGTCACAGTTCAGACACCATATTTCCATGAAAACTTTCCAGATTCTCCAAATATTAATACCTTCCTTTCCAATTTATTTTGTGACTGTGTGTAAACATATACAAAATTTATATTTATGATTTATTTATATATTTATATGTATGTATTGATCTCCTATTAAAATATTAGCTCATAGTGAATAGGTATTATTTCTTTCTTTTGCTCTTATCCTCAGGACCTAACATAGTGCCTTGCACAAAATAATCACTTAATAAATACATGTTGCTTCAATGATTAACATGCAATCAGAGATAATGACAGAAACCAATATGGCACTGATTTCAATTATCTTTATAATAAAAGGAACAGTACCAAAGGAATTGATCTTTATTTAAAACATACCCCTTGGTTTTTGGACTCTATTTCTTCATATAGGCTACAATACCATCATTTAAAAATATCAGTCAATTCATATTTCTGCATGGATATGTGTTTGTCTGTCTCTCTGTGTATATGTATATGTGAATGTTTATTCCTGTGATTTCAGTAATATAGAGAACTCTCTCTACAAATGATTATTGGCAACTCTTCTTCAACATATTATTTTAGACAGTTGCCTAGGACACTGAAAGTTTGAATGATTTATCTAGGGTCACATAGTCATTTCATGTCAAAACCTAGATTTGAATCCCGAGCTCTATCTCCAACAACTATTCTCTTTCTATTATGTCACACTGTTGCTTGTTTTCCTTTTTTTTAAAAAAATCTTTTATTGTGATTTAAATAATTATTGACCTACATAAATATTTTGATATACAAAAAAGAATGAGAATGGCTTGAATAAAAAATCGAGAATTTTTGCTACCTACCATTTGTTTCAAAGAAAAAGCTATATGTATAATTTAATCAGGTTGAAATAAAATTGTACTATTTGAACAATTATGTTCTTTTTTTTTGTCTAAAAAGTCCAAACATTCTTTTACTTTTGTTGTCACTACTCATTCAACTATTACTCTTCTCTCCCTCTTCCCTGAGTAGAAACCATCCCTTATAATTATATGTGTTACATATATATGCATGTATACCCCCATATATGTATGTCTATATTCTATGTGTGTATATTTATTCATTCCCACAAAACAAATCAGTACACTGATTATGTCTAAAAATCCATGTTTCATGCTTTGTACCTCTAATTACTTAACTCTCCATAAAGAGATGAGAAGTATGTTCCATTATGCATCTTTTAAAATCCCTATTATTTGCTACTTTGATCAAAGACTTCTTTATTTTAACTTTGTAATTATAATCATAATTGACATTTACATAGAACTTCAATGCTTTTCCAAATGCGCGCGCTCTCTCTCTCTCTGTATGTATGTATATATATATATATATATATATATATTTCATTTGATCTTCACAATAATTCTGTGAAGTAAGTTATGCAAGTCTTACAGTTCACATTTTACTATTAAATAATAATAATACCTAGAATTTATGTGGCATTTCAAGGTTTGAAAAGTGCTTTATAAGTTATTCTTACCACAATCTTGGGGAGTAGGTGCTATTATTATCCCTTTTTTATAGATAGGGAAACTAAGTCAAAGAGCAAGAGTGATTTGTATGTGGTTACCCATCTAGGAAATATCAGTGGCAGGAGTCAAATGTAGGTCTTCCTGAATAAGAATCCAACTCTCTTTCCACTATATAATCTTGTTCTATATGCACTCAGACTAAGTAAGGCCCCCATTAAGAAGGGCTTGCTGCAGACCCATAGACATCATATCCTGATGCCTGTAGGACACAAACTCCTGCAAACCATTCCTATGTATTTCCTTTTGGTTTGTTTCCTGGGCACTTCTTTGTGATAGCCTGTAAACCCCCTGCACAATTGCAAAGTTGCAAAGGCACACAATACTGGAGCAGAGACAGCCTGTTAAACCTACTCCTGACAGCTGTGAACCCTTTTTAAATTCCCATTATAAGATCAACAAATTTAACTACTCTCAGATCATTACCACCCAGAGTTCAGGGAGTTCTGGAAGCTGAGCAAGACCACTTTTTGCCTTTCAGCCTAAGTTCCTAAAATACAGGAAGGGAAGGGAGGAGGACAATTTGGGAGAGGTATAAATGGACAAGTCTGTTCTAAGTCTCCAACCTATGTCTGAACTTGAACGATAAATTCAAAGAACAAAAATGAAAGACACAAGTTCTTGGGGACTTAAATCACTGGTCTGGAGACTGCTGACTGCGTGTTAACTGCCTTCCGAACTCTCTGACCTCAGCAGTAGCTTCCTGGTTTTCTCTCACTTCACCTTACTTGAACTAAGAGGCTAAACAGCTCATTACTGATGCCAGAGGAGGAGGGGGCAGGGTAGACATCTTGCTTTTTGCTGGATCCTGCTATAATTCCTGTGTGGCAGGTCGCTGCTCTTCTCCAAACATCAAATTCACAGAAATTCAGAGTTGGAGAGGGTCCATCTTATTCTAGCTGAGCAAAGCACCCTTCTACAATTTACCTGACCAGTGGTGATTCCACCTTTGCTTGAAGACCTATAATGAGAGCCCCGGGGTCATATCATATGAGGATTGTTGGAGGAACTAGAGAAGATTTTACTTTCTAAGGCAGCCTATTCCATTTTTGGGACATCACTGATGGTTCAGAAATTCTTTCTCACATCCAATCTAAATCTTTGCATTATCTACCCTTGGCTTCTAGTTTTATCATTTGGGGACATATGGAATAAGGTCTTTGAATTCTCAAAGGTTGTTATTGTCACTCCTAAGTCTTCTCTTCCTTAGGATGCACATTCCTAAATCCTCCAAATTATCCTTTTAGGACTTGAACTCAAGACATTTTTTTTTTTTAGCACCCTAGTCACTCTCTAGAAAAGTGTCTCCACTTTACTAATGTCCGTCATATAATATGGCACCCAGAACTACTGAAATGCTCTAGAGGGATCACATCAGGGCAGAGTTTAGGAGTTCTGAACTAAGAAAGTCTTTTTTCAAGGTTCCATTTATATACATTGATCCAATATTTCAAATATTCTTTTTTATTTTATTAAGGCTTTTTATTTCCAAAACATATGTATGGATAATTCTTCAACATTAATCCTTGCAAAACTTTGTGTTCTGATTTTCCCCCTTCCCCATTCCCTCCCATAGATGGCAAGTAGTCCAATATATGTTAAACATGGTAGAAATATGTGTTAAATCCAATATATGCATGCATATTTATATAATTATTTTGCTGCACAAGAAAAATCAAATCAAACCTGAAAAAATGAAAAAGAAAATAAAAGGCAGGCAAACAACAACCAAAGAGTGGAAATGCTATATTGTGAAACATACTCAGTTCCCATAGTCCTCTCTCTGAGTATAGATAGTTTTCTTCATCACAAGATCATTGGAACTGGTCTGAATCATCTCACTGTTGAATAGAGCAATGCCCATCAAAATTGATCATTGTATAATCTTATTGTTGCCATGAACAATGATCTCCTGGTTCTGCTCATTTCACTTAGCATCGGTTCATGTAAGTCTCTCCAGGCCTCTCTGAAATCATCCTGCTGATTGTTTCTTACAGAACAATAATATTCCATAACATTCATTTACCATAGCTTGGTCAGTCATTCTCCAACTGATGGCATCCACTCATTTTCCAATTTCTTGTCACTACATAAAGGGCTGTCACAAACAATTTTGTACATGTGGGTCCCTTTCCCTCCTTTAATATCTCTTTGGGATATAAGCCCAGTAGAAAACTGCTGAATCAAAGAGAATGGACAGCTTATTTCTTAAAACTAGCAGACAATGCTATATAAGTGAGATAGAGATAGAGCTGGCAAAAATTAAGGTAGTGCCAAAATAAAAAAGGAAATAAATTCTAGAAATGTAGCCTCAGAATACATTCACTTTTGTATCTGCCATATCACTCTTTTAACTCACATTGAACTTGATGTTTATTCAACTGTTAGATATTTTCCCACTGAACAGACCTATTATTGTTTTCCTTGGAAGGTCAGCAAGAGTTTTATCCTATATAAATCATTCTTTGTAAAATCATATTATTACCACAGTTAATAATGGCAGCTCTTTATCTCTACATTAACTGCTTGTACTATTGATGTTTAGTTTTTTAAAATGTAGTTTGCTACTTTTATCTAAGATTTGTAAATAATTTGTAAATGTGAATATTTATACTACCTTTCTTGGTTATTTTAAAGATAATCTGCCCCACTGAAAGATGAAATAAGCCTTGGGACAGCTAGAAGGAGCAGTGGATCTCTAGAGGATTAGTCTTAGAGACAAGGAGGAACTGAGTTCTAATCCTGTCTCAGACACTTAATACTTACTAGCTGAATGATCCTGGGAAAATCACTTAACACCAACTGTCAGAAGAAGGAGGACGAAGAAAACTATAAAATTGTCCTCATGTATTTTATGAAGATGAAAGCATATAATACTATAATCATCCTTGTATGTTATATTGGGATATACATTACATATAATATATACACATATTATTTATATATATTTACAAAATGTCATATATCTGTATGTACTCATATATAATTGTCTTTATTATAGGATAACTATTATATTATAGAACTTTAGTTTTTTCTTCTTTAAAAAGACTCCTCAATTGCTTCAATGTTCAGATGATATTATCTTCAAATCCTTCATTACCTTGGTCACCTTCTTTTGTATGCTCTCCAGCTTATTCCTTATTGGGATCTATTCTTTCCTTATACCTTTCCTAAAAAGTAGTATTCAGTTCTGCATATAATACTCTCTAGATAGAGTTGGTCTGAAAAAGACTAAATATGTAACACACACGAGTGTATATATATATATATATTTCCTAATCAGTGCAGTGATAGCTGCATTCTTTCACAAGAATCCCTTCCAAATATTATTGTTCTATAAGAAATGATCAGCAGGATGAATACAGAGAGGATTGGAGAGACTTACATGAACTGATGCTAAGTGAAATGAGCAGAATCAGGAGATCATTATACATTTCAACAACAATACTATAGGAGTATGTATTCTGATGGAAGTGGCTATCTTCAGCAATGAGAGGATCCAATCCAGTTCCAATGGATCAGTAATGAACAGAACCAGCTACACCCAGCGAAAGAACATTGGGAAATGAGTGTGGACCACAACATAGCATTTCCATGCTTTCTGTTATTGTTTGCTTGCATTTTTGTTTTTCTTCCCTGGTTATTTTTACCTTCTTTCTAAATCTGATTTTTCTTGTAGATCAAGATAATTGTATAAATATGTATACATATATTGTATTTAATATATACTTTAATATATTTAACATGTATGGGACTACCTAGGGGAGGGGATGGAGGGAAGGAAGGGGAAAGTTGGAACAGAAGTTTTTGCAAAGGTCAGTGTTGAAAAATTACCCATGCATATGTTTTGTCAATAAAAAACTATATTAAAAAAACAATCCCTTCGAAGCAGAACAGGAAATTGACCATGTGGAGAATCTTATTCATTTAAAAAAAAATTCCTACTTATGGTTTGGATTTGCAGGTGATAGGGACCATTTTCAGACTTTGACACATTGGAAGGGCAAAAATGTACAAAGAATTGCCATATATATATATACACTTACATACATAATACATATTATATAATGGGTGTATACATAAATACATATTATATGTATGTGTGTGTGCATAAATATTAGTGCCATACTTTTGCTTGTAGATGCCCAATCATTCTGACATTAGCAGTGGTGAATGGGAATAGATTGAGAGAAATATTGTCATTCATTACATTGAAGTACCATGTTGCAGTGGAATGAACACAAAATTAGAAGCTAAGAGATCTGGGTTTGAATCATAGTCTGGTTGTCTGATTTTGGATAAGTCATGGTTAAGTGACTCTCAGTGTCAAATGGCCATTGTGAATCTGTCACATGTTTATTTCAAACTAGGAACTATTACTCTGACTTCATCACCTTAATTCTAGCATATGAATGTCATTTTGGTTCTCTTTGAGAATGAATGACAACAACCAAGCAAACAAGCAACCAACTATTTGTCATGTAACCCTACCTAATAAACATCAAGTGTAGACAACTAGGAAGGAACTGAGATGTAATGACCCATTACTTTTTGCTTACCTGGATCTATGTCAACTAACTTTATCATTTGAAAATTATCAATAAAAGCTGGCTCCATCTTAAAACCTTTGCTTATTTTCTGTGATCAGCCAAAGTGTTGCTCCTTTGACATTCTTTGAATAATCTCTTTAAATTTTTTTTTTAAAAAGTGACTCTGAGTCTCAGTTTCCTCTTATGAAAAAATGTAACAAGGGGGAGAGGAGAGGGAACTAGATAATTTCTAGGGTCTTTTCCAGTTCTAACAATATTTAGTTTCTACTAACTCATCTGCAGGACTGACACAGTATCATTTTTCCAAACTAAATTTGTGGAGAGTTTCATTTCTATCAAAAGTACATATAGTATTCTTTTGCTAAGTTTCTGGCAAATCACGTGAACATTTTTTTTTGTGGGAAAAACTCTGACCAGATGTGCTGTCACAAGATGCTGCCATCATTTCTATTCCCAATTACACCAGGATGTACTTCGTGGTCTTTCAGGGAATGTTCCTTTGACTCCAAGAAATCATTTCATCCTGCTCCAAAGTGCCTCTTTCACAATGACTAAAATTTGAAACCTGAATCACTTAAGGGCTTAACTTTTGTGTGGCAAGAAAGGAAAAGCACATTCCATACAAGAAATCTTCATCTGGCTTTCTTCTGTGTATTAATTTTCCACTGGGGGAGACAATATAAAATAAAGAGTTTTAAAAATCAGTCTATAACCAAGTAAATGAAACATTGTCATGGAGCTGCTCCGGCTGGGAGGACCATTGCTCATCTGGTGGTTAATTGCCTACAGAGTTAGACTTAATTGTAATCATTCAAATGTCTATGGTATTTTAGAGATTGTACAATACTTTCCGAGTCGAATCCTGTAGATAGGCAGTAAGTATCACTAATTCCATTTGACAAATGAGAAAACTGAGATAGAGAAGAGTTAAGTCACTTGCCTATGGTCACATATCTAGTAAAGACTAGAACAGAGCCTTGAACACAGACCTTTTCACTCTGAGTCCTGAATTTTTTTCACTATTCTATATTGCTATGAAAATGAAACAATCATTAGCAGTTCAGATTGGATGAATATTATCACAGCTATTCAGTGTGTTCTTTCTATGTGGGAGACGTAGTTGTCAAAAATGGAATACATATAATGAGATCCATTACAAGTTCTCTCAAGGGCCATTTCTGAATATTTACCATTATCAAAAAAGTACAAATAAACAAAGAATTGGCATGAGTTTTACATAGGCTATCATAGTCTATATCTCTATAATCTATTTCAAAAGTATTTAAATTTTTTAATTAAAATTAATTTTTAGGTTAACTTTCTTTGACAAGTAATTCCTGCCAATGCAATGGCAAATTTTTGGTTTGGCAAAGTGGAAAGCATGTTACATTTGAGGTCAGAGAACCTTTATTCAAATTCTAGCTTTGTTATTTATACATCTGTCTACCCTTCAGCAAGTTATTAAAACTATCTGGACCTCACTTATAACAAATGGGACTGGACTAATTGGCCTATTAAGCTCCTTCTAACTCCAAGTCTTCTTTATGTTTTAAATTATCTTTGCTAATCTTCTCCAAGAAATTTACCCTTTGGTTTTCATCTCCTTTGCATTCAATTGTCATCTCTATGCAGATGACACCCAAATCTATATATTCTGCCTTAGTCTCTTTCTTGAATTTCAGCACTATATTACTAGCTGCCTACTGGACAGCTCCACCTTGATTGACATCTCTCTCATATCTTAAACTCAATATTATCTAAAATGGAACTCATAATAATGTATCCCCGTCAGACTCTTCCATTATCTAAATTTTTTCTTTTGAAATTATCACCATCCTATAAGCCAACTTCTTACACCACATACCAAAATAAGGTCAAAATAGGTATATGTTTTAGACATGAAAGGCAATACCATAAGCAAGTTAGGAGAGCAATGAAGAAGGGAAGGGAAGAATGTTGAGACAAGAGATAGAAATCATTACAAAATGAAAAAGGGATAATTTTGGTTATATTAAAGAGTTTGCACAAACAAAATCAATGCAAGTAAGATTAGAAAAAAAGCAGAAAGCTAGGAAACAATTTTTACAGCAAGTGTGTCTGATAAAAGCCTTCAATTCTCAAATATATAGATGACTAAGTCAAATTTATAAGAATAAAAGTCATTACCCAATTGATAAATGGTCAAAAGATATAAACCAGCAGTTTTCCGATGAAGAGATTGCAGCTGTCTATTGTGATCTTTTAAAATGCTCCAAATCACTGTTAATTAGAGCAATGCAAATTAAAATGACTCTGAGGTACCACCTCATACCTTTAAGATTGGCCAATGATACAGAAAAAAGATAAATATTGGAGAAAATATGGGGAAAATTGTGACACTAATGACCTGTTGATGGAGTTATAACCTGTTGATGGAGTTATAAATTGACCTAACCAATCTGAAAAGAACTTTGGAACTATGTGAAAAGAACACTCAAACTATGATTTGCTTTGATTTGAATTAAACTGAATTGTTTAATTCAGCAATATCATTACTATATATGTATCCCAAAGAGATAAAAAAGGAAACCCTACATGTATAAAAATATTTATAGCAGCTCTTTTTGTGGTGACCAAGAACTGGAACTTTAGGGAATGCCCATCAATTGAGGAATTATATGGCATGTGAACATAATTGAATACTATTGCCAGCTTCTTATACCATGGTTTGTAACTCTCTATGGGGTCTCATAACTCAAGATGGGGGTTGTGAAATTTTGATTTATTATCAGTAAATGTTTGATATGTATAATTTTTATATATCTATATACCTGGGGTGATATCACAATTTCTCAGGCAAAAAGAGGCCATGGGTGAAAAAAGTTTAAAAAGCCTTATACTATGAGAAATGATGAACAGGCAGATTTCAGAAAAACCTAGAAATATTTACACGAATAGTGCAAAGTAAAATGAACAAAACCAAGAGTACATTGTACACATTAACAGCAACATTGTAGGCTGATCAACTATGACTGAGTTAGCTCTTTTCAGCAATACAATGATTCAAGACAATTCCAAAAACAAATCTTATCCATGTTCAGAGAAAGGACTGATGTAGTCTGTAAACAGATCAAAGGATACTAATTTCACTTTTTAAATTTTTCATGTTTTTTTCCTTTTGCAAACTATATTTGTTTTACAAAGTATTTCTTCTTTCACAAAATATGACTAATATGGAAATAGATTTTATATGATTGTACATATATAACCTATATCAAACTGTTTACTGTATTAGAGTGTAAGAGGGGAAAAAATTCAAAATGAAGTTAAAAAAAAGAATGTTAAAATCTTTACATGTAATTAGAAAAATAAAATAGTATTTAAAAAAGAAAGTACCACTAGTCTTACTCACCTGGATTCACAGTCTCAGAGACATATGTGACACTTTCCTCTCTGTTATTTGACATAACTAATCAATTTCTAAGTTTCATTGACTCTATCTCCATGAAATCTCTCACATCTGTTCTCTTCTCTTCACTTGAATGACCATTATCCTATCTTGGGATCTCTTCACCTCTAGCTTCACTAGTTGAAATAGCATAGTAATTAGCCTTCTTTCTTTCAGTCTGTCCCCTCTTAAATCTATCCTCCACATAGCTTCCAAATTAATATTCTTGTAATATATAGGTCAAGCTATTTCATTCCCCTACCAAGGTATTTTTGATGGCTTGCCATTGCATCTAGAATAAAATACAAATTCCATGACCTGGAAATTTAAAATCTTTTACACTGTGAATCCCATTTACCTTTCCAAGCATTTCAAATTATTATTTTTTTCATTCACTGTCCAATCAAACTAGCCAATTGGCCCAAACCCAGAAGTCCTTCTCCCATCGCTGTGTCTTTGAGAAGCTGGCCCCCTTGCTTAGCATGCACTTTGTTTTCACTACTTCTAGAACTGAGAACACCTCACCAATTTGCATAGTGGTATCCCCATACAAGGACAGCTCAAGGTCAATATTATCTCTGGGCCCACATTCACTAAAACCAATAGATCATGGGCTCCTATTGATATGTTTATTTTTTCTAGTTATCTAAAGAATACAAATAGTTCAAATCAAAGGCATTTAATAAATGCTACAGTTTTTAAAAGTAGCAATAAAACATTTCCAACATAAACCTGAAGCATAATATCTCACCAGCATATACACCATCATTTGGAAGTGTGTGTGTGTGTGTGTGTGTGTGTGTGTGTGTGTGTTTGTACCTGGGAAAAGCATGCAACCAAGGGACATGGGTAGCAAGATGTATGGACAGGGCACATGCTTGGAAGGATGACTGGCACCTCTCATGATATAAAGTAATCAAAATTGTCTGGTAATATTATGTTGCTCTCGTCAAGCATACTCCCCATTGTTTAAGTGGCATTTGGTTTCTGCCAAGAATGTAGTCAGTCCCTTCTGGGCATTTCTTTCTGCTGGTGTCTCATGACAACTGCTTAGCATTGCAATATTGTCCCTGTGGCTATTGCTGGCCAGTGTCAGAAGTAGCTTCACTAAATGCAAAGTTTGTTTTCTGGCTTTAGTTGAAATCGTCAGCTGAAATCCTTCATAATAATAAGATTGGGTTCTACAATTATTCCTTAACTTAAACTTCACAGAAATTTTTTCTGCTATTGCTTTTTTTTAGGGGAGGGAGAGCTGAATCCTTAACACGATAATTTCTCAGATTAGTGAAATATTAATTTATTTCTGGTTTTCTGGATATAGATTTGATTGGCCAAATCTGCCATTTCTTTTTGTTTTATTTTAAATGATGTTTTTTCCCAATTACATATAAAAGTGATTTTTAAACATTCATTAAAAAAAATTTGAATTCCAAATTTTCTCCCTCTCTCAAATCCCTTTTCTTGAAAGGGTTAACGATTTGATATAGGCTATACATATACAATCGCAAAACATATTTCCATATTAATCATGTTGTGAAAGAAGACACAGACCAAAGGAAAAAAAAAAAACAACAATTAAGAAAATAAAGTGAAAAATAGTATGGGTCAATCTGCATTCTGATTATATCAGTTCTTTCTCTGGATGTGGAGAGGTTTTTTTCATCATGAGGTCTTTGGCATTGTCTTGGATTATTTCATTGCTTAGAAAAGCTAAGTCATTCACAATTGATGATCATAAAATATTGCTGTTACTATGTAAAATGTTCTTTTGGTTCAATTCATTTCACTGTGCATCAGTTCAAGCAAGTCTTTCCAGATTTTTCTGAAATCATTTCTTATCATTTCTTATAGAAAAATAATATTCCATTACCTTCATATATCATAATTTATTTAGCCTTTCCCTAACTGATAGGCATCACTTCAGTTTTCAATTCTTTTTCACCACAAAAGAGCTGCAAATAAATATTTTTATGTATGTCAGTCCTTTTCCCTTTTTTTGATCTCTTTGGGATACAGACTTAGTAGTGGTATTGTTAGATTAAGAGAAATGCAAAGTTTTATTGCCCTTTGGGCATAGTTCCAAATTGTTTACTTAGGAATGACTGGTTCAGTTCACAGCTCAACCAACTGTGCATAAGGTTGACATTTCTGAGACTTTTATAATCTACTCTTCTTTCTCTCAGTCACAATGTATGGGATTCTGGAGCTTGGATAAATATTTCCATATATAATTTCCCACTTTGGTCTTTCCAAATAAATACTGATTCATATGTAACATATTATATATATTAATATAATATATTAACATTAAAATAATATAGCTGATATAAAATATATTATTCTATTTTATATTGATTCACCAGCCATAAATGGGAAAAGGGCCTCCTGTTCCCCCTTTCCCTGCAGTCACCTTGTCCTGCCTCACCAACGTCCAAAAACAAAATATTTCTTCCTCAGCTGAAGTCCAAAGCTACTTATCTCAGAGTTTCAAATTTTGATGTCTCCCTCACCTCTCATCTTTTCAAGTTCCATGTGGCCTTGCTTATAAGATATTATTCTTTCTCTTGTCTTGTCTATCTCTTTTGGTTCATTTCTGGCTGGTATCCTGAATTGAATTCTATTCACTACATCTGATTGACTAATTTTCCTTTGATTTTCAATGTTTCTCTTCTATCTATATTATATAGAGTGCTGGACTCATGGGCCAGGGCCCATAACAGACCCCTCAAAAAATGGATTTCCTAATCTCTTTATGACATGGGTCCTTGACCCAAATATTTAGTTCTGACTTTGAGGTAGCAGATGACTTTACCCTCAGAACACACATCTGAGAACAGATGATGACAACAACTGAGGATCCAATGATTTCTCTACTATAGGGTTTTGAGTCTTTGATCTTGCTTGGACTTTTCCCCAGTGGAAATGGATGACTGAAACTGATATGGTGCTATAATAATTACATAACAAAGACTGGAATGGTCATACACATTACACCAGAGTCATAATATCTTCAATGTGGAAAATAATAATGATGACAAAAATGTCTACCATTTTCTTGAGAATTAATGAGATACTGGGTAAGGGTCTTAGCTTCCTCTTTTCATTTCTTTAAGAATTCAAACTAGCTGCTTTGAGCAAAACAAGCAGGGCTCTTTGGGTCTACAGTGATAGATTTTGCCAAGCTCACCAAAATTTGAGCTAAACCTGAATAATAAGTTGACCATTTATTTTATGAATTGGTTGTACATGCTGCCATGCTCTTCAAGTGTTTATGACAACAAAATCCCTCATCTATAGTATCCACGTACAGCACTCATCTATAGTACTTGTATTTGTTTTGAAGATAATATATGGCCCAGGGCTCCTTTGATGGCATTCTTCCCATGCTTCTCACATGAGGAAGAATTACTGCCATTCTCCTCAGGGAACATAAAATGGCTGTATTTTTACGTGTGTTATTTACAGTATACATTCTAATATCAAAATGGCCAATTCATTTGTAATCTTTTTTAAGGCACCTTGGAGAATTAAAAGGCCTATTCTTGTGTTTTTCTTTGGGTGAGGAGTTTTGTTATTTTAAAATATATGTTCTACTTTATAACTCATTAGCTATTCTTGGGACCACGAATATTTAACATTAATTATGCACAACTAGCATATGATAATGCACGACATACATTTCAAGCAAATGTTAGACAGCATAATTATGCTCAATATTACTGTATTCAGCTATGCAGGTCTACAAAATATGATGGATGGCATGCTCATTTTTACTGAATACATTTACCTGGCCTGAAGTGATTATTTTAAAAATGAAGACAGTCAGAAATAAATGCACATAAGTCAAATACCATTAAGCACTGGAGAGTATCCAAGTCAAAAGGGTTGGAGGTCAGTTGACCAGTCTATTGCTTTTAGCTGGAAGATTATTTCAAATGCATATCCCTGGATTTGAGAGCTCAGCCTCACAATCCCTCAGAATTTAAAGCTGTTCCATGTAAAATTTTTTGACAGGAAGAGAGATTCCTTTTTAAGCATAATTCACCTTTGCTATTCTTCAGCTCTTGTTTGCAGCAGTAGAGAGAGCAAGTTTATCGTGCAGAACAACACGTCCATGCATAGTAGCAAAAGAGTATTTTCAGCACATGCAATGTTCAAAGTACTTAAGAAGAGAAAAAGCCCTCTAATGCTGTAACATAGGTCCAAAAGCAAAGAAGAAGAACAAACAAGAACAGGGTTTGATAGATCCTGTTAGCTATGAAAATTATTAGCAATGGTTTCTCTTTTTTCAAATGTTCTCTCTCTATGACTTGCTTGTCATTCTGTTTTCCATTTTAAAACAGTATGTGCTGTGGGTAAACTTTGACTTTCTAATTCCAGATTCACTCCTAGGTAAATATATTAGCCTTTAGTGTGACCTTATAAAATTCTTATTGGTACTTAAATGAAGCTCTTTCCTTTAAAAGGAATAAGACCATCATCAACCAAAATCTTAGGTTTCTTTGGCTATGAGCATTGAAAAATGACTTGTATCTTGAGTTATCAAGCAAGGTCCCAATTGGTAGCTAGACCTGTTCATCTGGGTCTAGCTATTAGGTCAGACTACTTTCAGGAAAAAAAAAAATTCTTACCTTTAGACATTTCCTTCACCTATTCACCAATTTCAGCATAATACAGCCATTTTAAAAGTTCCCAACCAGCACAACTTAGTCACCATGGTAGAACCCTGATATTAGGGTCTTTCAGAGCAATCCAATTACAGTTATACCTCCCATATTATGGCTTTCCCCATCACAGTTTTGATATATTGTGATTGGTAGGAGAAATTAAATGAGAATTTTTTGAATTTTGCAAAAGCCACAGACAATATAAGAAAAGTTGAGAAACCCCCAAATGCAAAATCTATACATGTTTTATCTTTTAATATCACAATAATCCAGACTTCTTCTCTGGTACAAAGGGAGGGTCAAAATTTTCTACATAGATTTTCCCAATTATGGGGGTTAGACTACATCTCTAACTCCCATGATTTGGAAGGCATAATTGTAAAATGATGTTGTGGACCAGAACAATATCTATATTCTCTCCCTCATTTTTAATTGAGAAATTTGTTTTAACAGAGGTGACTTTCCTTCTTATAACTTAGATTTCATAACCCACATTAGTACAAGATTAGGGTTGACTGAGAGCTAAGGCATAATTTTAATTATCTTTTAAGGCTTTATATACTCTCATAAGGTATGATTCTTATAATCTGTTTATTCTGATATTGTTGTGTTTTCATCTTGTTTGGTTGCTATTTTGTTGATTTCATTTTAAGCTCTCTTCTTTTTAATTAGGTTGGCTATAGTATAATTGGTTTTGAAAGTCTTTTCAAAAAACCAATTTTAGTGTTATTTATAATTTTGTAGTCACTTTAATTTCTAAATTATCTATTCCCTTCTTTTTCAGGATTTCCTCTCATGATTATTTTGGATTAATTTGCTAGAATGTTTTAAAAGAATGGCTAAACTGCCTATGATTGTAAGGAAATAAGAAGAGGACTTTTGATCCTAGCCCAATGTTATAAACAAAAGGTTTACACATATACATATAATATTTTTACATGAGGATATAATTTACAGAAGGACAATTTTGTCCCAAGGTTCAAATAATTTCACAAAAGACTAAGAAATATAATTAGTATTTCCATTGCTGAGTTGCATTACTGCCTTGCTCTTAATGTCAAAGTCATTGATAGCATAGTCTATTTGATTCTCTTTAGAGGTAATGTTGGTGAATTTTATTCAAAGGTTTTTTTCCACATATTAATGTAGGTATTTGGACCATGTAGTAATAGCCACTGAAAATTTAAAACCACGAGGTAAGTATCCACTTTTAAAATAAAAAGATCCACATTATATATTTTATGAATTTCTATAAACATGACATAGTATAATAGGACTTAGAGCAACATGGGACCAATCCATAGGTCAGGCAAGCCAGTCTTTCTGAAGTATTAAGGCACCCTACAATAGATACAAAAAATTGAATGTGCCAGGTGGGTCAAACTACCACCACCCTAACCTTTATTTCTCCTCAGACTTCAAAAAAAGACAATTTAGGAGCTCAAGAGTCCTGAGAATAGCAGGGCTTCCAAGACCAAAAGTCTTGTTTCCAGCCTAGCTCCAACAACCATTATATAGAGAATCAACCCTGTGAAAGTTATGACCAGTAACAACCTCCATAGATGTCACAACTTTCACTTCCTCAGCAGACACAGCTCTAAAGATTCATAAAAGAAAGTTCTCACTATCAGACAATTCTAGAGTGAAATGGCCCTACATCAGAAATTGATATGATGTTACCATTTACAAAGATACATAAGGAGATGCACTATTGGTTACTTTGCCACTGTAGTGAAAGGACCATGGTACCGTTGTATCTGACTTGTAGCTAAAGCTTTGTATATGCTATCTCCTCCAACTTGCAAACAACTATGCATAAACTGTCTCGTCAACTTTTCATTTTCTTTACAATATGGCACCCTAAATCCTAGATGTAAAGAAACCCAAACCATTTTTCTTTAGAACCACCAGAATCTCTTTTAACATTTGAAAAGTAGGAATGTTTCTATTTTGTACCATGGCTAGACCTTTATGGAGGAAGGCCAAGTGACCACATACACTATTTGATTTCAGAAGTCCTGAAATGACCATGATGCAAAGGAAGATGGCAGGAATGTTGACAAAATGATTTGGAGAACATTTCTGCAAGGCTGGAACTGCTTCCCACCACAAATGTCCTAGTTTGATCACTTCCATCAAAGATACTGTGTCACCACACAGGTACTAGAGAACCTGGCAGAATGGGGATTGTACTACCCTGTCAAGGCAGAAACAGAAAGGTACATAAGAGAGTGAGACACTTTAAAATCTGCCCCATAAAGTAGATGAGAAGTAGGATATTTGGATGCTAATGCCCACATCATTCAGCTAGATCTCACTGAAGGCAGCTCCAACTAATTCTTACCCTCCTAAAATAGAGTAACCAGGGACTAATTCCAACTAAATTAATGAGACAACAGGTAAAAGTGACAATCATCCTAGTGCTGGGTGACAGGAGAGCCTTCTAGGGCACTGCCTCTACAGTCACGCACGCTAAGTCACCCTTTCATGCTGTCACAGAAAGCAAAGGATGATTATCAGAAAAAGTTGGCTCACAAAACTACTTCAGAAAGAAGTAAATTAATTAGTAAATAGGAGGCAGCTTTGTGAGAGATATTTTGTGAGAGATAAAGTCATAATAAGGCAGCAGATACAACTAAACAGGCAACAAAAATGTTCATGGTGGTCACTAATGTATTGACTCAGTAGTCAGAGTTGAGAGAGCAACCCCTGCTTCTTTTATTGCTATTTATTGTTGTTGCTGTTAATATCTAAGCAAATAGTCTGGCAAATGCCATATTGGCTCCTAACCCTAAAATTAGATAATTTCCATTGGAGGACTGGTCTTGGAATCAGCAAGATTTGAGTTTAAATCCTGTATAACTTTTGCTGAATGACTGAGCAAGTCATATAATTTCTCTCCCTCCAGTTTTCTCATCTGAAAAATGAAATAAATGTTATCAATAGCCTCCAAGTTCCCTTACAACTTTTAGTCTATGTTCTTATAGAAGGAAGTATATAGATATATTAAAAAAAAACAACAATGCCAATTATAGATCACCTAGATGTGATTCATTTATTAATTTATTAAAGAAAAAGAGACTATAATTCAGATCAATGTGAAATCCTTTTTCCACAACATAATTCTTCATTGTGCTTCTGGGATATTCTTTGAGTTTATATAATATAATGGTTTGTTTATTAAATGCTTAACACCATAAATGTACAAAGGTACTACATTATTGTGACCGTATTTGTTTTATCCAAATTATTAATGATTTCATTTGACAAATATTTATTAAATGACCACAAAGTATAAAACATGTTCTGAGCTCTTGGGAAGACATAAAGACAAATAGCTTATGTCTGCTACTTTCAAGGAGCTCAAATGATCAGATCATTGAATTAAATGAACTCTAGTAGACAGGTAATACTTGACCCACGAACAACTTGTGCATGCACCCCAGTAGGATAGAAGTCTATTCCCATATTCCCTACTTGAAACTCCTGATTGAGGCAACTAACTCTGTTTCCTAATTCAGGTCACCTAGGAAAATGGTGAAGAGAAATGCCTTCTCTTATGACTATGCAAAGTAGAGGTGTCAAAGACCACCCAGCAACACTGCATAATGCCACTACAACCAGATTAAAATGTAATAGGAGATAATTAACAAAAATAAATAAAAATCCAAGAAAGCATAAAAATGTTAATATGTGTTTTTTAAAGTCAATATCTTGCTGGAGGATGAAGTGATCCCCTTTCTAATCAAAATTGACACCACTGGTGTAGAGAATTAACAGGTCACTAGAGCCCAAAAACACTCACTCCCATTCCAATGACAAACATACATCTCCTCCACCCATGAAGGCAAAGAGAAGAGATGCATTTCAACTGCTGTTGGAGCATCAAGAAAAAAATTTTCCCCATAGACACAAAATTATAAATAGTTACAAAGCAGTACTATTGGTAGTATTTGGTACAATACAACAGTATTGGTACTGTTTTGAATTCATATAGTTAAATAAAATTTTTTAAAGGCTAGCCTGAGAACATAATTACCATTTATCTTATTGTTCCCTGATAAAATAAGTTTTTCCTATTCCAAATCCAACCTTTGAATCAAATTTTAGAATCAAACTCTTCATAAATGGAGGTATCCCTATGTTCTTTATATATATATATATATATATATATATATATATATATATATATATTTAACAAATCTCAAATCTATATCCAGGCTCAGTCTCTCCTCTGAGCTTCAGGTCCACATCACTAATGTTTTCACATATTATTTCAAAATGGATGCCCTGGAGATATCTTAAACTCAGCATGACAAAAAGTCTAATGTCATCATCTTTCCCCCAATCCCTTCCCTCTTAGTCACTTCACAAGTACTTACTAATTAATTGTTTGCAATTTCCTTAATTCAGTCCATTGGGTCTGATATGTATTCCATAAAAATCAACATGATGTATACAAGAGGCAGATAAATGATATGAGCTTCAGTTCTACAAATGGGATCAGAATATGAAGACAAAGACAAATTGTCTAGAATCTGACAATTTTTTTTTTTTTTCTGATGGGAGCAATTAGGGAGGTAAAGAATTCTCTTCCAAAGGGATTTGTTGATAATTCGGAGCAGATTTGGAAGTTCAATAGTTTCAATGCTAATAAGTATAGAATGTTTGAAGTGGAATGCACTGTACCTCAGATGTTCCTAGGACAGGGCTTTTTGAAAATTCCTATTATCTAATGAGGTGTCATCTCCATTGCATTGCTATGAGGAGGCTCCAGTATCAATACACGTTTTCCAGTGGAGAGCCATAATAGAATAAACCTATGTTCCCAAATCTAATCATTACAATAGAATACCAGGTTGAGTATAATCATAACATTTGTCTACTTGGTTTTAAGGAGGAAAATAGCCATTTGCCATATAGCTAAGCTTACTTAGGGATCCCTTTTGTGCTAAAGATAAGATCATTCTGAAGATAATAAAACTAATTAGAAATGAAAACCCTGTTTCTAAGAAAAAGTGCTTTTCCAAGTTCCTATGAGAAAAAACCTCAAGGTCATTGCAAAAACCATCAATGTTATTTTAGAGTCCAAGTGTGTTTTGTGTGCAGGAGCAAAAGGCAAGTGATTTTGAGAGAGTAGCCTGTCCCTCAACTTCCCATTTCTTCTCCTGATGACAAGTGTGAAGGTAAAAGATTACCCTGTGTTTTACTGGAAAACTATGACACCAAATGCCTATGATTCAAATGTCTCTTGATTCTCTCTAAAGTGCATTTTCAACCTCAACTATTTATTTTTGAGGATTTCTTTATATGGAAACCCTATTTTTATCTCTTCAGAAAAGAAAGAAAGAAAGGAAAGGGAAAAAGGAGGAAAGAGAGGAAAGAAAGGAAGGAAGGAAAGAAAGAAAGAAATAAGAAAGAAGGAAGGAAGGAAGAGAGGGAGGAAAAGAGGGAGGAAGAAGAGAAGGAGGGAAGGAGGGATGGAGGAAGGGAGAGAAGGAAGGAAGAAAGGAAGGGAGGGAGGGAGGGAGGGAAGAAGAGAAAAAAAGACAAAAGAAAGGAAGGAAGGAAGGAAGGAAGGAAGGGAAGGAAGGAGGGAGGAAGGGAATGAGGGAGAGAGGAAGGAAGAAAAAGAAAAAAGAAAAGAAGGAAGAAGGAAGAAAGAAAAAGGAAAGAAGGAAGAAAAAAGCTGTTGGAGGGAGGATTTGATTTATTTTTATCACAACACAAAAGGAGTATAATGTATTTTGTTTAAATATCCTACTGTTTTTCCTTCTCCACCCCACCCCACCCCCAGTCAAAAACTAGGCAGTTCTGAAGTGCAGCTCCAAGTCTGTTTACACCACACAGATATCAAATTGACTTGCTAATGGTAACTTTTATTCGGTATCCATGGGTTACTGTGTCATGTGATTTGACATCAAGTACAGACAGTGCTGATTAGTAGCATCCAGTTCTGTCCATCTCTGTGCATCACTGAACCATCTGGTCATTTATTCACTAATAAGCCCCTAATGGCCCCAATATTCACCGGCCTGTCATTGTGACATGGCATAAAATGCCTACATCTCTCAGCTCGCTTTGACATATTGCTTGTTTCACATCAAAACCCGTCATTTACAGGCAAAGAGCTCAGAGGGGTAAAAACTTGACCTAATCTGCAGTGTTAACACAGAGGCAGAGGCTTTGTTATCTGCTAGCCTGACTGAAAGCATGTAAATGGGCAGGAATTCATTTTGTACATTTTTTTCCATTCTCATTTTACAACAGTCTTTAAGTTTGGTATCATCCCTAATCTGGGACTTTATATAGGCTATGCTTGGAAATATCTCTCCTTTATCTGTTTAGATGGCAAAGAGGGCTTTGAAGGGAACTGGATTCCCACAGATAGCTCCTGCTTTAGATAGATAGATAGATAGACAGAACAGACGGACAGACAGACAAATCATCCACACATATGTATACACATGCACACAATGTACAAATATATGTGTACATATATACATATATATACACATATATCTATATTATTTTAAAAAGTACAGGAAAATGCAACATAGAACTGAAGAGCAGCTTTAATTAATCCAAGGAAATTATGGGCAGCTAGTTTAACCCCCTTCCTTCCTGTAGCTTTTACTATTTATCTCTCTTAGGAAGTGGAGTTACAGACTTTATAATGGGAGTCAGTTCATTGCAGTATTTTACATTATACATGTCTATCACAAAAAACAAGATGGCCCCAACCTAGGGGTACTTATTAGCCCTTCAAAAAACAAGCAGGGAAATCCCTTCTTTAAGGCAGAAACCATCAAGTAAGAGATGACAGAGATGTTTGCAAGCAGCCACATTGAAGGAGATAGGTGTGGTCAAGAGTATAAAATAACAGTGGAGAAGGAGAGAAAACAAAATCCCATGGAACTAATTGCTGGTGAAGTCTTGGTCATTATGTCATTAGAATGTGTTGTAAACAAGATAAAACTGATGGCAACTGCAGCATTCTAGGAAGTTGGATAGCTATGCAGCTGCTATCCCCAGGAATGCTGTTCTTCCTCTCTTTCAGTACTGATTCTCATTTGGGCACAAAGTTGCCATATTTGAGTACACTCAGAAATGGTATAACATTATGTTTGGCAACACAATACATTGTGTGTATTCAGTCAGATTTTTTATCTCCTCATTTTCTATTGGTCAACTAAAGTCTTTCAGTATTGCTTTTCATTGCTGTTATGGTTTGGGAATTTGAGATTTCAGGAATTTTTTAATGTTGGACAGTGGTCCAACTTTCATCTTCTGAGACTTTTATTCTCCCTTAGAAGTAAATATTTGCTTCACAAATTTTGACCATCAGTTTGTTGTCAGGTAATCCTATTGCTTGAAAT
Source organism: Sarcophilus harrisii (assembly GCF_902635505.1). Lineage (NCBI taxonomy): Eukaryota > Metazoa > Chordata > Mammalia > Dasyuromorphia > Dasyuridae > Sarcophilus > Sarcophilus harrisii. The sequence continues at coordinate 397,403,742 of NC_045428.1, read as the reverse complement.
AAATATTTTATCTAGATAAATGTTTTCTAACATAAGCACAACCACAAGAATTAAATAAAAAGTATTCCATAACAATAATGCAAAAGCACCCTCATCTTCCAGCAATCTTTGTCTTCCCCAAGCATTCTATCTTTTGTAATACAGATTTGGGAGAAAACTGAGCAAAAGGAGAGTGGAAGGAAAGAGCAGAGATTTTTAATTTGGTAGACCAGATAGGGAGAAACACTTTTTTTAGACTGTCTCACATTTCTTTGGAGGAGAATTATAACTAATCCCCTATTGTCTCCTTTTCTACTCCTCCAAATTAAGGCCCAGATCAGAGCTTGCTGTTGATGAATGCAAACCTCAGGACAATGACCATCCTCTAAAGCATTGTCCAGAGCTAAAATAGAGGCCAGAAACCAGTTCCCTGTAGCTCCCCTTTATTTTTAACTGGCATTAAACTGGAAATGGAAGAGTCTCCAAGGGATCTAATGTTTGGAGAAGGTGAAATCATGAAAGCAGGATTCCCTTAGTACTATTATCATTTCCAACTTGTTCATAGATGGTTGGAAACTAACTCCAAATAAGTTTCAAATGACCTTTTCTTCCCAGAGGTGGGTCATTTTCTTTTTAAATTGACTTATCTTAAACTGTCTTAGGATATAAGGCAGATAAGAAAAGAAGTGTTATTCTGTGACTCATGAAGAATAGCCATATTGGTAAAACAAAAAAATCAAGACTTTTTTTTAAGTAGGAAGGCAAAATGTAATTGGACTTGACTTTATTCTGAGTTTTTTGATTTTGCTATTGTTTGGGAATCTCCAAAATTTTATTTATATTTTTAAAAATGTAGCTGGGTAAGAAGTCCAAATTTTTCTCAGATATTTTAAGTTGTTTTACCAAATTTCATTTCTTGCAATCATAAAGACCTTCAAATGAGATACTACATTTTTAGTACTTCTTCTTGTTCAGTTGTGACTGACTCTTTGTTTCTATGTATACCATATTTACTATGAGGTTTTCTTGGCAATGATACCCAACTAGTTTGCCCTGTCTGTTTCTAGTGAATTAAGGTAAATAGAAGCTAGAGTCACATATAAAGTAAGTATCTGAAGACTGATTTGACTTTAAGCCCAATACTTTATCCACTAAGATGCCTAGTTATTTCCTTTTTTTTAAATTTAAATTTTTAGCTCCAGAAGTTCAATTAATATTTATTATTATTTTTTATGTTCCATTTTCATATTATCTATATTTCTGACTGTATTTATTTCATGGCAATTAATGTCTTTAATGGCAACTAAATTTTAAAACAGTTTGAATCTTGTGTTTTGTCCTCACACCATTCTCTCTATAGGATAGTTAAGTGTATCTTTCCTAGAAACAAGACTGTGATTCCAAGATTCCATAAATATTACTACATCTCCCATGATAATGAATGGAATAGGCAAAGACATAATCTTTTTCACTATTATTTTTCATTGCTTCTAGTATTTAGTGACAATGTGTGAAAATAAAATTGCTTTATTTTCAATTCAAGAAAGAATATATCAAACATTCTATTGATGAGGGGTTTGATTGATCACTCTGTAGATGAGTATATATATTCATATACATATATACACATATACATGTATGTGTATAGAATGATTGCAATGAATTACTAAATTCCTTGCTATTGTCTTCAGTCTCTGCCACTTAAAATAGTGAAGAATATCATTATTGTCATAATGTTCAATTGTGGATGCCCATCTAAATATGATGTTTTCTAGATTTTTGTTTTCTGGAATAATTTGTGAATCTCAAGGACTTGAAGATACTCATATAAACACAGAATTGACCAAAGTGAGAACTATTATTGATTGTTATGGACTCTTGTTGACCAATAGCCAGATATAAGGATCAGTTCAAATTATGGAGAATTTTTGGCAGTGTGAGCAAAGCCATGTAGAAAGGAATGAAGTAGGTTAGGAGAACAGGCAACATATAAAATTTTAAGCTCCATGAGAGCAAGGACAATGTTAATTTTAAAATCATATCCATATGCTTACTATGATGTTTTATACATAGTAGGAATTAAGTAAATGTTCCATGAATTTAGTTGAATTTGCTGAATTGAATAGAACAATTTGGTCAAAATGGAGATAATGTTTTGGGAATAATGGTACATAAGGTTAGAACTAAATTGGGAAAACCTTGAATATTAAGAAAAGAAGTTTAGATTATATTTAATAAATAATGGATTTTGAGCAGAGAAGCATGCTGTCTTGAACATCATGACACAAAGGCTGATGATCTGGTAGTAGGGTGAATGATAGATTGGAGAACTGAAGACAAAGGGAAACCTGTTTATTTCAACATTTTAGCTTAGGGAATATGGATATGTTTTACATGACTTCACGTGCATAATCAATATCAAATTCCTTGACTTTTCAAAGAAATGACAAGAGTGAGAGGATTTTGAAATATTTTTTAAAATGGTACTTAAAAATTACACATGTAATGGCAAAACATTCAATAAAAATTATATATTTAAAAATTATATTTTTAAAAATTTGGCCTGGAGGTTATGTAAGCCCCAAATAAGTGGAAATTGAATGAAATAGTCAAATAACATAATGAAAGAAAATTTGGCAAGACTTTTTAAGCAATAGAAGGTGAGGAGAAAGTCAGAGGTGACAAGTTACCATTAACAGTAATGGAAAAATTAGGATGGAGACACTGTATAAGGGAAGGGAAATAGTAGATGAAATTGTAGATATGCTTTATTTAAGGTCACTATGAAGCAATCCAATGGAAATGTTCATAGGTTGTTGGAGATATCATACTGGGGCCAGGAGAGAGTTCATGGCTAAATATATACTTTAAAAATCATCCACATAAAATTTAGGTGAAGTCATGGACTTAATGTGTTTTTGCAGAAACAGATTGTATAAGAAAAAGCAGAAGATCAAGGACTGAATTCTGGGAAAAGTTCAAAGTTAGGGTGCGAGCAGAAAAAAAGTCAGAGAAACAAAGAGAAGTAGTGTCAGATATCAAGAAATAGAATATTTCTTGACTGAAGGATTGGTTGATGCTATCAAATTCTTGGAGAAGTGAAGAAAAATGCAGAATAAGAAAAAGCTAATTGATTTAGTGATTAGGAGATCACTTCAGATCAATGTAGAATACTTTTAGTAGAACATTGGGATTGAAATTCAGATTGTAAGTGGTTAAGGAATATGGTGAATTAATGGAGGCAATGTGTATAGTCCTTTCATTAAAGAAGTTAATTCCCACTCAAGAAGTGGGAAATAAAAAAAAATGATAAGACCCGAACAACTCAGTTTAATAAATTATTTTCCTTGCATATGTATAATGTATGTGCATGTGTATTAATTTACCAGTTATTATTATTACCCTAGAAGGAAATATGAAAAAAATGACAAGACTCCCCAAATTCAGTCTAATAAATTATTTCCTTGTATATATGTGTATATTAGATATAAATATATCTTTATATCTAACATACTCATACCAACACAGAATCACAGTGCTTACTTATCTCAATAAAATATTTTTTCCAGTTTTAATTTTTCCATGACCAAGAGAGTGATTTTTAATACCATTAGTCTTATGTAGTTCTTCAAGAGAACTTTATCTGTAGATTTTATACAAGCCCATTGAAATTATGTAAGATAGGGGAAAAATATTTTACCCAGTTCAAATATTACATAGCACTTTGGCTTTTACTTGATGTGACTATGAGCACTTCATGCTTCTCTGAATCTGTTTTCTTATTTGTAAAATGGCAATAATAATACTTACATTATGTAGCCCATAGATTTGTTGTGAGGATCTTGCATGTGTACATTTATATTTATATGAATATGTGGGTGTAGTTTGTATGTGTGTATATGTATTATCATTAATGGGTTATATATCTTGGATACCAAACTCTTTTCAGAGAAATTTGACAAATTGAGTTTATTTCATTTAACTATTCTCTTCTTATTCTATGTATACAAAATTTGCTTGTACAAAAGCTTTTTCAGTTTCCTGTAATTAAAGTTATCTCCTTTTATTATTTGTAATTGTTTCTATCCCTTTTTTAGTTAAGAATACATTCCCAACTCCATAACTATGAAGGGCATATGATTTACTTCCTTATAATTTTTAGTGGCATGATCTTTAGTATTTGTATCACATATGAATTTAGAATGTATTGTGGAATAAGGTAGAAGATGTTGTTCTAAGTCTAATTTCTACCAGACTCTTTTGCAGTTTCTCCAGAATTAAAAAAAAAAATAGAATTTTTTCTAAAGTAATTTGTGGTTTTTGGTTTATTTTAATAAACTAAGTTATCGAGTTTCATTGTTTTTAATTCTCTCTTGTCTAAACTGTTTCATTGATCTACCTTTCTCTTTTTTATAACAAATATCAAATGGTTTTGATGACTAATATATGGTTTAAGGTATAGCAATACCACCATCTCTTCATCCCTACCTCCTTTAATTATTTCTCTTGATATTCTAGGACTTTTATTTTCATGTAGAACTTTTATCTTTATTTTTATTAAGTTATGTAAAGTATCCCTTTGATAATTTGATTGGTAGAACATTTAAACTATAAATTAACTTCGGTAGTACTGTCATTTTAAAGAATTCTATACGTAGCACCAGTACATCATTCATGCTTTCCATCTTGTATTTTTTACTACTATTATCTACTATGAATCTTTCACTACCCCTTTTTCCCATTATACATTTTTGAATGATATCTTTTCTAAGACTTTTTATACTTAAGTTGTTATTGATTATATATCACCACATACTTATTCCCTCCCTATCTTTCTTCTCTTGACAATTGTGTCACTTCAGAGACCCAGGAATCTTATGATTTATAGCCTTTACTGAAGAATTTTGTTGTGGTTATTCAGTCATTTCCATAGTGTTCATGACCACATTTGGGGTTTTCTTGGAGTGTTTGTTATTTCCTACTCCAGATCATTTTATAGATGAGGAAATTGAGTAAAACAGATTTAAGTGACTTGCCCAGAGTTACACAGCTAGTAAGTATTTGAAGCCAGATTTGAACTCAGGTTTTCCTGACTGCAGGCCCACTGCTTTCTCCATTGTTTCATCTTGTTTTAGTGTTAAGGAAGGAGGCTGTTTGGTTTCATAGAAAACAGAATTTCCTAAATGCAATCCAGATTGTCCTCTCCTATTCAACTTTGTTGTATTTGGTCTATGTCCAATGGCTTGTCTATACAGCTATATTCTGGGCAATAATAGTTTTCATCAATTTGGTCTTTCTTGAGTGGATTATTAAGCTGATTCCTGTTGACTCATGGTGCATTTTGATTGAGTCTATAATATTCAAGGGCTCAATACCACTAATACTGTCATTCCAAACAGAAATATCAAAAAGCCTTATCAGTTTGCATTTGGACTCCAGGCAGGACTTCTTCCATAAGAAGTAGATAAATTTTTGGTGAGCACACATCTTCCTATTTTATGCCTTTTTTTTTTCTACTCATAAACTGACCTGTTTCAATAAATTTATCTCTGTGGCTGCATCAATCAAATAATGTGACATAATTTTAAAATGTGAGAAAATCTTGTGGCTAAATAGAGCCTTCACTCTCTTGGATCTATTGAGTCAGATTCTTTTCTAAAGAACAACAAATAACTGCACTCTGTATAACTTTCACTCAGTTGTATGAATAAAAAGATTCATTCTCCTATAGAAAATTGTTTGTGAAATCTGCCTACTCTCTTCTCATGTTTTCATAATTTAATCACCTTTATAAATATAATCTTAAGAACCTTCACTTACCATGAGTAAATGTTTCCACTACCTCTAATTCTACTCATGTCTGCTACACTATTAGCTTGTCTCTTCCTATTCTGTTCTCAGTAGGGGGAAAAAAGACAAAAGGTCATTCTCTTGAACAACATAACTTTTCAGACTTAAAGATGGTTATTAAGCACTCTTGATTCTTTTCTTCTCCAGGTAAATACATGTAATTCCAGTCATTGATTTATTTTTAAAATTTAAGCATTTTTGTTACATTCTTTATTCACCATAAAATTAAAATCATACATCATTTTCTAAAAAGAAAAAGGTTAAGTAAAAATTCTGGAATCAACAGATTTTCATTTTCAAAACTACTTGGCTGAATGAAAATGTCTTTGTTTGTCTCTTTTCTAATAGCCAATTATTTAGGGACTTTCCAGAGAAGAAAAACTTACTGTGAAGTTTTAAGAAAGTTTTCAAAAAGAGGTTTCCAACTTTTACCAAGTAAGTCTCCAAGAGACTTTAGCTGCTTCTAACTGACATTCTCTACTGCATGGGTTGTAGTAGAAACTCCCAACTAAAACTCTGGTTAATTTAGAATTGAACTTGGGGTAAAAAGACCTCAGAGCATCCTGAACTCAAAAGTTTATATTTTGATAAGTCATTTTCTTAAATGCAAGTCTTAGGAATATTATAATATGACTCTCTTGGAGACTAGCCATTTATTTGAAAAATCAATCCAAAGATATTTATTAAAAAAGACTGTGAAGTTTGCATTTTGATCCTTGGGATAGTAGGGAACCACTAGCATTTTGATATGGAGAGGAGATGGAAAGGAAGGGAAGAACATAGTCAGTCTTACCCTAGAGGAATATCACTGACAGACTGAAGTGGGTAGAGACTTGAGGCAGGACGACCAATTTGATGGCTTTTGCAATTGCTCAGGAAAGAGGCCCTAATATAGGGTGATATCTGTGTGAGTAGAGAGGAAGATCAAGTAGGCTGCCATATGTAAAAGACTTTGCAGACCTTAGTGTTTTGTGAATGGGTGTTATCAATATTATGTAGTGATGGTTGCTATGACACTTCATTTTATACTGAAACCTGAAAGGTGAGAAATATTAACAATTCTGAGATTTTTGCCATAGTTAACTAGGCTCATCCAGTTGATCTGACCTTCCTAGTTCATGGGGACAGTTAATCGTTTTTTCAACACCTGTCCTTTCCCCTGTTGTTGGCATATTAGCATTAAAGTTGTTGTGGGAGATAAATATCATGGAGGGATGGGTGTAGAATCTCTATGGTCAAGAATTACACACATATAAAACACAATCCTTGACACATTTTCTGGAAGTTGTCTATTAATATTCCTTAACTAGTAGAGCTATAAATCTAGTCTGTGCTCAGCACACTGTATGTGTTTTGCTTTATGTAGGCATAAATCACTAAGATACGATTTGTGTTTGATTTTTTGGACACTTAATTTGCTTAAATGCTCAGTAGTTCATAGACGTAAATTGTGCTGGGCAAAGCTCCAAGTGAAATAGCTGAAAGTGAGAAAGCTATATATATATTAGGATGTAATTCAGAAGAAAAATAATCTTAGCCAGTCAAGTAAGTCCTTTTTATAAGTTGCTTATAAGTAACTTTCCTCCACAGGAAACACAAATGCTTACTGAATACTTCTTGTAAATCTGGTTTAAAGGAACCTCACAGAAGAGATAATCCTATAATACTTTTGTCAGTAATATCCTTGTGCTCAGGGACCATGTCATATATATGTTTGGTAGAGCAGGCACACTGATTGGTCAATTGTGTGTCCTCAATCAACAAATAAGTACTAGGTACTTATGGGTAAAGCATTGTGCTGGATGCTTTTTAAAGTACAAATAATAACAGCTGGCATTTATACAGGCTTTTTAGGCTTGTCTGAGTTCCTGCATCATTATTTCCTCTGAGCTTCACAACAACCCTATGAAATAGATAATAATATTACATCCCTTTTTACAGATGAATCTCAGAGAGATTAAATGAAATATCTGTAGTGTCATGAAATTAGTCTGAAGCAAATTTTGAACCCAGCTCTTCATAATTCTTAATTCATAACTCTGTCATTTATGGACTCCTACTACTCAAAAATAAGGATAAGAAATGAACTCTGATGGACCACAACATAACATTTTCACTCTTTCTGTTATTGTTTGTTTGCATTTTTGTTTTTTCTTTTCAGGTTATTTTTTACCTTCTTTCAAAATCCGATTTTTCCTGTGCAACAAGATAACTCTATAAATATGTATACATATATTGCATTTAACATATACTTTAACAAATTTAACATGTATGAGACTACCTGCCATCTATGGGAGAAGGGGGGGGGGAAGGAGGGGAAAAATTGGAACAGGTTTTGCAAGGGTCAATGTTGAAAAATTACCCAGGCATATGTTTTGTATATAAAAGGCTATAATAAAAAATAAAATTAAAAAAAAAAGAAATGAACTCTGCTCATGTGGAAATTACAGTCTAGTTTCAGGCATAAATAAAAAACCATGAAAAAACTTATTAAGAAATTAATTGTGGATAGAGCACCAGCCCTGAAGTCAGGAGGACCTGAGTTCAAATTTGACCTCAGATACTTAGCACTTCCTAGTTGTGTGACCCTGGGCAAGCACTTACCCCCAAATGCTTCAGCTAAAAAAAAAAAGAAATTACAAAAGAAGAATTACAATCTAAGGAAATATATGATATGTTATCATTAAGTTATCAAATTAATAATAAAGATAAAACATCAGAGAAGAGAAAAATTGCTTGTCTAAGGTGATAGGAAAAGGTGTCACTATAAAGTTGAGATTTAAGCTGAGTCTTTAAAATCGACCTGGACAATGGGAATTTTATTCAAATTGAATATGTATTCAATTGAGATCTTCCCTCATAATTGCCACAAGCTGGATCTATTTGATGGCAAGAAGCTGTCTAAAAGTGAAAATTATTATTTGTTTGCAAGACACCAAGCAAAATCGTTGAGGGAATTTGGGCAATAACAACATATATTGGATTTAAAAATATTTCTCCTCTTCAAGCTTAATTCTGACTTTCCTTGTTGTTGTTACTTTGTCTTTGTGAAACAAGCCCTCCCCTGGCAGATATTGACTTTTCTATCTGCCTCTATGTTGGCCCTGTGATTTTATTGGTGTGGGGAGCTCATAGAATGGATCCTCCTTCCACTATGAAAATTAGAAGCTTTTACATAAATTAAGAGTCATAGAGACCTGGGACACAGAAAGTATGGTGTCTTCAATCAATGAAAATTGGAAGCTCTTACATAACTTTGTGTCATAGGGATTTACCTGGCATACAGAGAAAAAATATTGTGTCTTCCTCCAATGAAGCTCTTATGTTATTTAAGTCAGAAATTTACTTGGAGCACAGAGAGGAAGTATGGTATTTGCGTGGAGAATTAGACTTGGAATGGAAATTACCTCACTTTGAATTCTGCCTTGGACATTTACTCCTAAACCAACTCACTTAATCCCTCTGGATCTCAGTTTCCTCATCTTTAAAAAAAAAGGATGTTGGACTAGAAAGTCTCTTCTAGCCTTAGGTCTATCATTTTTTGATCTAGAAGAGATGAAGTGATTTGGCCAAATAATTTGTCAGCTCTTGCCATGGTCTCTTTGCCATGAAACAAAAGCAGGATTTGCTATGATTTCATAGTTAGTACGTCAGTGGTTGGATTTGAACCCATCTTCTATAATTCAAAGCTGGTTGTGTATCCATTACAATATAATACAGCTCCCTGTGTGTTTGAATGTCCTTAATATATTGGTAGTCTAAATCAAGAGACAAGCAAGAGAAACCAATCATGTAGCACTTTTATTATGCCAAATCATCCATTGCTGTTACAGGATTCTTGTAAAAATACAGTCATTTATTTGTTTTACAATTAGCTAAGCTTGCACATTTTCCAAATTGCCACTGGAAGATGAAGAGGTAACCATGTCGGCACATTTCATTCTGCTGTACTAGAATATAATGTTGGAGAATAATAAATGGTTGTAGCATTTGGAATGTAAACCCCAAGTGTTTATTTGTGGTTTTCCACAAACTTGTCATAGAAAGAGCAGTAAAACTACTCAAGCATTTCTGCATCAGAAAGCTCATTTTTTATTTTTGAATGCCCCACAACAAGAAATTATGTCCGGACCCCATGCAGGTCACAAATAGTAGTTTGGAAACTATTTGGCAGGGCAAGACTTGCTAAGTTGTCACTGAACAGCTACTTGAAGAAAATTATTCCACCATACTAACAATCTTGCTGAAAGACCTCTGCAATCACTTTGGCAAAAATCTACTAATCTGGCATTTTGATGGTATTTTTTACAGTTAATCACAGGCATGAGGAAATAAAAATTAGAACTTTCTGAACTCTCCTCTAAGAGCTCATTCCTGGCCAGGAACCGCACCTTCACAAGCTATAATTCACTTCCATTTACACAAACCTCCTAACTATGTAATCACTTTAATGTTCAACCACAATTCCACTTGGTTAGTATATAAATCCAATATTCCTGTGCCATGGTGGGGGGAGGGGAGCATAGAATATTTATTAAAGGCTTTGTGATTGTTATTATATAGATCACCTATGGGATGCCTTAGGTCCAAGAGGGATTTATGTGATTTTTCTTGGCATTGCAAAAGTCTGGAGAGTTTCTCTTGTGCAGGTGCTTACTCTCCTCATCCCAAGCATCTCAATATTCAGAAAAGACTAATTTTTTAGAAAGCTGTTTGGATGGTTTCCAGTGTTTAATGAATTAAAGTTTAAGTATGTTTAATGAAATCCCATTGGTCTAAAAAAAGTTCATAGCTAAATGCCATCTCCTTCAAAGCAACATGGAACCAACACTTTTGGCCTTTCATTCTAAATGTTGGTACCCTTGTCCCCCCCCCCCCCACTCCTTTTTTCTTCCTCATTTCCATTAGCAACATCATTAACCCCACATTTCAAAATGCTTCCAAAAATCCAGTAAAAGGGAGCCAGCAATGGCAAGGGCAATGGTGTCAGACTCAGAAAAGGCCACTAAATTCTTCATATAAGGATTCCTGTAGGTCATATACTGATTCAGAAAAACCACATATATTCTATTGTATTTTAATTTCTTTTTGGTTCAGGCTATATTCAGGAGCATGAAGCCCTGTGTGCTACATGTTTGATATGTATTCAATCATTTTTAATCAGGTTTGACTTTTCATGACCCCATTTGGGGTTTTTTCAGTAAAAGATACTAGAGCGTTTGTCATTTTCTTCTCTAGCTTATTTTAGAGATGAGAGAACTGAGGCAAACAAGGTTAAGTGACTTGCCCAGGATCACATACCAAGGAAGTGTCTGAGATCCTTGACTCCAGAGCCACCTTTCCATTCACTTTGCCATCCAGATGCCCTCTGATCTAGTGAATAGGGCTCTAGGCAGGAGTGAGGAAGGCCGGGGTTCAAATTCTAACTAGCTATGTGACCCTGAGAAAATCCTCTAACTGTCAATAAGACAACATGTGGAAAGCTCTTTATTAACCTTGAAACTCTATATAAATGTGAATTATTATTGTTATTATTATTCTTTGTACCTTAAGCCTATAGGCTATTTAGCATATGAAGAATGGGAGCAGTCATGGTAAGCATTTTCCCATGAAGGAAACTGAGACAAATTAAAAGAGATTTCAATGACTTTCTCAGGTGTACATAAAGAAAAGCAGTGACAAGATCTGTTTCCCATTTGTATTCTATACTGATCCAGTCCCTAATGTATAAAGTTCTTCTTGGAATGCCAGTTTCAAGGCTACAACTAGTATATTGAATCAAAGATTTATTGCTGAAAGAGACCTTAAAGATAATCTGAGCTATTCTACTCATTTTACAGATGAGAAAATTGAGGCCTGAGAGGTTAATATATAACAATAGATAATAAACCTAGTTGTCCTAATTCTAAAACTAATGTGAAATCACTCCAAATGGGAAGGGAGATTTTCCTAGGATAAGAAAGACAGATATTGAGAATGACTCACTCTTCTCTCATAGAACCAAACCCCTCTAAATCAGTGACTTCTCCTGGGCATAGAAGTCTCTTCTGACTTTTCACAAAGACAATCAATGGATGGACTCTTGTACCATCACTTTAGATCAGCCAATGATTAAAACTTGTTGATCTAAAAAAATTTCTTTTTTCTCTCTAGATCTTCTGTCATCTCTCTTACCCAGGAGGTGGTACTTGTAGCTCTAGGATGACAGTAAATCCTTTTCTCACCTAGCCATCTCAATGGCTATATCTATGGTTAGAAAGATTATCCTTAACTCTATTTAAACACTTCCCATATCCCATTCTTATGAGATCTAAACACAATTTGGAAACAAACTTTTCCTCTAATTTGTACCTTACCCTTCCACTCCAGTAACCAATTGCTTGCTCCCCTTATTCCCCCATTTACTCAACTTATTTTAGCCAGATTCAGCTGATTCTAACTTTGAGGAAATGCTACTGGTCTCATGGGGAGTGGTTTTGTACCCTCATTCTCTTCCTGTTCTGGACTTTGTTCCCTCTGTTCTGGAATCCATATATGTGGTCTGGAGCATATTGAATCTCAAGGAAGTTTGGTGTCTAATGAGTGGGGGAGAGACATTCCTTTTTATGTTATTCTTACACTTGTTAAAATCCAATTTTACTAATGCTAAATCCCTTTAGCATCTCATTTCTGGGAAAAGATAGGAAGTTTGTCATCTTAAACATTTTTCTTACTTATTTTATTCTGAACTTAAGAAATAAAACAAGCATTTCCCTAACAGAATAGAAAAAAAAGATGTATGCGATTGCAAATTCATTAGGTGCAAAATGCTATTCCTTTTAAATATATATAGTTAAGTTTTCATGCAAATTTATTTTTATTCTTCCCCCTTTAGCCTTTACTTAGAGATGGTGGTGTCTAATGGTAGACCATTAGACAAAAATATGTTTGTATATAAATATGTACACAGACATATATAATACCATTCTATATATACTTCTATTTATTTGGATTCTTTGTATATAGATAGTGTCTTCCTTCATGTTCTGGATATTCACAATAGTAAAAAATGACTTAATTATTCAGCTTTATTTAAAAAACAAACCAGGTTCACAGACTTCAATGAAGGCTCCCAGACTGTGTCTATACCATGTAATGGTCTACATTATGTCTATATTATTCAAGCATTCAACACTCTCCACACAAGAAACTTCCTCCAAAGAATTTTTCAGTCTATACTGACTTGTAGAAAGAGCATTAGACTCAGGATAGAAGGGACTTGATGGTTTTGTCACCAACTTGCTATGTGATTTTATGTAAACCACTACTTTTCTTTGAGCCCTTAGTTTCCTCATCTTCAAAATAGAGATGCTGGAATAGATGATCTCTAAGGTTTCTCCAAGGTCTAACATTTTAGGATTCTTGGTAAAAACAAGTATCAATCAACTTAACAGTCATTGAGTGTTTGTGTTTTAAATTAAGGCCAGAATTGTTCACTAGCAGAGTGAGAGACCCAGGATAAATCACTTTACATATTTTTAATCGGGTGAAACCAGGTAAAAATGAACATCATGGATAAAATATCCTTAAACTGGAATGTGAAGACTGCTCCCAAGGAAGAAAGGGCCCAAAGTATGATTTATTGATGGACTAGAGGTGAGGCTGAAAGTTGAGGGGAAGCGAAAGGGATTATTATCTGAATATCTAAGTCTCAGAACTTTTTTTTTTGTATAGCTAATAATTCAAATATCTTTTTCCTTATGTACTACCCTAAATCACTACCCAGCACCAGCAGTCCTAGGCCCTCCAAAACATGGTGATTGGTCTGATTTACTGTACTCTAGGGACAATTCTAGTTATGAGGCCTATATGGAAACCTGCTCATTCACACATAGCTGTGCCTATCAGCAAACAGACACAGAACCCTCTCAAGTGTGAAGAATTATTTAAGGCCATTCAAAACTGACAGACTCTGAAAGAGAACTGATAGTTCTGACTTAAACTAAGTAGAATAAAAACAGGATCCCTTGCTTAAGTGGGAACTTGTCCCATGATCTGCTTTTCAGAATCATTACAGAAAGAGTCTATTTGTCTCACGAGTGCTTTCTAATGGAATCGTGCTTTAGTTCTGTTTAATGCAAATCAGAAGCAATTTGACTTCTATCAACCTTCTTTTATGAGTTTGTACCCTTCCTTTTTCTGTTGCATAGATAGACTGTGTGGGTACATGTCTGCATATGTATCTATGGATGTATGTAGATGTAACACCCCATGAGAAATGTGTGATTGATGGAGCATCTTCCCTCCAACTTCAGGGCACCCAAAATAACTTCCATCTTTTTCCTATCAATCATAACATATTTTAATTGGCTGCAGAGCTAGAACCTAGTAAGTATACTAAAGAGTCTATAGCAATCCTTTGGACTTCAAAGAGACATCCTTATAGCCTCTTCCCAGAGTTTCCCATTATCTGTGGTCCTCTACAGCCTCAGTTAAATCTGAAGGAAGAAAAGGTATAAGGAACCCAGCCCCTTTTTATAATGTATGAAGTCCAGCTCAACAGCTAATTAAAAGTATCATCATGTTAGATAAGAAGAATTTCCTACAGTGAATGGGAGGAGGCAGATCCCTATGGATACCAAAGAGGATGTTATATTTCCTGCAAGAGCTTATATTCTTATAGGGAGAGAGAAATTATAGATATAAAACATAATCTAGCTGGTAATGTATGTTATGTATAGTTATGTATAAATAAATATGTATATATATATATATATACACACACATGAACATGCAAATACATACATCTATATCCTATAAGAATCATAAATCTACCAAAGATCAAAGAAGTAAAGTTTGCTTACTGAGACACAGAACATATACTCTGCTATGCATGTCAAGAAGGGAGTCCATTTCTCATGTTTTGAGTTGTGGGTTTCTCAATATATTTTTTGCATCTTTGGGAGTCAAGGAATTTTAGAATTATATCAGATCTTAGAAATCATCTACTTTAAATAAATCCTCACTATAACACACATGACAAGTATTCAGATTTTGCTTGAAGATTTCTAATGAGAAGGAATCCCACATTTTCCAAAGTAATCCATTCTACTATGGGACAACTCCAAGTATCTTCTTCCATCAATCCAATTCTTCTTCTATCAACTGTCATCCATTTATTCTGATGCATACTTATTACAGCTCTTAAAAAAGCAAAAAAAGCCTCCAAACTGAAGGAATGCCTGGTAGTATTAGATATCATACTATACTACAAAAATAGTAATTCTCAACATGATTTTGTACTAGTGTTTTGAACAAACTCCAGATTAGTTTAGTTATAGTATCACCTAGCCTGCATATTTCTATTTTTTTCTACAAGAAAAACACAAGAACCTCTATCACACTTAAAAAAATGTCCAAGTAAATTACATTGGAGGAAGTCTCCAGATCTACCAGTTTTGTAACCCTGCCAGGAAAGGAAATGAAGTTAGTCTCCCATGACTGCCTCTTGACAAAATCATATGAGCTGTTTGTGAATGTCACTTCCTTTTCACGATACTCACTAACCATCTCTTTAATAATATGTTAGAAAAAAAATTTGTCAGCCATGGAAGTCAAACTCAGTGACTTTTAGTATGCAGTCTCTCTTCTCTTCCTTTCTTGAAAAAATGGGCCAAAATTTATCTCTCTAATTCTGATGTAAGTCTCATGTCTTGATGATCTTTCAGATATTACTGACAGTAGTTCAGCAATCAGATCAACCAATTAGCGACAATACCTTGAAATCTAAGATCTGTACATTTTATCACAGTGCTAAATGGAACTATTTAGCAAGAACTTTAAAAGCTAAGAGACCCCTCAAGCATTTTCAGGAAAATGTTTGGTGCAGGTATAACCCTACCTCATACCCAGAGTAAAAAGGTAGAATTGGGATGTCTTAGAGGGCTATGACTTTGATGGCTCATGTTGGACAAGGTTTTTATTCTTGTTTTCAAAAGCACAAAGTGTACAGGGATTCAAAAAGTTTTTGAGAACTTTATTCATGCTTTAATAAGAAACACTTCTTGAGGATCAAATTTTCCAACATAATGTAAATTAGAGGAGAAAAGGGAAGAATTTAATGTTCTCATAGATTCGTTATTTAGGAAAGGTAAATAACTTACCCGAGCATCTATGACAGTACAAGAAAGAGCCCAAGTCCACAATCCAATCCAAAAAACATCAATGAAGCCCATACTATGTCTAAGACATAAAGAGTCAGGTTCAAGGTTCTCTCTCTGACACATACTGATTGTATTACCCAAAGCTGGACGAAGAAGAGCTTCCTCACCTGAGAGTCCCCTATTTCATAAAAATCAAAGGTTGATTTCTATTCCTTATGTGTATGAGCTAGGTACTAAGGATTGTTGTTCAGATGTTTTCAATGGTGACTGATTCTTCATAACCATACTTTGAGTTTTCTTGGAAGATACTGGAATAGTTTGCCATTTCCTTCTCCAGTTCAGTTTTATAGATGAGAAAACTGAGGCAAACAGGGTCTATCTTGCCCAGGTCACAAAACTAGTATCTGAGATCAGATTTGAACTCAGAAGGAGGAGTTTTCCTGACTCCAGGTCTGACACTCTATCCATTGTGCTGCCTAATTTTATATGTTCTATAACATATTATATAATTCTATATGTTCTATAATATCAGAAAGTTAAAAGAAAATGTTTAAATAGCACAGGCACTGGACCTGGCGTAGGGAACTTCCAAATGAAGAAACACTTTACCAGTGCTGATCCGTACCTCCCCTGCCCAGGGGTAGTCATGGATAGTCATAAAGTTACCCAGAGTTGCCTAGAGTATTGAGATGTTATGTGACTTGCCCAAAGTCACATAAGCAGTATATATGAAAAGCATCATATGGTAAAGTATCATACTATCCAGCTAAAATATAATATTACACACTGTCCTAGTTTTATTTTTGGGGCTATTTTCATATTTATGTTTGTTGAAAAGTCACCTACCACCAAAAAACTAAGTTGAACCCTAGTGACATCAAACATTCTAATATCTTCTCTACCTGCTATTCTCTCACCAGCTCCCTATTTCTACCATACTTGGTGATCCCAACGGAGATGTGTCTCCCCTTTCTAGAGTGCATTTATTTAAAAAATAGAATTAAATTAGTTATCATACCAGGTCCAGCTAATTCCTAGTATTATATCCAAGCATTACATACATCTACCCTAATGTAGAAAGGGCTAATACAATCTTTGCTTCATGTAGTACTACCGAGAAAGGCCTCTATATGTGGTAACCCTTACTGGCACTGTGTCAGTCCAGAGAGAATAAACTAAACTGAGAAAGAGTGCTCCATCACTATTTTGCTGAGAACCCTACACAGCTTCAAAAAAGGAAATGGAGTGGAATGCTTGGGGTAATAATACTGAGTAAATAAAAGAATTGGTTTTTTATTAAACTAAATACAAAATAAGAAACAACAGAATAGGAAAAGAAAGACCAAAAAGGAAAATAAACGAAACAAAACATTGTCATGTGTCCAGCAGAACATCAGGTAGGATTCAAAATATATAACAATAAATTTCCATTTCAAGAAAGTATATATAATAATAGAGATTTTTATTCATGGGTGTCCATCTAATAAAAGAATTCTTAACAGCCACCACTTTCAAACTTGTTGTATACAACTGATAAGAGGAATTTCATTGGCTTATGTTTGATGCTGGAAGGTAGGTTACTTCCAGTCTCTCTTGTGGTAAGATAGCAAAACCCAGCTTCCTAGAAAGAGGGAAAAGTCTTACTCTTAGCCATGTTGGATTGAACAATCCTGCACCTTTAAAATGGTCCTTTCCTCCCTCCCCAATGACTTTTCCACATGAAAATTTGAGTTAGGAAAAGTGGAGGATATTTTTTTTTTTGTGAAGGGGCTTATTTGCAGAAGCCACTTTAATAGCGGATGCAGAGTCAGTTTCTGTCCTGGAAGAGAGTCTCATCTGGTACAACAAACAAAGCAAGTTGTTATATTGGATTTGCCTGCACAAGATACAATGCCAGAAGCCTGGAGGAATGAAATAAAGCAGTGGGAGGCTCTCTGCTTCCCTTCAGCAGGGAAGTGGTGGCTGACCAATTTTTAAAACACTGTGACTCTGTCCAAAGGAAATCAATTGAAAAACTTTAAACATCCTAATTTGCCATTTGAACACCGGGGCTCTCATCTGTTGGAGGCACCAAAGCCATTTGATCTTCTATGTGTCATGCTAGAAGACCCTGAGGGGACTTCTCCACTTGAACATTTCATTTTTTTTTTTTTTGAGAAAGCAAATCATTTAAGATTCTCTTCTGCACCAAGTCTTCACAAAAGGCTAGAGGCAAGCACAGATGACTTTAAGAAGTTTGAATTGACAGTGCAGATAACATTATTTGACTTAAAGCCATGTTCTATGCCAGTGGTTCTCACTTTGATCTGAGGACCCTTTCACACTCTTAAAAATTATTGAGAACTCCAAGGATTTCTTGTTTATTTGGGTTATAGCTATTGATATTTATCCTATTAGAAATGAAAACATCTTAGTATTATTATGAGAAGAGTTCTGACCTCACTGACCCCCTCTCTAAGAATCATTGCTCTATAGCATAGGAGAAAGAAACAGAAGGACCAGGGTACTGTGCTCCAGTGAGGTATAACAGAAAAAATCCTGTGTTTCAGAGGACCTTGGTCCAAATCTTGGCTTTGCTGCTTAATAACTGTCTGATGCTAAGCATGTCACTGGACCTCCCTGAGCCCCAGTTTTCTTACCTGTGAAAATGAGGACTTCAGCATAGATCACTTCTAACTGAATCCCTGGTGCTGTGATCCTTTGATCAGGGAGGCAGGATTCATATTATAGTTGCAAGTGTAATCTGGAGGTCCTGAGCATGACTATGTTATGGTGAGAACTAAGTATACATTCCTGAATGAATCTACAATCTGAGAGTAATAAAAGTAGTCTTTTAGATAGATAATAGTGGGATCTAGAAGTCTGCTCCCAAGAAGCAACATGAGACTGCACCTTCTTTCCTTCTTCCCAAAGATGAGAAACTATGGAAGTAGAACAGAGTATGTATTATCACATTTGATTAGTGTGCTAATTAGTCTTGCTAAATTGCTTTCTTTCAACCTCTCTTTTTCCATTTTTTTAATTATAGAAAAAGGTATTCTGGGTAAGGGAAGAACATTGGTAAGTAAAAGTGATATAAAAATAAAAGATAGCAGAAATTTTTAAAAAGGAACTGTATATCCTGCTGTGGACCAATGATAGGATATTTTTCTTCCACAAACATCCAGTGATGTCCACTCCAACATTCCATAAAGTATTCAATCTATACACTGTCATTGTTCCTATCTATTTTTCCTTAACATTATCCTGTTCTCACAGTCTCTTACTTCCTTCTAATTCTTCAATTCTACAGATCCAAAAGGGTACAAATATTTTCCTCCAAAAGGTATCCTTAAGTTCCTTTATCAGAGGTTCTCTACAGATCCAAAAGGATACAAATATTTTCCTGTAAAAAGTATCCTTAAGTTCCTTTATCAGAGGTCCTCTATGGATCCAAAAGGATACAATATTTTCCTCTAAAAGGTATCCTTAAATTCCTTTATCAGAGGTTCTCAGAGGGTATTAAAATCTCCTTCAGCCCTGCTTGGCTTCATTCTCTGGAGCCCAATCTATATTTTTTGCTTTTCCAGGCCAGGAATCATATATTTTTCAACACTGTATTTCCAGCCCCCTCAAGCAACATCTCAGACCTTGAAGAGGAGGATTGTGGTCAATTGCTATGCCTTCCAAACACCCAGATTCTCTGATGTTTATCATTCTGCTTTATTTGGTGGAAGAGACTGTTTCTGCTTTTTCTCTGGACAATTAGGTGGAATTATGAATAGTGCACCAGAAGCATAGTCCAGTAAACTTCAAATCTGCTCTCAGATACTTAGTAGCTTAGCTGTGTGACCCTGAATAAGTCACTTAACCACTGCCTGCCTCAGTTTCCTCAATCTGAAAAGGAAAATAACAATAGTACTATCCTTCCAAGGTTGTGAGAATAAAATGAGGTAATATTTCTAAAGTTTTTTTGTAAACCTTAAAGCATTATATAAATTATTATTGTCATTGTGTGACTTAATGAAGGCTTAATTAGTGCATTTTGAGGGAGATGGTGAATATCCAACTTTGAGTCACGACCTTTACTAGATACTCAGACACTGTCAACAAATGTTTCATGAATTGAGCTGCCACTGAATTTTATACACAATCTTACTGTTATGGCCTCCTGATTTTTGACCCCTGAATGTGCCAGCAGCTCTGGGTGCTGTGGCAAGGACTCCTTCCCACCTGTTGTGATTTGATCCCATCCAAGAGACACTCTGGTCTTTTGGAGGTTGTGAGCAGAACTGTTCCTTGTCAATGCTCTCAAGACTGAAAGAGACTCTCAGAGCTTTACAACCAGTGAAAATCGTCACCAGCTCCGTAATTCTGGCACAACATGTCTTTGCTTTGAAGTCTGGCTGCTGCCTTTTACAATTCTATTTTTAAAATGTATTAAAGATGTTTAAAAGTGGCAGAGACTTCCAATAAAAGTTGGGCTGCCCCAGAATCAGGATGCTGGTCTCAATTTAAGTGCCTGTTAAATAATAGTCTATCCATGGAAAGAGGGTTCTCACAGAATGACCAAATAGCTCTGACTAAACTAAAGCTTATTATCCAATTTTTAAAAAAATGAGTACAGAGGTCAGCCTTCATTCCTTGTATTCTTTTATATATGACTTTATTCCTTCCCTGAGACCAATATGAAAGAACAATTGTTAGTGCTCTCTCTAATTGTAATATTACTTAATATTTAGCAATAGGCACTCGATGAGATTTTGATATAGGGAAATTCTGAGTGAGAACATTCACTGTACCAATGAAAATTGGAATTTTCTCTTTGACTTGGTCTTAAAAGTAGTCAGTCAGGCCACAAGCCTTTGATAAACACTTACTATATGATGTGCATTGTACACAGTGATGGGAACACAAATATAAGCAGATAGAAATACAGTCCCTATCCTCAAGAAGCTTATATTCTAAAGAGGGGAAACAACACATAAGTATAAGTAATAATATAATAAATAATAGAAGGGAAGGGAATTTGGAGGGAGTAGGGAGAAGAAAAGATATGTGACTTGGGGGGGCAGAGGAAGTTGGATAGAATTTGGAGAAGAAAACAATTCTTAACTTGCAGTCCATGGACCAGATGTGTGTGTGTGTGTGTGTGTGTGTGTGTGTGTTTGTGTGGACAAGGTTGTTCAATAACTTGGATGGGAAAAAATTACATCTTTTTTCATTAACTTTTGGTTTCCTTTGTATTTTTTTTTATTCAGTTAAACATTATTTTAAGAAGGGAACTCTAGGCTTCCAGACTATCAAAGGGAAAGACAGTAACCAATTATTTAGTGCCTACTTATGTGTCATGCATGTAATATCTTATTTGGAAATGCCTCATTTTATATCCATAATGCCATCTAGCTACCCTAAAGGGATCTATGACATCAAAAAGGTCAAGTACCCTTGTCTTAAAAATTGCCTAAAGCATTTGCCCAGGATCACATAGCCAGTGGATGTGTATGTTTAAATATGTGTGTACGTATATACATATATATCCCCATATACATAGAAATCTGTGTATATTTTTCTCTTCAGAGGCAAAATGACTCATTGAGTTTGTATTTATTTTGTACATATTTTCTATTTATATGACTGTGTAAAATTGGTTGCCTTCTCAACTAGATGCAGGCACCTGGAGGGCAGCTTTTTCTTTATATCTCTGTCATATTGCACAGTATCTTGTACCTAACATTATAGTCTTATCCTTTCCAACTGCTAATTCCTCAGACTCCACATTCCTATCACACCTGGCCAACCCATATGTGGGTTAAACTGAACTGAAACAAAGGAATATATGCTAATAGAGCTTCTGAGTCATTCATACTTAAATAAACACATAATGGATTAAAGCAGATCATAGCTGGCATTATGCCGAATTCACCAAGCACTTGTCCCTAAATATCTCCCCAGCCTCCAAACCCTTGGTTAATCCTTTGACAGTATTTAATTGTACATCTACTTTATGTTAACTTTATTAGGTTTATAAGGAAACAAAAAGACAAATTAAAGACTTAATGAAGCTTAAAGACTGATGAACAGGAAATTAGCGATCTACTTTTCAAAACTCATTTTGTAGATGAAGAAATGGCTCTGACTGAATTAATGCTTATTATACAACTTTTCTTTGAAAAGATTTTAAAGATTAGCCTTCCTTCTATCTATTCTTCTATACATTGCTTTACCCCCTGAGACAAACATGAAAGAACAATTGTTAGCGCTCTCTCTCCAACTGTGATATTGCTTGCTAAAGGTCAAATTAGGAGTAAGTAGCAGAGACAAGATTCAAAACCCAGATCTCTAATTCCAGAATTGATGTTCTTTCCGTTACATCACACTCTCTTTCATGAATGATCCAGTCAGAAATAAAGATGAAAGCAATTTTGTGCAGATGCCTGATTATTTTATCAAGGTAGAGAACTCCTGGTGTGGAAACATCCTCTACCAACGAAGATGAGGATCTCATGGAACTCATAATTTTAAGAGAATTGACTAAATCACTTAGAGATTATATAACTTGCCCATGGTCACACAAATCAGAAACAAGATTTTAATCTAAATGTTCTTGACTCAACGCGCAGTATTTGATAAGGCATACTGTTTCTCAGTAAATATTTTTAGGGATCTCCCCAACATATGTTCCTTATGGCCTCTATCAAAGTCCAGCACTGGTACCTTATCAGGACATGAATGTGACCTTGGATTCTCAAAGGCCAGGACAGTGGATTGCGAACTCCAACCGATCTACAAAGTTGAAAAGACTTCCAATTACTGCCCAGTGATGAATTCAGTTACTATTATTTGAGTACCAATGTAGCAAAATTTGAAGAAGCAGATTGCTTAGTGATGATTTTTTTCAGCTGTTTTAATTTTCAAATATCTCCTAAGTCATAAGAGTGACTCATTTCAATAATTAATTCAGTTTAAGCCTAGAGGAAATATAATGGGTTCTCTTTGCTCTCTTCTCAAATGACATCAAATGAGGTGATATTTGTAAAAAAAAGTACTGGCATATAGTGAATGCTGTATAAATGTTTATTTATTTTCTTGATATTCCTTTCTTTCTTGATGTTCTGTGTTAGAGAATTCTAAATGAAAAGTTAGAAGTGTAATCATTATCACTTTGCATCCCCCAATTACAAAAACTCCTTACACATAGGCAAAATTTGATTCTCTGACTCAATTTTCATTTATGTTTTCTCTAACTAATCACAGGCTTCTTCATGGTTGAGGTAAAATCAGATTACCAGAAAAGTCTGGGTGAAGAAGCATCAGAGTATATTACATCATATATTAAGACACACAATGAGAAGGAAAGTTGGGGAAAAGAGCAAACCATTTCTTAGAACTTTCTTCAGTCTTTAAGGAAGAGGGTATTACTGATAGCATCAGCCCAAGTCTTCTGCTCCAAAATGATGCTGGGGAAAATGACTCTCCTCAGTCTCTTCGTTCTCTGTCACAGCTTGAGCCTACTTTTTCTTTCTGGTTGCTACTGAGCTATTAATTCTTCCAGATGAAGATGTTGATGTCCCTCATCTTTCCTCTTTACTAACAAACTTTCAGGATCTATTTAGGGTTCTGAACCATCTCCTGAACTTATTTGGTCTCTTCAGGGTATGATCAAATCTCTCACCCAATTAAATCAGATTTCCTGTTGAAATGTCTTTGATTGATTCAAGGTGGCCAGGCTTTGTACACACCTGTTTCAGATTTATTGATTCAATCAAGTAATCTTCTCACCTGACAAAGTTAATTATTTTTAAGTGGGATGGAGTAAGCAATGCACTCCAGACCTTATGCAAGTATTTATCATTTAGTTGCCAGGTGCTAGGTATTGAGACATAAAAACAAAATTGAAATAGTCCCTGAACTCAAGAAACTTATAACTTACCAAGGACAAAACAATATGTATATAGATAAATCCATACACGATCATTTCAGGGATGGAATTTAAAAGTAGGAACATTTAAGAAAATGAGTAAGTGGCCTTTTTTCTGACTCAATTGGGGTTAAGTGAATTGCCCAGGGTCACACAGCTAGGAAGCATTAAGTGTCTGTGGCCTTTCAAAGGAGGTAGTGCTTGAATTGAGCCTTAAGAAATCTAACTATTCTGGGAAGAATGGAAAGAGTGTTGCAGACATGATGGGTAGACTATGCAAAGTCACAGAGGTGGGAGATGAAATGTGTAAAAGTAGGATTATGCAGATTAATGTTTAATATCTGGATCTCTGAAAGGAAAAAAAAAGTATGTACAACATGTTTTTCAGTTTAATTTGTATTATTCACATTTCCCATCAATTTCTTAAACCTAGACAATTAACAAAAAAAAATCAAGCCCTAACTTGTAGCATTTGCCTATTTCTGAGGTATTAATGCTCACATTGAAAATTTAATAAGAGGTTCACTCTAGGCATTTTGAACTAACTCAAGCATGCCATTATGTAAAGGTGACATCAATTAGGCAGTTTGATTGGAATGTAGAATCCATGTGAGGGAATAATATAAAGTTGGTCTGGAAGGAAGTTGGAGTCAGATTAGGAAGGACTTTAAATGCCAAACAAAAGAATTATGATCTGCCTTAGGAGAGGGAGTACATACACCAAGAAAGCACAGAATCTTGAATTACTGAAGTGTTATAATGAATATTATAGATCCTTAAAGTGAAAATATTAATATAGTACAAATAGAGAATAGCATCCAGATGGTTGGCACAGTGTATACAAAATATTTGGATGACTGATTGAATTCTTTACTTTCATTCATATGTTTTAGCATTTGGCAGATGCAGCTCAAGTGCCACCAATTTTTCCTTCATGGCATTTCCCTACAATCATTCTCTTCTTTCCAAATTACTTCGCCTTTCTTTCTTCCTTTGCTCAAAGGATGTGATGACCATCATCCCTGCCAGAGCTAACTCCTTGATTCTAGACTTCCTATCTCCCCTGAGACATTGCCCCATTAATCATCCTTTACTTTTCCCTCATGTATCTTCCACCCTTCTCTCTTTCCCTCCCTCTTTCTTTTCCTCCCTTTCTCCCTCTACCTCTTTCTCCCTCCTTCCCTCCCTTTCTCCTTCCTTCCTTCCTTTTCTCTCTCCATCCCTCCCTTTCTCCCTCTATTAGTAGCTTCAAAAAAAATTGAACCTAGCAGAAGTGTAGAAAGCACTGGATTTGGAATCAGGAGATCTTATTCTCATTCTAGATCTACCACTTACCATCTTTATGACCTCAGGTAGATGATTTCATTCCTCTGGACAAGAGAGCTGAAGTAGATGATTTCTAATACCACATTAAGCTCTACTAACTTTGTCATCATTCTTCAGCTATCTGCCTTCACTTCTCACTAGGCTGTATCTCTCTGGACTTCTCCTTAGATTATAAATTCTAGATTGATTCTAAATTAGATTGATAGGCATTCTTTTGACTTCTAATTCTTAGTCACCACAAAAAGAGCTACTATAAATATTTTTAACAAATAGGTTCCTCATTTTGGGGGGGATACATATAGACCTAGCAATGGTTGTTGTCTTTCATTTTTCAAAGATTACCAAAATGACATCATGATGTTAGAATAGAATTACAGTGTGTCCAACTGTGACTGATTAGACCAATACAAACTTGGAATGCTCTGCCACAAATAGTTCATATGAACATTTGGGGTAGCTTATCTAATTATGTGTATTTCATGCTTCCTTTGGGCTAATTCAATTCTGCTTTGCTCATAGAGCACAACACCTTCTCTGATGAGGGAATGCCATGTTGCGCAACCTTGAGCCAGTGTCTTCCATATCATACGTATGATTCTAAATTTCTTAAGAGATACCTTGAGAATGTCCTTCTATTACATTTTCTGACCACCTTGTGAGTGCTTGCCCTGTATGAATTTTCCATAAAATATATTTTTTTTTGGTAAGCGTACATTTGGCATTCAAACAATATGGTCAGCCCAATGAAGTTGTGCTCTCTGCAGTAGAGTTGGAATTCTTGGCATTTTAGAGAAAAGACCTCAGTATCTGGCATCTTATCCTGATAAGTGTCTTCAGAATCTTCCTAAAACAATTCAAATAGAAGTGATTCAATTTCCTGGCATGGTGTTGGTATACTGTCCAAGTTTCACAGGCATAAATAAAGTTAGCACAGCAGCTCTATAGACCTTCAGTTTGGTAATCAATCTAGTACCTCTTCTCTCCATAGTATCTCTCCTATTTCTGGATCAAAAAGTATATATTGTTTTATAGCCCTTTAGGCATAGTTCCAAATTGCTCTTCAGAATAGTTGGATCAGTTCACAACTCCACCAACAGTACATTAATGTCCCAGTTTGCTCACATCCCCCCCCCCCCAACAGCCAACATTTTCTTTTTTTTTTATCATATTAACCAATTTGATAAGTATGAAGTGTTAACTCAAAGTTGTTTTAACTTGTATTTCTCTATTCAAAAAACACGTTTCTTGATTAAGTGATTGACCTACTAAATTTTCTTTCATTTCCCTTATCTAATCTAATGATAACTTCAGCTGATTTTACCTTTTAACATCTCTCATGTATTCTTCTTTCTCTTTTCTGCTACCTTTACCACTCTAATACAAGTCCCTTCACTAGCTCATGCCTGACTATTGTAATACTTGTTTCTTCCATTTTCTTGTTTTAAGTCTCTCCCCACTTTCTGTTTCACCAGTCCATCTTCTACTCAATTATCAAATTGATCTTCTTAAAGTATAAATCTGACCATGTCAGTAAACTCCAGTGGCTACCTATCACTTCAAAGATAAAAACTTTAAAGTTTGGCATTCAAAATCTTTCCCAATTAGCTTCCTCCTACTTGTCCACTTTTCTTATACCTCTTAATACCCTCCCTATCCCAATATATTTTGCTGTGTGGTGACATTGGCCTGCTATATATTCCTTATAAAAGACACTCCATTATTTCTTGACTCTGGGCATTTCCACTGGCTGCCTTGATGTATAAAGTTCTCTCCTTTCTCATATTCACCTCCTGGCTTCTTCAAGTCCCAGTCAAAATGCAGTTTTTTGAAAGAAAGTTTTTCTGAAGTGGGAAAAAGAATTACAGCAAGTTTTTCTGATAAAAGCTTCATTTCTCAAATATAGAAGAAACTCGCTCAAATTTGTTAACAAAAAAGGCAGCTGACAAAGGATATTAGAAGGCAGTTTTCTGAAGAAAACAAGGCTATCAATGATCACATGGAAAAAATACTCTAACTCACTATTGATTAGAGAAATGCATATTAACTCAGAGGTATCACCACATCACATCTATCAGATTGGAAAATGACAAATGTTGGAGGGGATGTGGAAAAATTGGGACACTAATGCACTGTTGGTGGTAGAGTTGTGAATTCATCCAACCATTCTGAAGAATAATTTAAAACCACTCCTAAAGTGATATAAAACTATGCACACTCTTTGATTCAGCAATATCACTACTAGGTCTCTATCCCAAAGAGATAAAGGAAAAGGGGGAAAGGATTTTTTCCTTATACAAAAATATTTATTGCAGCTCTTTTTGTGGTAGCAAAAGAATTGGAAATTAAGAGGATGCCCATAAATTGGCTTCATGATTGTGATGGAATACTATATGCCATAAAAAATGACAGAGATGGTGAGGTGACTCAGTGTCCAGCTAAGTCTGGAGTCAGGAAGACCCAGAAGTTCAAATCTGGTCTCAGACAGTTTCTTGCTGTACAACTCCTGGCAAATCACTTAATCCTGTTTGCTTTAAATCACTGGAGAAGGAAGTGGCAAACCACTCAGTACCTTTGTTGAGAAAACTTTATGGAAAGTATGAGATCACAAAGAATGGGATGTGACTGAAGAACTAAACAACAACAAAACAGAAAATCTTCAACAGGATGATTTTTTAAAAATCAGGAAAGATTTATCAACTGGTATAAAGGGAAGTGTGTGTATATATATATATATATATATATATATATATATATATATACATATATATATATGTGATAACAGCAATATTTTAAGATGATCAGAAAGACTTAACTACTTTCACTAAGACAATATATCAAGCCAATTCCAAGGGACCTGTTATGAAAAATGCTATTCACTTCCAGAGAAAAACTGATAAATTCTGATTGAAAGATATTAAAAAAGACTTTATTGTTATTACGTTTTTGTTTTCTTTTACAATTTGGTAATATGGCAATATGTTTTACATGATTTCACATAAATAATCAATATCAAATTGCTTGAGGAAGGAGAGAATTTAGAACTCAATTTTTAAAAAATAACTAAAATTGTTTTAAAATGTTTTACATGTAAATTGAAAAGTATCAAATAAGAAAAAATAAAAAATAGTTTCTAAGAGAATTTTTTTCCGATTCTCACTTAATATTTGTTTTTTTCTTTATTATTTCGTTTATCCTGCATGTAACTGTTTTTTCCTCCCATTTTGTTTCCAACAGTCTGTTGGCTCCTTTAGAACAGAGACTGGGGTTTTTTTTTGGGGGGGGGGAGGGAAGAGGTGTAGGGTTGGGCTTTTTTTGTGTTCCCAAGGTTTATCACTTAGTAATATTTGATTAACTCTTTTCTTATCCAATATTATCCATAGATATCTATGGAATCTAAACAAGTAGCAAATTGACCTAGAGACACATAGTACAAGGAAAAAGAATATAATTTTCCTAAATAATCTAGAACCTTGAATAATTTCATTAGAGTATAAATTGCTTGAAGGCAGTTTTTGTTTGTGTGTCTCCAATGCCTGACACATACATAGTAGATGTGTAATATAAGTTTTTTGATGGATTATTAAGAATTGATCCACAATCAAGAGTCAGTTGCATGTTTGTCATCTTAGCAGGCTATGTCCCTTTAGGAAACAATTCCACTCTATCAGTCTTAACAACAGATCTTTAGACTAACCATAGCACAAGGGAGTATGCAGTTGAGAGTAGAATTAAGCAACTATATGGATCATTACTAAAGTTGATATGACAGGACTGACATGCCAAATTATACATTTGTAAAATGTAACAACCAATTTGAAATGAATTACCAAGAGAGTATAAAGTTATCCAACTCATATTATAAGTTCCTCTTTTATGGGTCTGGTCTTAGGTTATACAATTCCTTAGATCAAGGGCTATGCTGGTTTGGGGGTAGTTGGCCGGGGAGGTTGCATTACACTGTTTTTAGTCCTGCCTTGCCCAAGGTGATTTTATATATCAATAAAAATTCATGTAGGCTGAAAGCAAGGTTAGTAGTAATCCCCTGGCATTGAGGAGGAGGGGAACCGTTGTACTAATGTATTATTTCAGTAAAATCTGAAAATCCTAGAACTTCCAGTATCAGTATTGGAGAGTCAGCATCTCATGACATTGAAAGAACAAATTCTATATAATAGTGATAGGTAAGCTAAGTAAAAGATAGATGAACCTATTGGATTGGTTTTATGCCATTAAATAACTATGATTGCTAATCATCAAATATAGAGTTCACTTTCAGAACTTCATTCAAGGTTTTAAAGCTATTTACTAGTAAGTTTTAAAAAGTACTTTATATATGTCATATCATTTGATCCTTATAACAGTTCTGTTTGGTAGATACTGTTATATTATTTCCATATTACAGATGAGAAGAGAGATTAAATAATCTCTTAGGGTTCTTACTTTGGTTGATCATATAGCTGGTATGCATCTTGATCTGGATTTGAACTCGTCTTTCTGACTCCAAACTCTGACTCCAGACTCAGTTCCTTCATATATACCACCTATTAGAAATTTTTGCTTAGATTTTTTTTATTTCAAAAAATAGTCTGTTCATTTTGTCTAATAGGCTTTTTAGAGGTATACAAGTAGCTCATGCCTCATTTCTGAGCAAAATGCATAGGTGAGTACTATGAACATGCTTTCTCTACTTCATTCATGAAATATAATTTATTAAACCCTTACTATTGCAAGACGCTATACTAGATATTGGGGAGATCAAAAGACAAATAAGATTTGTCCCTTAATTTATCAGAATTCCTTTAATTATATATATAAATATATATAATATATGCATAGTAGAAAACTATAAAGATGAAAAATGCTAAGTTCAGTCAGTCATCCAGATGCTTTTTCTGTTCAGTGTCTAACACCATATCTTTCCGAATATCAGTGAAAAATTCAACCAATCATCTGGGTATTTTGTCTTCCAGATGCCACTCTGAAGTTTCAATAAGGGAGTACCAGGCTGGCTGGGTAAGTTTCAAATGAACCTAAGAGCCAAGAACAGACTATGGAGAAGATGAGACCTCCACAGCTGGATGTTAAGAAGCCCATATACTCCACTCTGGACTAGTGAGTTATATACCTTGTCTTGATATCTTAGCCCCACTCTTCTAATTCCCCCATTGTTCTTGACCCCAGATTATTTCTCTGAGCTTGATTTTGCTTAGTTCTTTTGATTTTAACTTCTATGTTTCTAGCTTCATCATTGTAAACAGATCAGCATCCAGGGGCATGCTAGAATTGTTAAATTTTCAAAGTGAGCATTTAAGACTTCTTAGAAATTAACAAAACCATAAACAGGACTTAATTTTTTATTTTGTTGATTATCCAGACTTTATAAAATGATAGAGAAAATGTTAATAATGCCTACATTTTTTTTTCAAAGAGCCAATTGTTAAACATTTATTATCACATTACTTCCTGATTCCTAAGTTATATGGGAAGTTTAACTTCTATTCTTCTGACTTAACTCTGAAACAGATGAGCTCCATTGAAGGTTCTCTACAGTGAGGAAAAAATTCAATTTTCATAACTACAGACCTTTGTACTATTTTCCCCAAATGCAGTAATATGGATATAAATTCCAAGACACAACACAAAACTGGGACATCCATAAAAATGCATCTAATGAGTACTGTGTGGAAACATCTGGTATGCAAAGTGTTTTACATATGCTATCAGTTGAGATAACATGTAAAGGATTTTGCAAACTTTTAAAATGCTATTTAAATATTATTTATTGTTGTTGTTGTTGCTGTTATTGTTGTTACTGTTACAAAACCACTTCCAGGTTTCATGTAATCTTTTTGTTCCCAGAGACTAACATCCCCATTTCTTTTCTCTACTACATAGCTGGCTTTGTGGAGACAGTAATTATAAAACTGGTGGCATTTTTTGGCGTTATGCATTAATCTTTTTGAGTCTTCACCCCAAATTTCACTACATGATGCTGGGTTGATATCATAACCTTTAAGAAACTGACTTTTATGACATTAAGATCTCTTTGTTTCTCTTCTACCTTTACACATAACTTGCATGCAATCTAAAAAAAGAAATTCAATTTTTTGAGAAAATTACATTTAACTTCAATAGATGAGTAAAATGTTGACATTTATTAAGTACCTACTATGTGAAAAGTACTACTACACTGTGATAGATGCTGAGAATAGAAAGCTGAAAAATGACACAGACCCTGTCCTTGAGGAGCTCATTTCTCAATTACTAGGGGAAACATGGTATGTATACAAATGAGCAAAATATTATTGTGGGAAAGGAAAGATTCAAATGATGTACTCTGGGAAAATTTTAAGAAGGAAAACCATTTTCAATAAGGGAGTTGGGTAATTTCAAAAGAGTTATGGAGGAAATGGTACGTAAGCAGGGTCTTAAAGGAACTGAAGATTACCAGTGGACAAAGATAAAAGAGGAGTGAATTTCAGATATGGGGCAATGGTCTCTATGAATTCATGAGAGAGTAGACATCATGTTGAATTTGAGGAACAGCTAATTTAATTCGATTGTAGATTATGTGAAGGGAGTAATGTGAGCCAAAGTTTATAAAGTTAAATTAGTTGGAGCCAAATTGGAGAAGTTCTTGAATACTTGACTAAAGATTCATATTTTGATTTACAGGCAGTAAGGAGCTACTAAAATTTTGCGAAAAAGGGAAGGAAATAAGCAGGATTCTGCCTTAGGAAAATTGTTTTGGAAGTTCTGTGAATGAATGAAGGAAAAAAGGGGGAAAACACATTTATTAAGGACTTATTATATGCAAAGCACACAGTATGAAGAATAGATTTTTAAAAAGGAGAGATGAGAGTCAAGAGATAATTAGGAAATTTTTGTAGGAAAACTTGTGGAAGCACAAATGAAAATATTTCTTATGAATCTTTAGTTTTTATATATTTAAGTAATTAAAATAAAATAAAATACAAGTTATAGAGAAACAGTAGGGAATTAAAAGTTCAATGGTGATAATAGCTAACATTTATATTATCTATAATTTTAACCTTTATGTATACATTTATAATGTGCCTCACATTAAAATGCTTTTTATAATATACTCCACATTAAAATCAAGGCACTTACGCTGAAATAAAATTTGACCTGATTTCTAGTTAGTAAGTCTCATTAGGTCTTTTTCTTAAAAATTTTCATTGGCATGTACATGTATTTAATCCATCTGACAACCTTGTATTGAGCTCTTGTTATGTGTAATATCCTATGCTAGGCCCTAAAGGTAATGCAAAGATGAGTAAGACATAGGCCCTACATTTTAAGAGGGAAGACAAGACACGGATATAATAACTAATTCAAGGCAGACCATGATAAATGCCATCATATTGTCATTGTGCTGTTGGGTGAGGGGGTGTGGGCAGAAAGGGCAAGTTCAAAGAGAGGAGAGGTTATTTCCTATTGAGGGGATCAGAATAAACTGCCTGTATGGTCTTTTGAACTTGACCATGAATGATGGCAAGTTTTCCACAAGTTGTTGTTGTTTTGTCCTTCATTTTGAAGAGGATTAGTGATATCATGGGGTGATGTCTTGACTTATACATGACTTGAATTTAGATGAGGCAGAACTGCACAAAGCCATCAGCTTCACTTTCTCTTCCAGAATCATTTACTTTGAGTGGCAAGACAAAAGTCAAAATGATTTGTGATGATCCAAAATACAGTAGATTACTTTGGGATCTTCCATGTTTAACCAAGCTCTAAGCACTCCATAGTGATTGCTTTAGCCATTTTCATAGCCTTTGGAGCAAATGATGCTTTGGAGCAAATGGATGGAAGCATCCACCCATTCCATTGGGGAAAGTCTTCATAGGCTTGAAATAGACATCTCCCTAACTCACAGATGGGTTTAAGACCTGTCAGGTTACTCTCAATAAGAGATGAGAGGACAATGGAAGGGCTTTCTAGGAGAAGAGAATAAATGTGAACAAAATCAAGAAAGCAGGAAACAAACATTTATTAAAAACCTAGTATGTATTAAGCAATGTGCTAAACCCTTTATAAATATTATCTAATTTGAGCCCCTGCAACAACTTTGGGGTAGATGCTATTATTATCTATATTTTACAGATGAGCAAACTGAGGCAAAAAGAGTTTAAGTGACTTGCCCCAGAATAACAGCTATTAAATGTCTGAAGCTGAATTTGAATCCAGGTCTCTCCAGTGTATCATCTAACTGATTCAAAATATAGGATGTGTTTAGGTGAATTGATCCAACTGGGTGATATATTATGTAAAGGGAAGTAATATGAGATGTAAGTCAGAAAGATGGACCAGAGAGGATCTTGAATGGTAGATTAAATTATTTTGAATTCATTCTGTAGGAAATAGGAATTATGAAAGCTTTTTGAGCAGAGGATGAATCTGTTTGGAACTGAAGGAAAATATGATCTGATAATAGTGTACAAATTGGATTGAAGGAGGTAGAGACTGAAAGTGGTGATCAATTAAAAGGCTGCTGATTGTTGACATTAATATTGGCCGATAACAAAATTAAATTCTAGCATTCCAAGAATAACTCTGTAAAGGGCCCCCTTTCTCTATTTCAATGCTCTCAGAATTATATTCCCCAAATTTCTAGGGGTCCCATCCTTTCTAAGATCCCAAAAGAATATCACTGTTTCCCTGGTCTTATCTGTCTCTGAGGTCAAAACCAGATGCACAAGAAAGGAAAAATGACCTCAAAAATTCAAGTAATTTCACCAAAACTTCTAAATAATGAGAAAAAATAATTTTGAAATATAAACAAGAAAAAATAATTTTAAAATGTTGAAATGAGTTTTATAGACTTTTCACTGACATTCAAGTATGGTCTTATTATATACATTTTGTTGAAGGAATTGTCATTATTGTTATTATTTTAAGAAGTTTAACATCCATTAAAGACTTGTGCACCAATCTGAGAATCTGTGAGGAGCCTCGAACATCTACTGGGCACATAGTTCTTGATCTATGGCTCAGTAGATAAATCTAAGGGTATTGGTTAAACTAGCCAGTCTAAAATTTGATAGAAAAGTTTCAAGGAATTGCCTGAAACACTTTAAGGCTAGTTAAAGGATTTGTTAAGTATTTGTTCCTTCATTCATGATGTTCTCCTATGTAAACAAAGAGGACCAAAATGACATCACATGTCAGGGTCATTGTGCATTATATCCCACTGTGGCTGATCAAAGCCATCGAAGCTCGAATACTCCACCACAGGTTGGGCACAAATAGACTATATGATCTTTTGAGAAGGAGATGTATCTGATGCAAGCACACCCATTCTGGGTGGTCCTGTGTCAGTGTCTTCCATGTCCACAATGGATTTCAAAGTGCTTCAATGAAGTCCTGCAAAGTGTCCTTATATTGCCATATGAGCAATAGAATAGATGTACAAACAGTTCCCTGATTCAGATAGCCTGTTTGTTCTTTTCCACTAGGGACACTAAATGTTGTTAAATCCTTTCTACAGGGTGTGCATCTGAAGAAATCTTAGATGTCTTCATGTAGGAAAGCATAGTAGATCCAAAAAACTTATTCCTCCGAACCAATTAGTGCAGTCTAAGTACCAAAGTGTGTCTGACAGTAATCTAGCACTTTAGTTGATGCAGTGGGGTCTTGGTGAAGGGAGAAAATTCTAATAAGACATATGAAAGCAGGTTTTTGACATCAGCTATTCTTGGAAATGTCCTTCTACAGAGCATGGAGCTAGTTTCAACATTTCAGAATCAGTTCATAAAAAGGTTGTGCTCCACCTATGAAAAATATATTAGATTTTCCACAGATTCAGAATTTTTTTGAATGTTTGGCAGTCCAAATAGAAGCAGATACAGTCCAGTCAACAAATCCAAATGATGTAGGCTTGAATATATTACATGTTTTTTTTTATCTAAACACCCATGACAATCAACCTAGTTTCACAATTAGGTAAAATCGTGATTGTTTGCTGATCTATTTATTCCAAGCTTATTGTAGAACAAATCTTAGATTAATTAGTACTTAGCTTAATTTAGTTCCCCAGAAGCAAAACAAATACACACAAATAAATCACCAGCCAAAATACATGAACCAGGGATAGAAACATCTTCAAAAAAGAAAATGTTAGAAACTTCAATTGTGTCCCTCCAAAATAATTCCTTTTCCTAAAGTGCTTTAAGGTTAACAAAGTAAGTTAATCACACCTCTATAAGGCAATATAAGTAGCTACATTATTTGCTATATTAGGAAATCAATGATTAAATAATAGTTTTTTTGTCCAGAATCATATAACTAGTCTCTAGTCCTATTAGTAAGCTAATGTTTATTAATTGTGTCATATAACTAGTCAGGTCTCTTCTAAGACTACATCTGATACTCTGTGAGATATCATACTTCCCCTCTAAAATGATAAAAATAAATGTCTTGATCTTAAATAATCATCTTATCATTTCATAAAAGTAATCTGTGCTTGGGCAGCTAGATGGCACAATGGATAGAATAGAACATCAGATCTGAAATCAGGAAGAACATAGTTCAAATCCAGCCTCACACATTTAATAACTGTATAACCCTAAGTCATTTAGCTTCTTTGACTCAGTTTCCTTATTTGTAAAATAGGGCTAATAATAGCATCTACTTTGCAAAGTTGTTGTAAGGATCAAATGAGATATTTGTAAAATGTGCACTAGTACCTGGCACATAGAAATCACTACATAAATATTAGTATTATTATTGTCATCCTTCACTAGGCTCTACTCTGAGGGACTTCTGGATTGGGATGGCCATTACCTGCTACTTTGGTAGACTTTCCAACTGGATGATGAAATTAGAGGCACAATATTGCCAGGCTTGCCCCAATTCATTAAAACACAGATCAAGTATTTGATTTGATCACATGCTTTCATCAGTCAACCTCGATGTTATTTTTCCTTGACTCAATCCTCAGTAGTGAACATAACCCGCCCCCCCCCCTCCTATTCTACCCATTGCTATAATGCTAAATCCTCAACTGACAAATTACAAATGTTATTCTTTCTTCATAGCTCTGGCTCCTCCCCCATTCCCATCCCCATCAACAATAACCTTGTCCTCATAGCCCACTTTGGATCTGCTTCCCTTTCTACTGTGTATTCTCTAATATCTGCTCTATAACCAGCAAACTTATGTAAACTTCTTCCTTTCTCACTCCTTCTAACTTTAGGCAAAGTATACACCATATTCCACCTCTTTAGCAATGTCTCTTCAAATTTCTCTACTTAATTTTTTTAAATAAGCAGAAAATTTTTCTCTCTCATCACCCTTCTCCAACTAGGAAAAAAAGAGAAAAAAAATTCCTTATAGCAAATATGCATAGTCAACTATATATGTTTTTAGGGTTTTTGCACCATAAAAGAACTGTTATAAATGTTTTTTGAATATATGGGACCTTTTCCAATTTTTTTTATCTTTTGGGAGGGGGGGCTATGGGTCTAGTAGTGCTATAATCAGATAAAAGAATGTGTACTGTTTAGTAACTTTTTGTATATAATTTAAATTTCTTTCTAGAATGACTGTACTTTTTGTAGGTCTATCTGCAGAACATAGATAGGTTTTCCAACATTTGTCATTTTCCTTTTCTGTCATCTTTACCAATCTGGTAGGTATGAGGTAGAATCTCAGAATTACATTAATTTTCACTTCTCTAATTATTAGTTATTTGTACCATTTTAAAATATGGCTATAGATAGTTTAACTTTCTGGAGAACTAACTTCTAATAATGTTAGATAATTTGTCAGTTGGAGAATAGCTCTTATATATCTTGGAAATAGTTTATCAGAAAGATTTGCTGCAAAACATTTCCTTGATGATTAATCTTTTAATCTTAGCTTTTTTGGATTTATGCAAATTTTTTATTTTTATGTAATTAGAATGTTCATTTTATTTTTTTGATACTTTCTTTCTCTTCTTTGATCAAGAACTTTTCTTCTATCCATAGATCTAAAAGGTTATTTTCTACATTATTCTAATTTGTTTATGACATAACCTTTTATATACAGGTTACATAGTTCTCTTGGTTTAAAGTGTGAGGCCTTGGTCTAAATTTAATTTCCTTCATATTGTTGAACAATTTCCCAGTTTTTATCAAATATTGAATCATTATCTCAGTAACTAGAGACTTTGTGGGTTATCAACACAAGGGCTGATATTAAGGTAGTAGGTATATTTGCTTCTATATGTGCATATTTAATCTGTTCCACTGATTAATCTTTCTACTTTTAATTAGTACCAAATTATTTTGAAAATTCCTACTTCCTAGTATAGGCTGATATCTGACAGTGATGATACTTTGTTCCAATGTTCTTGTTGGTTTTTTTTTTAATTATTTCCTTTGAGATTCTTCATATTTCTGTCTCCTTTGGCATTTTTTTTTGTTTTATAAAATAAATTTTTGGTAGTTGACCGACTAAACTAATTTAGTAGTATTATCATTTTTATATTAACTCATCCTACCTATAAGCAATTAATATTTTTCTCATATAGTTCTCATCTCTGCCTTTATATAAACAATGGTTCATGGTTGTATTTATAAAGTTCTTTTGTGTAGCTTGGTGGCTAGACTACCAAATATTTTATTCACTTTGTAATTATATAGATTTCCCTCCCATTTTTATGTCTTCCTGAGTTCTATTAGTAAAAGGTAAAAATTTTTCTGATTTGTGTGATGTTTCTTTTATGTCCTGAAAGTTTGCTCAAGTAAATTGTTTTAATTAATTTTTAGTTGAATCTTAAAGATCTTTAAGTAAAAAAGTTTTTTAAAATTAGAATTATTACATTAATTTCTTTTTCTTGTTTTATGCTATAGCCTATATTCCTAGTATTTTAAATAAAAATGAAGACAATTGATATTATTTTTTCATTTCTGATTTTATTTGAAAGGACTCTACTTGAACTGTCACATATGATTGCTTTTTGTTTTAAATATTTATATTTACACACACATATCCATCCCTTTACTTATTTCATGTAGCAAATAGGTAGCATATGGGTATCTCATAAAACAATATTTGTTTTAATAATAATAATTTAATAATAGTAATAATACCCAAAATAGTGTTCCTGAGGCAGGGATTTTGCATTTTTTAAAGCTAGTGTAGGACTTTAATAAACATTTTTTTAATTGAATAACTCCCTAAATTAAGCTATAAGCATCAGGCAAAAAGTTGAACAAAACCCTCTTTGATCAGCTATTATGTTTTTCCCTTGTTTTTTAAATATATTTTTTCAATGACATGTTAAAATGTAATTTTTAACATTTTTTCAATTATCTGTTGCAAAATCTTTTCCTTTCTACCTCTTATCATTCTTCTCTGAGACAACAAACAATTCAATATAGGCTATATACTTGTGTTTATGTAAAACATTTTCATATTATTCATGTTGTGAAAGAAAACACAGACCCAACCCAGAACACAAACACACACACATACACACAGAAAGAAAGAGAAAAAAGAAAGAAAGAGAGAAAGAAAGATAAAGAAAAACAAAATATGCTTTGTTTTGCATTCAGATTCCCTAAGTTCTTTCTTTTGAGATGAATAGCATTTTTAAAATTATAAGTCCTTCAGAATTATCTTGGATCTTCATATTGCTGAGATTAGGTAAGTCATTTACAATTGATTATTGTACAGTATTACTTTTATTGTGTACCAGAAATTCTGGTCACTTCACTTTGTATCAGTTTATATAGGTCTTTCTAGGTCTTTTTGAAAGCATTCTGCTCATCATTTTTTATAGCATAATAGCATTCCATCTCAATCATATGCTACAACTTATTCAGCCACTCCCCAATTGATGGGTATTACCTCAGTTTCTAATTCTTTGGCACCACTAAAAGAACTGCAATAAATATTTTTGCACATCATTTTACTTAATTAAAAAAATCTCTTTGGGCTATAGACCTAGTAAGTAGCATTGCTGGTCAAAGGCACTTGTGTAATCACACACACACACACACACACACACACACACACACACCCCTACATATTCTCATTTATCTTTTTTTTCTGTCATATTATTCATATTAGCCAGTCTTATACATGTGAGATAATACATTAGAGCTGTTCTAATTTGCATTTCTCTAGTCAAGAGTCATTTAGAGCATTTTTTCATATGGCTATAGATAGCTTTGATTACTGTCTGTTCATATTCTTTGACTATCAAACTGGGAATGATTCATTTCTTTATAAATTTGTTCAGTTGCCTATATATTTGAAAAATGAGACCTTCAGCAGAGAAACCTGATGTATATCCTCCCCACCTCCATTTTTCTGCTTTCCTTCTAATTTTGGCTACACTAGTTTTGTTTATTTAGACCTTTTTTAACTTAATGTAATTGAAATTATCCATGTTATATCCTTTATTCTCTCTATCTCTTGTTGACTCCTAGATTCTTCACTTATTCATAGATTTTTTTAAGATAAATTATTCCATACTACCCTAATTTGCTTATGGTATCCACCTTTATGGATTTATGTTATACCCATTTTGATCTTATTTTACTCTATGGTATGAGATGTTAGTCTATACCTAGTTTTTGCAAATCTGCTTTCTAATTTTCCCAGCAGTTTTTGTCAAATAGTGAAGTTTTGTCCCTAAAGCTGAGATCAGTACATTAGTATGATCATTACCTACTGTGTATTGTGTGCCTAATCTATTCCACTAATCTACCAATCTATCTCTTGACCAGTACTAGATTGTTTTGATAATTACCACTTTCTACTACAATTTGAGATCTGATATAGCTAAGGTACCTTCCTTCATATTATTCTTCATTAATTTTCTTGATATTCTTTTGTTTTCCAGATGAATTTTATCATTTTTTAGCTCTATAAAATAATTTTTTTGTAGTTTGGTATGGCCCTGAATAAGTAAATTAATTCAAATACATATCATTTTCTCATATTGGTTCAGTCTACTGATGAGCAATTAATATTTTTCTAAATTTTTAAAATCTGACTTTGTGTGAAAAGTGTCTTGTAATTATGTTCATATAGTTTCTCAGTTTGTCTGGGCAGATAGGTTCCCAAGTATTTTACATTTTCTATAGTTATTTTAAATGAAATTTTTCTATCTCTACTAGACTTTGCTGGCAATATATGGAAATGCTGATGATTTGTATGAGTTGTTTTTAGTTTTAAACATTCTGTCTTGGTATTCCATCTATTTCTACAAGTCAGGGACTTTCTGATCAGCTTCAATTGTAGAGAAAGAGGGATCATTTCCCAAAAAACATGGATTCTAAGGAGAAATTTGAAAGATCAAACTTGGCAGTCATCTAAAAGGGGCTTTTTAAAGATGGTTTCAGAAAATCCTAGATGTCTGTCAATAGATGCATAGATATCCACATAACCCAGATAATGTCAAGAGTATCTTTTTGACAGCAACAGTGTTCAAAATTCTCATCTACAAGGAAGAGTTTGGGGATCTTCTCCTTTATTACCTTACAGGGATGCTGAGAGAAACCATTGAAGATTGGATGGTGTTGATCTTCTTATTTAATTGAATTATATACTTTGAATTACATTTTTAAAATCATCATAACATTTACTCAGTAGAAAGAAAGAGAAGAAATAATCAAAATGTGACAGACAATCAGTTTGGGTCATGTTTTGTCACCAATACATACAATTTCCACTGGGTAGACAGAGTGTATGTACATACTTAGATAATTTTGCACATCAGTAAGTTTAGAGAAATGCCCAACACACTATGTAAACTTGATGTTAAAAGGTAATAATGAGGAACTCTTGCTTATTTCTTCTCGGTCAGAGTTAATAATCAAATCTGGATTTAAAAAGCTAGCTTTGAATTTGTTTGGAGTGAATGTTTCTAATGTCTCCCAGGGGTATTGGGGAGTTAGCAACCCAAAGGCATCAAATGGCCCTTTCAAGGTTTCCTTCTTTCTTTGTATACTACGCTGAAGGTAGAGCCTCCTAGAGATTGCTGTCAGTTGTACTTAATGCAATGAATATGCGAGACTGGGGAGTGTAACTGAAAGAAAAACACACATATTCACACATAATGTAAAAGGAAATTCTTTGAACTGTTGCATGTTTACCATGGAGCATCTGCTACTGTATACTGTTCTTCAGTGTTCAATATCCACATGCAATCTTCCTGGCCTGTATGGGCAATCATACCATTTCATTGTCCAGTGCTATCATTACAATATTGTTATCATCTGAGCTTGAGTCTGACACTTTCTCTAAGACCTTTCAAATAACCCCTTTACTAGGATTCAGTACCAAACCATTCAGGGCAAATCTCTGCTTTGTGCTTGTCAGCCTTAATAGACTGGA
Source organism: Sarcophilus harrisii (assembly GCF_902635505.1). Taxonomy (NCBI): domain Eukaryota; kingdom Metazoa; phylum Chordata; class Mammalia; order Dasyuromorphia; family Dasyuridae; genus Sarcophilus; species Sarcophilus harrisii. The sequence goes on along the minus strand of NC_045428.1, from coordinate 397,362,189 downwards.
TGTCACTTCAGCCTGTAAAAAGTGCCCGCTCCTCAGCTGTCAGTCAGTCCTGGCGATGTCAGCTGAGAGCGTGGCTGGAGCTAGCTGGATTAGAGGGTAGTTACCACAGCTGTCAGATTACTGACAACCTGACACCCACATTCCCAACTTCCTTTTACTGTCTTTGGTTTCTATCTAGCTCTCTGGACCTTTCTCTTAAGGTGGATCCCTCTGTTGGAATCAGATTGAAACTTCCAGAGCAACCTGAGAAGTTGGGCTCTTTGTGTGTCATTTTCTTTTTCTTTTTTGGGGATCGTGGGGGTGGGTGGGACTGTTGCAAAGTCTCTCACCTGTTGAGATAGTTTTGACCTTAGCAAATGTTTCAAAACTTATTTCAAAGAAAAAGAGATAGGTTTCACCATGCTCTCATTCCTCATGTAATGAATTGATTTAAAAGACATATATATCATCATCATCATACTGAAGATATAAAAAAAGAAGACATTAATTCAATATATTTCTTGTTTTTTCTCTTATTTCTCACCTTTTCAGTATTATTTTGTGAGAGCAAAGTGGTACAAGTCTTATAACTCAGTTTTACTACTCTTAAGGGGATGTGGAAATACTTATAAACAACATCTATTTATTCTAAAAGTCAGTCAATTGACATCCAAATGAGAAACAAATAAATTAGCAAGGTGATGATTGTTTACATTTCTCAAAGTAATTGTTTAAACAAATGTTTTTGCTTTGTTTACTTAAGGTCAATTAATAGTGAAAAATATTCTTGCATTTCAAAAGTATATTTGAATTTCAAAATCTTATATTTTCAAGCCAGGAGAAAGGCATCATTTTCATTTTCTAAATGTAATAAAACAGAGGGCTTTTGGTTAAATAAACAATTGTCTTTGTGAAGAGAAATACAAACTTAAAAGTACAATTCTGGATTAATTGTTCTTTCTTGCTTCTCATCCTACCTACTTGGCATTCATATACATATATGTATGTATAATACAGCATGGCATGTAGGTGCAGATAATATGTAATATGTTAAGATAATATTGGAATTAACTGTTCTTTAAATGTGTGATAGAATTCACATGTAAATCCATCTGGTCCTGGGGATTTTTTTTTAGGGAGTTGATTAATAGCTTGTTTTATTTCTTTTTCTAAAATGGGACTATTTAAGTAATTTATTTCCTCTTCTGTTAATCTGGGCAATCTATATTTTTGTAGATATTCCTCCGTTTCATTTAGGTTGTCAAATTTATTGGCATAGAGTTGGGCAAAGTAACTTCTAATAATTGCTCTAATTTCCTCTTCATTGGTGGATAGTTCTCCCTTTTCATAAAATGATAAGATAAAGAGAATTTAGTTAAAATGATTTTCTTATTCTGGTTTCTTCAGTCAGTTCAACCTTTGCTTTTATTTTTCTTGCACATAAAGTACATGGGAGAAAAATGCTGCCTAGTAAAAATAACAGATTACGTATTGATTAAACTTATGAACTCACATTCACAATAGAAGCCTTTAATGTTCCTCCAAAGTCTTTACTATGCTTTAAAAACACATTATGGGTTTTCAAGAATAGAGTTGTTTTTCAATTAGTCAAAGCAAAATGGTTCAAATTAAAATGAGTAATCATCCATCTCAATTGCCAGGCAATTTTTCATTCCTTATAATCTTAGATACTTGACAAAGTCATATCCAAGCAGGGTAATACAAATTTAGTAAATACAAGAAGGAGAGGGGTGGGGAGCAGAATGCATCACCATGTAAAGGGTTATTGACATTTTTCAGCACTCCTTCTACATTCCAAAGGAGTTACCAGATCGAAAATAAGGGAATAACTAAAAAGACCCTTTTATATTCCATCCAATTAAGTGTAGGGAAATAACTTTCCCACTCTATTTAAATGTGGCAAGGAGTTCCATATTCAACTAAGTTGCCCTGTTTTTGGACTCTATTAACTGTTTAATGTCTACAAGACATCACAACAAGCAGTGAGTTCCATCAATTCAGTGAAAAAGAACAGGAAATCAGTTCTTTACCTATCATGTCAATAAAATGCAGGGCAGTTTGTTTGAATTTTCTTTTACTTTTTCTAACCAATTGTTTTAGTTTCTTTATACAGAGGTGTCATTGCTTATTTACCAACATCTATATGAATTGAATATTACAAACCATCTTTTCCATCTCAGTGACTGTCTTACCTAGCAATATTCTCTCACCATTCCTACTTCCTATGACTGAATACACTAATTCAATTCAATTCAATAATATTATGATACTTGATATTTTGTAAGCACCTAATAATTATTTAGGCATGAGGTTGAATCTGGGAAAATAGGCTGGAAATAGATGGCAGTTGGAGTCTAAACCCGTCATAGTTTTCAATGAAAAATAGGCCTTTTCTGGTTAAGGCATGATGTTTTACCTATTTTTAAGATAGCTTACCAAGGCAATGGATGCAACCTATGGCCTTGGAACCAAATGGCCCATAAGAGGCAAATCCCATGATGTTGACTTTGGGATCATGACTCTCTAACCAGTTAAATTAACTTGTTACAGGCATGGCATCATCTCAGTACAATTTATATAGATCAGTACTATAGCAAACTATAGTCCCCACACTCCACCACTGGCAAGATCCCAGAATGCAAGGTCCCAGCTTCCATAGTCCCACTGATGGCAATAATTATGGGCCAGGACTAACATGATCTCTGAGGAGGCTGAAAACATTATGCATTGCTGAAGAAACTCACTCCAAGGAATTTTATATATGTATTTTCCCTGGACCTCTGAAATACTCATTTTCCCAGGGCTTCAGTGTTGAAGTCAAACCTCTCTGACCTGTTGCCTTAATTTTTCCTATCACACCTTTCAATACAGCTTATAAATCTTTAAGAGAGTGCACTTTAGCCTTTTACCAAGCACACAATCCAAGTGTATGTAACAAATTAAGAAAAATGTAAAGGGTAATAGGTCTTGAGGTTTTTTTTCCTATAGAAAGTCCACACTATTTCCCAAAGTCCTGAATAAATTCACTTACGTTTTTGTCCCCTAGTCTCTTGCTTGCAAGCTTATCACATTGCTGCTGCTTTGGGAAGACAACAAGTGTGATTATAGATACTGCACTCATATAACCTTGCTCTCTCTTCCTATCAGCAAGCAAAAATGACTTGGGGCTCAACATTAAGCAGCTGAGCTGTTCAGCCTCTGAAGGACACCTCGTGCTCTCTTCACCAGCAAAACTATGTACCTGCCCAGCTGGAGTAGCAAGCTAGGGGAATGTGTGGGAACCCATGACAATCATCTCTGATTAGACTGTCATTACAAATCCCAGGCAAGGTGTGGGCTACAGCTAATTAGCACTGGGAGGCCAGGTGCCCTATTTATTAGAATGAGTTCTAACAATTTGCACTGGTCTCCAAAGCTAAACAGTGGCAATGACCAAATTCTATCCAGATACCCTTTATTCCTACAATTTAGGGTCAGGGTAGTGACTTTCTTATTGCATTATAATCACCAAACATTAATGTCTTCATACTCTCAGTCAAACTCTTGTCCATGTTCCTGCTTTTAGTAAGCTGTCACTTCTAGATATAATATGAAAATTAGCTGCTTTGGACCCCTGATATTATTCTAAGTGGGCTTGCACTAAAAATCTTTACTTTCTATTCCCCTCTGCACCCTCTGTCAGTAATGCTCAGGCTGTGACACGTCAGCCAAGATTCAGAAATGTGGCTAAGATTAATGCTCTTTCCTGAGCTAATAGAGTGGGATGGGGGAAAAGCCACAGTAATGTGAATTAAGGACAAGACATCAGCCTTATCTTTGGCTTCTGCTGCATTTGACCTGGTTGTGTCACAAACATTATTTATTTAAATATGCATTTGGGGTAGTTATTATAGAACCAGGACGCCAGTATGAAGAATCTATTTTCTTATGCATTTTTGTTTCAGTGAAAGAAAACTCAATCCACTATGTTATTATTCACCCTAGTGGAAGGAATTTTTGACTCACTCTAAAAAATATCAAAACATCCCGCTGCTTCAGTTTCCTTTAGAAACAAATGCAAATATCTCATGACAGCTAAAAAGAGCCCATGTTACTGTTAATCTTGATACGTATTTATATTGAATTAGTCCTTGAATGTGGCTTCAAAATATTTTCTGCCACTTAGTAATATGGATAAGAGTGACATCTTCGCAAGATTACTTGATAATTAATGATCAGAAATACCATCTATTGAATTGCTTGCATTATAAGATCTGAATTGAGGAAAAATAATCTTATATTCATATATAACATATTTCCAAGCAGACTCTCTCCACTGAGGCCTGATCCAAAGCAGTATTCCTACTGAATTCTTTCTTCTGCTCTAGCCAAAAACAGTTTGCTTAGAGGCTTTTCAAAATTGATGATTACAAATGACTTGACATAGGATCATAGATTTGTATTTAGATTGGACCACATAACCCAAGCCCTCTTATTCAATAGGTAAGAAAACTGTGGTCCAAAATAATTGACTGATCTACTTTCCCAAGTTTGCATAGGTCAATGAATCATAAAATTATAAATTTAGAGCTGGAAGGGATTCTGCAATTCATCTTCTCTTATGCTCTCATTTTATCAATGAAGACACTGAATCCTAGAGAAGCCTTGGTGATTTGCCCCAGATTTTGCAGATAATAATTACAAGTGTCAGGAATGGAATCCAAGACTTATGTTTTCAAATTCAACATTTAAACAGAAAGTCCTTTTATAAATCAAAGCACTTGATCATGGAAATGACTGCTTCTGCCCATCAATTCCCAATGCCAGTAGTTTGCTGCATAATTTCAAAGGAAAAACATGGTTTGAACATTTTGCCCAATATGTTCATGATGCCCAACCCCAAGCAATAGAATCTTGTGGCCCCAATCCTACTGAGAACACACATAGTTTTGAATAACAATTTTACTATTTAGCATTTGCTTTTTAAATTCAAAGAATTATCAAAAACTTAAAAAGATTTTCCTTAGTACTCCCAAAAATGTAAAAGCAAGCAAACTTTTCCTTGTGTGTGTGTGTGAGAGAGTGTGTGTGTGTATGTATGTTTTAAAACAAGAAAGGGATTTCTCATAACTCCAAATTCCTCTCAAGGTGGAAAGTTGATTACCAATCTTTGATCTGGCCTGAATTTTTACAGCTGTTTTTAAACCCATGAAAGCGGGGCTCATAATGGAAGTGCTGACGCGACCTTATCTCCAGTATACCGGCATGGACTGTGCCCCTATAATAAGCAGTTATTATGTATGTGTAAAAATAATGAGAGGCAGTGTCTGAAGAGAGTTAATGTAAAATGCTAAGCAATTACAGTTGGTTACACAGTATAGGTTAATATTCTCTCATATAGCTGTACTTTTTCCCCCTCTTTTGTCCTCCAGAACTCCTAATGAAAATTTTGAGACCTGACGGTAATGATAAGCAGCCATTCACACGTCCTTTGTGTCAAGGCTGGCGCATTAATGCTTTCCTTCATATAACATTTTGCATAGCCTAAAGCATCTATTAAAATCCTTTGTAAAATTCATGAAACAAAAGTGGTGGGTTGAGTCTAGGGGGAGAGAAAGTAAGCTGCTTATTAGCAAAAAGTCAAAAACACAGGGCCAATTACAGATCTGAACAAGAAGGGCTAAGGAATAGCGCGGGGAGTAATTCTTTCTTCAGCCCAATGGGCTCCGGCGAGAGGCGAGTTAGATGAAAATAGAGCAAATAGTCTAAGCAGTAATTAAAGGAAAATGTTTGGAGTTAGAAACAGCTCTATAACAATGGAAGGAAATGCTCAAGTAAAACAATTGTCTGGTCTCACATAGATGCTAAATTGGAAGGATTTAAGACTGTTCCCTAAAGAAAAGGCTAAGGAGGTAGTCAAGAGGAGCTGGGAGCTCAGGAGATATGTAAAGAATCTGTTTGGTATTTCAAATGCTATAAATTAGATAAAAGATGAGCTTTCCTATTGAACAAGCAACATCAAACTGAATAAACCCCAATAAGATTGCCCTTTTTCTGTTATAAACTTGACATTAAGCCTGTCATGTTCAATGACAGCCTACCAGACCTCATTCTGCACCCTTTGGAATTTGAAAGATTGGCAGGTGTCGTGATTTCCTTAACATAAAAGACCTTGCAGATAATGTTCAGCAGGCACATGGATACTTTTATAACTCCACTCTCCCCCATTCCAGAATCATTGGGGGAGATTTGCACAAGGGCTGGAGATTCAGGAGTCGTCCAAAAGCATTTCTGACCCAAGGAAAATCTTTTATTGACAAAGTGGGATGGAAGAGAGGCAGTTATTTGATGATTCGCCTTAGTAGTCAAAACATGCCCCACATTTTTAATAATGAGCTGCTTTCTGAAAAGCAGTTCACTATGAACAGAGGGATATAATATGGGTACAATCCTTGGGAAGCAGAATTAAAGCAGAAAGGCTCTGGTTTGGCTTGAGGCTGAAAATCAAGGCCCTTATTCTCAATGAATGCTCTTCTCCTTCCCCAATAAGAAATTCCTCAAGCTCCTTAACTAAGACCATTTGTCTGTGTAGTTTTATGTTGATACCAGGCCATGTCCCATTCATGAATATTGATCCATTTACAAGTATTGGTCCTCCAAGGCTGGTGCAGAGTTATGCTTCTCAAAGGACTTTGTGGTCAAAAGAAAAATTTGGCAATTTTCCCCACTCAGCCAGAGAGTAGAGGTTGTTGACCAGATGCTATCCATTTAATAGAATGGCTTGATATTTGAGAAGAAATCCACCCCTGTGCATTTTTTCAGCAAGTCAAGAAAATATTTTGAACTCTTGACCCTTTAAAACTTTTGTGGGCCTTTCTTATAGCAGCTGCATGTCTCCAAATAATTCCAGCATACCACAATTTGGAAGTATATGGAAAGGCTCAGAGAAAAGCATCATTAGTCCACATTTTCTTCCAATTTAATTCTCTTCTTACTTATTTTTCAATTGAATTTTAGAAGTTATGGGAGAGGAGAAAATTTCCTCCATGATTCTCTTTTCAGATAATTTGTAATTATTTAATTATTATTTGGATTTGAATTGACTTTCCTATATTGTAAGTACTTTACAATCTTCTGAAGAATCAATCAAACTATAGCCCTTGAGGGCCGACTACATCATAAGCTGAGGAAAATTAAGGCATAAAGAAGTTAGGGGCCTTTTTTGTTATTATACAGCATATTATCCCCTTAACTTGGTTTTCTCTCTACATTGTTCATATTGTTGATGAAGAATCAATGGACATTCACCCTTGCTATCACTGAACTTTTAGTACCTTTATGGTCCCAAGGGAAAATTCTTCTACCTAAAGGTAACCTTTAAAGCACCTTCTCAGAAAAAGAACTAAGTGTTTCAAAGAGATGTGTTCTTTGAACTTTTAATTACTGATAGAAATTCAAGAATTAATTATTTCATTTCATCTCCCAAATTTTGAGAATAGAATTAAAAATATGAAAGAAGCCCACTTGAACAAATTCTTGATCTTTTAGATTCCTATTCTGTTGGTTCCAATATGCTAACCAATTAGTTTTTAAAAGAAGGCAATATTTATTCCTTTATTATACTATAAAATTCAAGGTATAGATTTGGTCAGTATGCTCCAAAAGTTGTATTGATTTTTTTTTTTGAAAAGAAGGAGGAAGTAACATCAAATATTTACATTTTTATAAATTCCTCGAGTGGAAGAAGAAAGCCCATACAAAATAAAATATCTTTTCCTTTCCCTACTAACAAAAAAAATCCCAAAATCAAAAAAGCCAAAACCCAATTAAAATTAAATTTAAATCATTTTGAGAGATAGAAGTCAAATACAGGATATTAAAATGATGATGAGATATTATAGAGAGCCACATAAATTAAAACATAAAGCCCTTACTCATGAAAAAAAAATATAGATTATTTTAAATTAGCAGAAAATAAAGTTTTACTATTAACAAATACATTAAATATGAAATAAAGTTACCCAGAATTCTGTGGTTTACATAGTACTTACCTTGGTTGACTCATTAGGAAAGGGAAGGCTCAAGGTTCTTGGTTTGAAGGACCAACCACTGCAAATAGGGTAAAGGCAGTAAGTGGCTTATTTCCATTTAGTGGAGAGTGATTGAGCTAATAGGAATCCCATCTGAATATATGTTAGTGAAATCATCTCAAGCCAAATGGTTTATTGCTGGTGTATTTTTTAATTGAGTTTCAAAAAAATATCCTCTCTCAAAATCTTAAGGGTATTCCCCCCAGGATGTTAAAAGAAAATATCTGTGTTGCCAAACAGCTCAAAAATTTTCCAAACTATTATCTCCCTATAGTTTCACTAACATGTTAACCTACTTACAGCAATTAGTGCTTCATTAGTAAGGCTAACTAACTGTTGCTATGCCCTGTAATGATTTGCCAGGCTTTCCATATACAAGTGCATAATCAATGTTTTCCAATTACTGCTATAGTGCAGCCACTATTTCAAATAAACTAGATAATAATACAAACCCATTACTGGAGCTGGAGAAGCAGAGGCATTTAATTGCAAGGCAGTCCTTCTCAGCTTTTAAAATTTTTCACACTAATGAAGTGTCATACAAAAAAGTTGTATTGATTTTTCCACCACATGGCTTCAACCACAAATATGTAATTATCCCTTTTATATCTAGCTGGGGGATTAAAATAATCTATAGTATATAGCCTTTACTTATCCCTGATGGGTTTAGTAGTACTTTTTACCCTTTTCAAAATATGCAGCCATTTGATGAATGAACTTTAGGCAAAATGTTGCTTTATCTGTTTCAAATCTTGCTTTTTAAAGTCAGTTTGTGTGCAGATGCCGGAATTTGAAATCTGGAGTTTCTAAAATCTCCCAAAGAATAGATCCAGATAATATCAAATTGACCAAGTACATTATATCCATTTTTTTAACCAATGCAGAAATCAAGACAGGTAGGCAGGACTTCCACATTAACAATCCCTTAGATTTGCATTTCCCTGTAGTTACACTTTTATTCCTATATAACGTGTTGTTAACCATGTTCTATTTTTACACAAATACACAGTTGATGTTAATTGGAGCCAATTCTTTTCTGGGTCTTCAAAAGAAACATAACAACAATTTATTTGCATTATGTTCCTTGTTTTCTCATCAGAGACTGGTCAGTAGAGGCAAAGAAGCATTTTCGTTAGGAAAAGAGCAGGCCATTAGGAGCATTAAATGAATTTTGCAGAGACTGAGAATTAATTCTGGTAGTAAAATGCTTTTTTTTTTTTTTAAATAGCCTATCTTCCTTGATCTTCACACACATAAATTGGTTTCTTTCAATGTGTTTGCTAAAAATTCTTTAGGTTATGCTTTCCCATTATTTCAGTTATGATCAGTGGGGAGGGGAAATGAAAAATTGGGGTGGAGGAATGATGACTTAACTGCCTAAAACATTTTGTTCATAACATTACTGTGACAAAAAATTGTATTTCTCTTAGTTTCACTAACATGTTAACCTATTTATAGCTTTTAGGTTTTTTTTTTTTTTTTTTTTTTTTGAGATACTGGGATTTGCAGAGATTTACTGCCTTTCTATATTTTGTGGCACATCTGCTTTAAGGAAACATCCATGTGCAAAGTAAGGTACTATATTTCAGACTCTAAAAACCATGTCAAGGTGACTGTATGGATATTTGAAAATATTGTGAGTCAGTGTTGGGAATTTTTGATGAAACCTCAAATTTAAATAACATTTTTTTGGGTTTTATATAATATATTTTGTATTGGATGGCATCTGATACTAAACTTAAGCATTTGAGAATATATATATATGAATATATATTTGTTTCAAACCAGAGCATATGTAGGCAAAAATGATCTGGAAAAAATGAAAATTTTCTCTTTAATAAGGAGATAAGGTGAAAAAAATCACTCAATACTACTTTATATGTTGAGTTAAAGTGTCTATTGTGTGTCTTTAAAAAATCTATAAAACTTTATTAAAATATAGTTTTAAATCTTCAAGTTTATGCAACATGATATTTTGCCAAATTTCCAGAGCAGTTAAAAATAAACTTAAAAATCATGAAAGAAATAGTTATCATAAAATGTAGTCATTTAATAGCCAACCATGTATAATAGTTGAGTCAAGCATCAATATAAAAGATCCTTTAGAATAAAGAGGAAATAGTTCTAATTTTTTTTTAAATGGTGGAGAGGTAAGAATTTAAAAATTACAAAGCAGGTCATATTTCACTGCAAAGATAGTTATGGTCCATTTTACTAACAAAAGTATTAATAAATATTCTACACAGTGCACTCAAAGGAAAACTTTCCCCTGAAATCTATTTTTCTGTGATTCTTCCTATGTTTGGTATTAGATTGCCTAGTCCTGTGGTGCTGCTACTTTCCTTTCCTGTTACATTGTGCAGCTAGTTTTCTCTGGGGAACCAATGGTCCAGTGGTGCCCTTACTAGGACTAATTCAGAACTGAAACATTTTGTCTAGTTTCATATTGGCTCCTGGTTTTAGCCCTTATTTCCACATACTCTATCATGTGCAGCCCCTTACGTAACGGTTAAATAAAAGGAAGAAACATGAGTGCATTAAAAGCAGATTATTGTCAAGAATTGTTGGAGATGGGTGGGAGTATGATACAATTTCTAACAGAGAGACAAGTCAGATAAGCTCTATACAAAGATTTCAACTCCCAAGTCCACATGTGACTGACTGGTGGTGGTGCATGTTTCCGGGGTAATAACACACCATTACCTTGACCATTGACATGAAGCCATCAGAGTCGTATTTATTGATGAAACTCTCAGCTCCCAATCTGCTGCACTGAATGAGCATCATACAGCTGTCAGCAAAGCCAGAGCACAGAAGCTATGATTGCTTGTGACATTTTCCTTTCATAATTTATGAAAACAAAAGATTTCCAAGTTTGTAGGACACCGGAGTAATTTTAAGAGTCTCTCTGAGCAGTTATCTTTCTGCTTAGGAATGAATGTTTATATGACTTAAGGTTTTGAGAATAATCAATGATAAGCTAAGTTAAAACTATGCAGAATGGCCAGGATTTCAAAGATACAAATCTAAATGTAAGGGAAGCCTGAACTAGGGATCTGCATTTTGGGGAATCTCAGTAACTGCCATAATATGTAAAAATGATTTTTTCTCTTATGAATCACAATATATCCAATACTGCTTGATTATTGTATCTAGTTTTATAAATAAAGTTTTAAGCCATCAAAAAAGTAATTTAATCAATTTACCACTTCAAGGCTTTATCTTCATCAGAAACATAACAGAATAGCTAGAATATATAGTTTTAATAAAAATGCAATCAGTGAGCTAAGCTCATAAAGGATGAAACCAACTCTGTGTTTACAGTTGCCTAAAGCAGTAGAACAGAAGTAACTAATGAAGGGATGTGTGAGTGTGTGTGTGTACATGCATACATATGTATATGTCCTAAAATAGTAAAACTAAAATATCAGTAAATTTTATTGCATTGAGGACTTTTTTCACATGTCAAATATACCACTGAAAGACTCAGGATAAACAGATACTTGTGAAACTCTCATATTTTAATGGATTAGATTTTGTTCTTAAATTGATCAGCATCAAAACTTAATGTGGACATTTTCTCCCGAAAGCTCTAGCTAGAGTTATGTTTACAAGATCTCATACTTAGAATTGGAAGAGAAAATCTAATGAAGCCCCCTTATGTTAAAAATGAGGAAATTGAAATTTACAGCAGTTAAGTAATGTACCCAGGGTCATACATGGGCAAAAGGTGACATAGCTAGGATTTATGAGGGTTGTGTTTTTCCTGGGTCTTTCTTTTGTTTTGTTATGAGTTTTTTTGGAACATAAATAGAAAGATATGAAACATTCCCCTTAAAGAGAAATAACTGACAGAAGCTTAATACTTTTATCATCAATACTCATTTAAACTAAGATGCCTTTAGAGTATTTTACTCACAAAAAAAATTATAGCTAAGGAATACAATAATAGAATTTTGACAAAGGATAGGGGAATTCCAAGTTTTTTTTAATCAGCTTTTATCCTGAGTTTCCTTAGCATGATATGTTTTGGTATTTCAATATAGTTCAACATACATTTTAGATTTAACTCTATTAAGACAGTCTGAAGTGGTCTTCTCATAGTTATAGACTTATATAATATATATACTTAATAGTAACTTTTTGAATTTAAGAGAAAGTCTCCAAGTGACTCAATAGCAGGAAGGCCTTCTTGTATACTCTACCCAGTTAGGATTCTCATCTTTGGAAAAGTTCTCAATGCTATCTATATGACATTGGATAGGTGATGAAAGAGAAGATGATGAAGATTGCTCCCCTATCCTTTCTTGTTTTCATCTGAGCATACAAAGTGAGTGTTAGATTAGTGCTAGAACTTCACAATCAATGGAATTTTGCCTTTTGGTTATTAGGCATTTAGCCAGTAAAAAAACAAAACAAAATCCCAAAGCAACCAAATAAACAAAACTCCCCAAATAATAGAGGCAGTTACTCAGCAAGGCAGTGCATTGAATAAGAAGCTAGATCAGGAACCAGGAAGACCTGACTTCAAATCTGCACCACTTATTTTCTCATGTGACTTTGGGTAAGTAACTTAATCTTTGTCTGCTTCAATTTTAAAGACAGAATAAAAATAACACTTTTTGTCTAGGAGTGTGGTTAGGATAAAATGACAATATATGTAACATACCTTGCAAGCCTTAAAGTGCTTTATAAATGTTAATTATTTTTATTAGACAGGGTAGATAGAGAGTACAGCAGATAGAGCATCAGGCCTGAAATCAGAAAGACTAATCTTCCTGAATTCAAAATTGACCTCAGACATATAACATAAAGAAATTGAAGCAACATCCAAAAAAGATGAATGATAGATTATAATCCTTTCATGATATAGCATAGATTCAGAACAAGAAGAGATCTCAGAGGCCATTGAATTCAACTCCCTCATTTTATAGAGGAAGAAACTGAGACATAGGGATGTTACCGACTTACCCAGAGTTACATGACTGTGAAGTATCTGGGGTATTCTTTGAATTTATATCTTCTTGACTCTAAGCCCCTCACCCCATTTACTATTAAAAGATCCTTGAGAGTTTCAATGGATGAAATTTCATCATCCTGTAGCCAATCCAGTGAGAAGCCTCTATAAACTTAGGTTGATCTTCATATAAGAGACATCTAATTGGTGACTAGTTTTATACTCAAAGCTTTCTGATCTGGGAGAACTTGGCAGTATTCATGTTCCATTCATCTTTCAAGAATCCATAAAAAAGCAGTAGTAGTTTTGTTAAAGCAGAATGACAATATAAGCTTATAAACTCAAATTAAGCAAAATAAATAGATATTCCTGGAAGGTGGACAGAGAAAAATATTTGTATGTATATATATACACCTGCCTATCTATCTATCTATTTGTCTATCTGTCTCTCATATTACCTATTTATCTACCTGCCTATCATCTATTTATCTACTTGCCTGCCTATCTATCTTCTCTGTTTGATTTTTAAAACTCATCACAACTTGTACCCTTCCTACTTTTCTTCCTTTCTTAAATTTTACTCCTCTTCACCTTTCTGCAAAGCAATGTCTCTGAACTCCTTGAAATCGATGTTCCATCTCTTAACTCTATGCATTTTACTAGCTTCCCCCATGCCCATCATACCCTTTCTTTCTTGACTTCTATGGCTTTCTTTAGGACTCCGAGGGTAGCCAAATAGTGCAGTATATCCACTGGCCCTGAAGTCAAGAGGTACTGGGTTCAAATCTGATCTCAGATACCTAATATTTATTAGCTGTGTGACTTTGGACAAGTCACTTAACCCCAGTTGCCTTGCAAAAATTTTTTCTTATCTTAAATCTCATTTTCTATAGGAGGTTTCCCCTAGTTCACCTTCCCCCCCCCAATCCCTTCTAGTGTTTTCCCTCTGAAAATATTCATTTACACTGTTTAGAGTTAGAGATATCCCTAGGGATAGAATACCGTCCTTAGAATTAAGAAAAACTGAGTTCAAATTTGGCCTCAGACATATACTAGATATGAGACTCTGGACAAATCAATTCACCTCTGCCTGTCTTAGTTTCCTCAACTGTAAAATGGGGATAATACTAGCATCTATCTCCTAGGGTTATTGTGAAAACCAAATGAGATATTTGAAAAGTATTTAGTGCCTAACACACAGGAGGAGCTTAATAAATGCTTGTTTCCTTCCTTTCTTTCCCTATATCTTATGTATATGCATGTTTGCATGTTTTCTCCTCCATTAGAATATGAACTCTTTGAGTGCACAGGATATCATTATATGTCGAGCACTTTGCACAATGCCTGGGACTAAATAAATGTTTAATAAATGCTTATTGAATAATTGCCAGCACAGACCTATTTGCCTAAACTCCACAGTTCATTTTTATTCTCATGATAATGATGAAAATAATGCCTTAAATTTGTATAGGGTTTTAGACTTATCAAACTATTGTTTCACCTTATAATACCTTTCAATATTCATAAGGTTTTGTGGAGAACTGGTACTATTATAATTATCCCATTTTATAGATAAGAAAAATGAAGCTCAGGAGGTTAAATGATTGACAGAGTTAAGACAAAAACTAAAGTTTCAGATTTCTATAGAGTCTGAAGCAACATAATTATATCTATATGAATAGGTCAGTTCCAGTTCCCCCACACTCCACGTTCTGACTCTGTTCCTAGTGTTTGGATATTCCCAAATAGAGGAGATAGCTAGGTAGGCAGGCAGGTAGATAAATAGATGATAGACAGGTAGATAAATAGATAAGATGAGAGATAGATATACAGGCAATATATATATATATAACCTGTAAGCATTACAGAAAAGTTCACCAAGGTAAAGATTCTAGAATCAGACTTCTAGTGAGCCCCTTGGCTATTCAGGGCTAATCCAATCACAAAGTAAACCTTCCAGGGTTATTATGAGCTTCCAGAAGACAATTTCCTTAGAGGATTTGGAAATTGCCTTGGGATACTGGGTTATAGTATGATCTGTGAGCTTTTGGCAACCAAGGTATGTCCAGAAGTTACTCAACTTTGTCAATTGGCAGTTAACCAAGAAGACTGCAAGTTTTGTTATCAACTGATAGAGAGTTGCAAGAAAGTGAGGCTGCAAATGACCTTCCAAATAATTCAAGTTGATTCTCATACTGGGATTGGGTTGGGATGAACCAAGGTGTTATAACAAAAATAATCACCGAAACAATGATGACACTTGTTTGTATAGCATTCTTCAGCTTGCAAACCTCATCATCATCCTGTGAGGTAGGCAGAACGGTGACTATTACCTCCATTTTATACATCTTGAAACTGAGGTCCAGAGAGATTAAAAGATAATGTCACATATGTAGTTGATGGAGATGACTCTTAGTGCAATGTTAGAAAATCAGTCAGTCCATCTATAAACATTTACTGCAACTGCTATGTGCTTTATGGAATTTTACTAGGTCCTAGGAATACAAAGGTCAAGAATGACATAATCATTTACTCCCAAGGAGTGTATGACCTACTGCCTTTTAGTGGACTTGCCTCAGATCTCTGTTGCAAACTTCCTGTAGCTATTATTGTGCTAATGTCCCAACTAAGCCAGGTCCTTTTTCTATTGTCTTCTAGGACTAATGGACCCTCTCATGGATTTTACTATAATTCCTGGAAATGTATAGTGTTACAAATTGTAATGAGCTTACAATGTGTCATTTGATGCTTTACCAAAAGCTTGTGTGATAGATGAAACATTAAGGTTATTATAAATATTATAATATATATTATATATATTTAATATGTATATATAATAATAAAATTATTATCACATTACATCACATTACAAGCTATGTTAGGATCCTGTTGGAGTTAGACTGTAAAGTATTTTTCTGTGATTTGGGATTTTTAAAAAAATCAATATATAATTGAACATGCTTTCAATTTGAAACTTGGAGTATATCCTTGGGTTCCCCTAGCTCTGATGGGTGAACTTTTACCTGGTAGCCAGATTTCACACTTCTATTCTACTACATTGTTATCTCCTCATTACATTTTCCAATAGTCAAGTTCAACCTTGACCTCTTCCTATTTTCCATAATCCTGACATTTGTATACTCTTCCTCCATTATAATATAAGCTTCTTAATACTTACTACGGGACTGTCTCACTTGCTTACACTTATATTCTCAGCACATAGCACAATTCCTGGAACATAAATCTTGACATATCTTATTAATTTTGAGTTGGAGTCCTGAAGAATGGATTTCAAATCTAACCTCAGACAATCTATGAGCAAGTCACTTAACCTTTGTGTATCTCAGTTTCTTTATCTGTAAAATGTAGTTAATAATAGCACTTATCTTCTAGCATTGTTGGAGTGATCAAATAAGATGAAATTTGTTAAGAGTTTGCAAATATTAAATGTTAGCTATTATTATTATGCCATTTTCACATGAACATTTCTACCAGAAATATCTATGTAATATTGCCCATAAAATGGGCAGCATTATCAAATGCTTACAATGTGCCAACCATAAAGCTTTCTCATATATGCTGAAAAGACAAACTTATTTGGGTTTAAATTCACTTGGTCTGAATGCCAGTTCTACCGTCTACTACCTGTGTAACTTGGGCAAGTCATGTCATCACTTGGGTAAATAACATTTCAGGTGTTCTAGCTATAAAATGAAGAGGTTGGAATACTGTTTTCTTTAAAGTTACCAATCATGTCTTAATTGCAAAATCTGATGACTCTTTTTTGATCCTAAGCCTTTTTAAGTGCATTTGATTTTATTGGTCATCTCTTCCTAGACAATCTCTCCTTTTGGGGTTTTCATGATGTCAGTCTCTCTTCATTCCCCTATCACCTATCACTTCTCTATCTCTGTCTCTTTTGATGGATCTTCTTCCATAACATGACCACTAAATGAAGATACAGCCTAAAGTTCGACCTCTATTCTTTTCTCTTTATATTATCTCACTTGACAGTCTCAACAGCTTCTACATATTCAATTATCTTTATATAAAAGCTTCCCACATATATAAATCCAGTCCTAACCTCTCTTAAGTAGCATTCATTTTCTATTTGCCATTTAAAGTTGGATGTCTCATTGACATCTAGAACTCCACATATTCAAAACAGAAATGATCAAAATTTTGTCTTGTTCTAGACTCCTCTATTACTGTCAAGTACCCCAGCACCTTCCCAGTTATCCAAGTTCACAATCTTATCAAGGAGAAGTAAATTCTTCTTTCTCAATCAACCCCTATACCCAATCTGTTTTCTAATTTCTTGTTTCTACTTTTGCTGCATTATATATTTTATTTGCAGTAGTGTTCTGATTAGTTTCTTTGCTTCAAATCTTTCCCCATTCCCATATATTTCTCACAAAACTGCTAAAGTGATTTTCCTGAAGGACAGATTCATCCATATCACTCCTACCTAATTCAGTGAGTAACAATGGCTCCTATTATCTCTAAAACAAAATAGAAAAATCCTCTTTAAAAAGACACAAAATTTGCAAAACCCACAATCTTGATAACTGAAAATTGCAATTGTTCTGCGGTACTGTATTGAAAGGTTACTTATATTGAAAGTGTTATCTTTCTTGGACTTTTAGTTAGCTTCTAAATGAATACATTAAATACATTCAGGTTTTAGTTGGGATTTTACATAGCTTGTATTTTAGTTCTTTGCTGTTCCTATTAACCCATAGAATTATTTTAAGAAATATTAAATTTCTTCTTTCTTCCTTTCTTTTTCTTTCTTTCATAATCTGAACATGAGATTTTAACTAAACACTATGCAGAAAGGAAATTACACAGGATCACATGAAATCTGTGTACTTGTGCTATATGTTGTGGGGATGGAAAAAAGGCCAACAGAAATTCTTATGGAGGAGAATGAGGATCAGAAAGATATAAAGAAAAAAAGAAAGAAAGGAAGGAGAGGGGGATGGAGGGAAGGAAAGAAGGAAGATAGAAAGAATAAAAAAGAAGAAATGGAAGAAGAAAAAAGCAAGAGAAAGAAAGAATGAAAGAAAAAAGAAGGGAAGAAAAAAGAAAGGAAGGGAGGAAGGAAGAAAAAGAAAAAAGTGGGAATGGAGGAAGAAAGAAAGAAAGAAAAAATAAAGGAAGGAAGGAAGGAGGGAGGAAGGAAAGAGCCATACATTGCATAGCTATAAAATTAGAATGGCAATGTTTTCTAGGAGCTGATATTGGGGGAGGCATGGAGAAGGGAGAGAA
Organism: Sarcophilus harrisii; assembly: GCF_902635505.1. Classification (NCBI taxonomy): domain Eukaryota; kingdom Metazoa; phylum Chordata; class Mammalia; order Dasyuromorphia; family Dasyuridae; genus Sarcophilus; species Sarcophilus harrisii. The sequence continues at coordinate 397,343,892 of NC_045428.1, read as the reverse complement.
TTAAGAACTGAAAATAAAAAAAATTAAAATAAAAAATGATAAAAAAATAATTGATATGAAATCAGACAAAGCAGAGTGATAAAAATTATAGCTGTTTAAAAGAATTTTTTAAAAACTCACAAAGAAACAAAACTCTAACAACTTTAAACATTCCAAGATCTCGTTTAGTTTGTACCCAATTAACAAATCAAGGTGCTATTCCTTTAGATGTCTAGTTGGGTCTCTCAGCTCCACTTGGTTGCCCTTTCAAAATCTGTATTTATAACCCTGAGAAGCAGGAATGAGTGAACTTATAACCTTTGATGAAGCTTTTAAAGTTTCATTTTTATTGTTTTTTTAAATCTTAAAAACAAAACCACCAGGAAATCTCCATGTGAAGTTAAACTCCGATTTTCCTAACAAAAATAAAGATCCAGATGCTCGTAGCTATTCTGCCCTCCATGCATGATCTGTCAGTGAATGGTGGGAGTCATGGTCTCTTTTCAAAGGTTTTTAAAAATCTGCAAAGGCCTATTTCCTCTCTCCGAAGGAGTCTAGAAAACGACCTCATTTGAAAGAGAAATAAAAATGTTATGCTAAAACTTACTGGTGGTTACAATAATGTAATGCCCTCTAAAAAAGAGGCAATAATTGTGCCCACTACCATTAAATCCAAAGAAGGCAAAGGATAGGAGTAATACCAGGCTAGGCAAGCAAATTCGTTTTGCATAGCATCAAACCGTGCTTCGACTTCTTTGTATTTGATGTTTTCTGTTACTCTTTATGTGAGTGCATTTTTTTTATGGACGTTAAAACATTTATAACTGTACAAGGTCAATGCAGAAAGCTTTGAATCGGGACTGAAACTGCAAAAGTAGCCACCAGGGATGGATTAAGCTGAGAAGAGGCTAAAATGAACATCATGACATACAGTTGCAATCGCAGAGCATCATGGGACATGCATCAAAATGGCAGCCTGGGAAGAAATGAAAAGGGTTCTGTCCATATAACCCCACAGTGAGAGCAGGAGAAATTCAGATGGCCTGAAAGACTTTCCTCCTTGAAATACTTAAGATCTAAGTAGATCTATTTCACCTCTCTCTGTCATTAATCCAACATACTTCCCCTCCTTTATTTATTTATTTTTATTACTAAGTAGAATTACATCAGGGATATTTCTTTCCCTATTATTCAACTTTTCAATTGAACTAAGTCCAATGAATATTTATGTAGTGACTACTGTGTGCAAGTTATTATGTTAGGGGCTTGAATTACAAAGACAAAAATAAGATAATATCAGATTTCAAGGAGCTTAAGGTTCAAGAAAAAGTAGAATATAATACATATAAAAGTAAGCATGGTACATGACAACATGAGATAATGGAAGAGATAAGGGCAAAGTGGTCTGAGAAAATCTCAGAATGGAGAGAAGACTTTTAGTTGGAAATCACTTTTAATTTAGATGAGGCAAGACATCCAGAGCTAGCTTTTGAATAATGGGAAAGATTTCAACAGAGAATATTTATTATATATTTATTTTTTATAATAAATCAGAAGGGAACATTTTCTAACATGGGGGAAAGTTTTTGCCAAAATATAGAGATAGGAAAGTACAGTACAGGATCTGCTAGTAGATATGATAGCTTGACAGTTGGACATAAAAAGGAATCTAATAAAATCTATGTTAGGGTGTCATTTGCTCAGGAAGCTGAGGCAAACATGATTAAATGACTTGCTCAAGGTCATATAGCTAGTCTGAAACCAGATTAGTTGAGTTTTTCTGATTTCAGGTTCAGTGGTCTATCACTGGACATACTCTACAACAATCCAGATATCAATCAATCTATCCATACTCATCCTGTGTAACTCTTGTCTATGTTTTCTCATAAAATGGGTAGAAGTGGGGAGACTTTACCCAGTAAAAATAAAACTTTAAAAGGCAATGTTGGCTACTTTATCTGTATGTTTTTTATATGACAAGGATACCAACAAAGCATGTTTGCTTTCCAACAGTTACTCCTCCCTGTTACTACATGACCAGTCCACTTTGTTTATAGTAATATATTTCTTTGATAATATTCTTTCTCTCATGACCCCTCCATAATTCCTTGTTTTGTCTATGGTGTAATCTGCTTGTGCCTACAGTGAACCTCTCTGTTGTCTTTTTTGCTAATTCCTAACTTCTAGTCTCTGGAGGCTATATTAATCCATGGCCCAGGGTCAAACAGAATCATTAGAAGAATATTGGGCTTTAAAAATACAGGCATTTCTTTCAGAGAAAAATTTGGAATCATTCAAAAAATTGTACAGTTTTTTTCCATGTAATCCAGCCAACTCTCCTCCTTGTTGCTGGAGAAACTCACCAAAAGGTACACACCAAGGAGAAATGAAAGGGCCTCTACCACTTTATGTAAAAGTGGCTCTCTCTTTTATTTCTTGCTAGAATCTTCTTGAAGGATAAATTCATTTTAGCCCTGATAATAATTATTGGCAGAATTCCTAAATTCTAAAACTGTTACCTGTTGCATTAGTAGCTACGTATGGGATAGAGAATAATAATTTATGCCAGGCTTTTTTCCTCTTTTTGACTTTAGTTTAGATATCACATCATGATTCAAAGCTCGGTGCACCATAAATTTTCTCCAAATGTGCAGTAATTCCTTGGTGCAGTCCAAAGTTATGATTCATTTATATTGGAGTGACAGCATAATACCTAGGTGTCAAAATCCATTAAAACTGTTCAATGTCTTCTGTTTATTTTTAGAACCAATTGAGACTTAACTGATGGTGAAAAATATACAGTCAAGTGTGTTTACTTCACCTTTACAAAGAATCCGTTATAGTCCCAATTAATTTGTTATTCCTGTCACAACAGGTACTGGATACTTCAAAACTGTCATTACTATTTTTCCTTTTTTTCAGAGGGTTTGTATTTATTTTTAACCCATTCTAAAATGTCTCTGTCTATTGGTGAGTTTTGTGTGTGTGTGTGTGTGTGTGAAATCTGGAGCTGTTGTTCTCTGGTTTAATTAGAATTATTGTGGAAAATCAGGATACCTCTACTTCTGCAATATTGGTATCAGAAACTGTTTCTTGACTGCTGTCTTTCCCACTCACTATAATGATGAGATGTCACACTGGAATAGACATTTTCTTTCTTGAAAGAATGGGGCAGATGGAAGACAATGAAAAGTAACATATACTAGATATATTTTATACACACTAGTTACATGTAGTGAGGAAGTTAAGAACAATTAATATTTAAATAGGACATTTGTATATTTCCTGAGTCCTCTTATTATCCCCATTTTACAGAAAAAGGAATTGAGGCTCAACAAGTAAAGTGTCTTGACCAGGGTAACACAACCATTAAGTGTGTTGGGATTCAAATTCAAGGTCCATGTCCCCTGCTCTCACCACTTTTCCACCTTATCTCTCTCCAATGAAATAGTCATTGACCTTCCTCTTCCCCTATACAGCCATTGCCCCAGATAAAAGATGATTTATATGAAAGTCAGTATTTGGGGGAGAAAAGAGATGCTAATTATAAAATCCACATCCACTGGCAACTTTTATAATCTGTTAAAATGAAATTTTTCAAAAACAATTATATAATAAATGTAAAGATTCTTTGAAATTGTAGATAAAGGGAAATGTTCCATTTAGGTAGATATTTCTCTGACTCAGACCAAAAAAAATAACAGAATGATATATTTTGGAGATTTAGAGATGATTAGCAAAAGTACTCAGTAACGTCTGGAAGAACTGTGAAAAGGAGGGAGAAAATGTAAGCATTACAAGAATAATGAAATCAAGTTCATTGTCCAATGTAATTCATAGGCATTTATTCATTAAAATTTAATATGTTCCAGGCACTGTGATTAACAGGTACATGATAACTTGGGAAGAAGATAGAAGAATGTATAGATTGAACGTAGATCAAGAAAAGTTTGGGGCAGCTTGGTGGCTCAGTGGATAGAGCACTGACACTGAAGTTAAGAGGAACTGATTTCAGATCTAGCCTCAGCTGTTTACTAACTGTGTGACTTTAGTCAAGTCACTTAACCCTGATTGGCTCAAAGGAAGGAAGAAAAAGAAAGGAAAAGGGGAAGGGAAGGAAAGGAACAAAAGAAAAGAGAAAAAGGGAAAGTAAAGGAGAAGCTCACAAGGATCTGTTTCTAATTCAGTATCACAGGGTAGGAAATGGCACATGAATTGGTCCTTGAAGAAAGTCAGGGATTCTAAGAAGCAGGTGTGAGATTTTGAATTTAAGATAAGAACAGCCTGGGCAAATGTAGGGAGGCTAGAGATGGAATACAGAATTCAGAGAATAACAAATAGGAAACTAAAATACAATAAACCTAGAAAGGTGGTTCAGATCCAGATGGCAAAATGTTAATCTGAGTGTCTAGGTTGAACCTGACATTGAAAATCTGCATAACTGGAAAGAAGATGAAAACTCAGGAAAGTTTGGAAGAAGAATGGGTTTGGGGAAATATGTTGAGTTCCATTTTAGAAATGCCGAGTTGAGAAGGCTCATCCAGTTAGAAAGAAACTTTATGTAATGAGTTATTACTAACTCATTCATTTAACTCAAACAGCATGAAGAACAACATAATCAAAATTTGGGATGATAAGTATTAGAAGAGAATAAGAGCCCAGGGTGGACATGAATTATTTACAATTACTTGAGAATCATAGGTTTAGAGTGGAAGTCATCTTAGAAGTCCAAACTTTGTTTTTCTTCCCTATTTTACAAATGAGGAAACAAAACAGTCCCAGAGAGAAAAAATACTAGCAGAGCCAAAATTAAAATCCATGACCTCTCATTCCAAAACACAAGTCAAGAGGTATTTATTAAGTATCTACTGCATGCTAGATCCTGTGACAATCACTGAGGATACAAAAGAAAGATTAAGAACAGTCCATGTGCTTAAGTATCTTAACAGACTGGTGGGGGAGACAACATGCAAATTGTGTTCAAACAAAATAACTTTATATTCTCTCTCATATTTATGCATACTTCACATATTCAGATGGATATGTTATCAGCTTGGGAGCTCCCCCCAATAAAGCAGATTGCAACCCATCTGTGCCTGCCCATCTTTGGGGATTCTTGTCCACGTCCTTCCAAAAGTTCACCACAGGTGTGCACCTAACATGCTGGAGGTCTACCTCCTTTTCCCCTGATATTACTAGGGTATAAGTGGAACACTCTGGCTATCCATATGCTGTAATCCTTCACCCTTGCCTAGTGATCAAATCCTGTCCTCATTTTTTTTTAATGTCCTTTACTCCTGCTCATTGGAGTTCCTTGCTGGTTATATGTTGTAGCTTTGTTCACACCCACTATTGCTTTTTTTCTTTTGTTCCCTTTTATCTCTCCAGAGGCAATGCTGTTCAGAATTTGCTATCATATAACAATACTGGCAAAAAAAAATATTTGTATTGAAAAGATGGGCCTTTGCTGTCAAGGTTAGCTTGGAGTCAATAAAAGGGCTTTACAATCCCCCCCCCCCCCAAACAATTTATCCTATTCTCCTCCTTTAAAAATCTGGATTTGATTCATTCCTTACCTTTACTTTCCCAGATATACCATTGTCAGAATGCTGAATAGAGTGTTCATTCAGATGCATTTACATTTTGGACAATCCATTTTGTATTTCCTGTGTGAATGGACAGACCAAATTCCTTTGAGTTATCAAAGCTCCTTTACAAGAGGTTGTGTAATGTCTTGGGTCTTGATGCCATCTATACAATATTAGATTCAAACCGAGGCATCTGGTAGAACTAATCAGTCACAGAAAAACTAAGACTCTCCTCTATGTTTCTTCATATCCATTGTGTCATTTCATTCATGTCTGACTTTTCATGACCCCATTTGAAATTTTCTTGGCAAAGATACTGGGCTGGTTTGCCATTTTCTTCTCCAGTTCATTTTACAGATGAGGAAATTAAGACAAATAGGGTAAGTGGCTTACCTAGGGTCATATAGCTAGTATCTGAAGCTGGATTTGAATTGAGGGCTTCCTGATTCCAGGATAGCTGCTTTATTCATTGAGCCACTTGGCTGCCCAAAGGCAAATACTTTTGGCAATCCTACATCTCCTGTTTTGTCTTATCTAATGTTTATTATCAGCAGGTCATGAAACTGCTATTTTTGTTGTTACATCTTCCAAGGAATCTCAAATGGTCTTGTTCTATGGAATGGAGAGACTTATTATAAAAGTTGTAATTTTTATTTTATTGGATCAAATACTTTAAAAAACTGACAAATAAACATAATGGGATATTATGTTCTTTAGGACTTTCAGTCAATAGGGAATGATAAATATGTGGTTCATTGCTAAATGGCATTTGTGAAAGCCTTCTACTCCCTATAAAGTCATTGAGGATGTCCTCCATTTGTGTAGGCCAGCTGGGTGGTCAAGTGGATAGCGTGCTGGGTCTGAAGTTAGGAAGATTCCTCTTTGTAAATTTAAATCTAGCCTTAGATACATATTAGCTGTCTGACCCTGGTCCAGTCACTCAACTCTGTTTGACTCAGTTTTCTCATCCGTAAAATAAACCAGAGAGAAAAATAGCAAATTTTCATCAATACTTTGCCAAGAAAACTTCAATGGAATCATGAAAAATTGGGCATGACTAAAAAATGACTAAAAAACAACAAATCCCGACAACATATGAGAATTTTGAGAATGCAAGATTAATATGGTAAAAACAGTGCCTCTGAAGTAAGTCAGGTTCAAATCTTGCATCTAACAAACACTTGCTTACTATGTGGACAAATTGCTTATCCTGTGTTTTCTCATATGTAAGATAAGGGATCTCAGTTGCCTCTGAGATCCTATAATCCTGTAAAGTAAAACTTCTCAAACATCAAAAAGAGTCCTTTTTATATAATTTTATTTTCTCTTTATGATAAATCTGAAAAAAAGAAATGCCTATAATCACATTTGTAAAACCATACTTTCCTCCTTCCTTTAAAATAGTCAATAAAGTTTGGTTTCATTCTTCCATTAGTTCATTCCAGAAGTGTTATTAAGTACCTATAATATTCATGCTGGGCAGCTAGGTGATACAGTGGATAGAGTGCCAAAAGTGGAGTCAGGAAGACTCATTTTCTTGAATTCAAATGCAGCCTTAGACACTCATTAGCTGTTATGACCTTGAGCAAATTTATCCTTTTTCTCAGTTTCCTGCTCTGTAGAATGAGCCACTGAAGGAAATAGCAAACCACTTCAGTATCTCTGCCACGAAAACCCTAAATGAGGTCACAAAGAATCAGATATGATTGAGAAATGACTCAACAACAAGAACAAAAGACCTTTATATAGATTTTGGGTGGATGAGAGAGTGGAGAGTTTTGTATTTGTTGATGCTTTCACAGTTAACTTTTGGGGGGTTAGAGGAGGGGAATCAATGAAAGCTGAGATTTTATGTCTTTGTTATCTCTTCTTCCTATAGATTTGTAAATCAGTCCCTCAATGTCCTGACAATTTGTATGGAGCATGGAGTATGGAGCTCCTCTATGTTTATTTAATTCAATTGGACTGCTCTTCCTTCTCTTCCAAATGGAATGCCTCCTCTGTCAGCACCTCATGAACTACGACATTAGGATCTAAATATGGTGGTTCCTATACTGTTGACAGAGAAACAGTATATTGTGATTTTTGTAGATCTATTTATCTTTTTTTTTTTTTCTGTTTGTAGTCTGCTTTCTGTTTTCATCCTTGAATGCCTTTGGGATGACTTTGCTTAGTAACTTGCCAAGTTTTTTTTCAGACTAGTTTTACCCTCCATTGCTTCTTTCTGCTTTATGAGACCATATTGCTCATTGTACATCATACTTCTTTTTAAGATTTTAAAAATGATTTTATATTATAACCCATGGTTGCCTTTGGCAGTCATCCTTTTCCATTTGGCAAGGAAGTCAAATGCTTGCTGACTAAGGTACTTTCTGGGCTTTTATGGTCTCCCTGTTGTAGCACTTAATATGCATTGGTTTAACTTCTGGATGAAATCATTATAGTCAATGTTATTCCATTCTCCATTTCCCATTTAAACTTTTCAGTATCTCATTTGAACAACTCAGAGTTAAGCCTTCTTAATTGTATGTCATTTCTTTTTTTTCTCATTGCTATTCCTTCTTCTTGTTTATTAATTCTAATCTTCACTCTGACAAGTCTGTGGTCTGCCTGTTCACAGACAGCTATCTCAGGGAATAACTGAAGTTCATAATGAAGTCTTTTCTTGTCTATTAAAATGTAGTCAGTTTTATTCTTTGTGATCTTCGTTGGTGCTTGCCATGACCTATGAAAGTCGTTGTCATCTTCTGTTTTCTTCTTCTTTCTTTCTTTCTTCTTCTTTTTCTTCTTTCTTTCTTCTTTCTTCTTCTTTTCCTTCTCCTCCTCTTCCTCCTCCTCTTTTTCTCCTTTGCTTTCATTTTCCTCTTCTTCCACTTCTTTTTTAAAAGAAAATATTGGTGATGTGAAATTCTTTTGTCTCATATCTTTTTCCTGAGTCAAAATTTACTATCTATTTCTCCCCAAGCTCACCTTTTCCTGATTTTTTGTATTGAAGTAATCAAGTATTTATGTTTATTTGGTTTGAACAGTTTTACCCAGTCCTTCATATAATTTTCTACCACTTTATCCTCAACAATCATGCAATTATTTTCAGAGTAGTCTTTTTGCAAATGTTTATCATTAATATTGTAAAATGAGATGATCCAATATTCAAAGCAAAATCCTTTTTTTTTTTTTTTTTTGCCTCTCCATGGAGTACCGGTCAACCACCCCTTCGTGAAAGTTCCCTCTTTTGCTTTCATTTATGTTAAGAATGTCAAGATGGACAAAATTAAACTTCTTAAACAATAATGTCTACTCTTTGGTCAGTTGACAAGGAACTCACATTTATAATTATCAACAATCAAAGTTTCATGTTTAGAAATTATGATTCTTAGTACTCTGTCCTCCCTTTTCCTAGTACTCTCTGATTTTCACCTTTCCAAAATCTTTCCTTTTATCAAGGCTTGGATACTACTTCTTCCAGCAAGTTTTCCCTCCTCTCTCTAGATAAAAGTCTCCTTTAACTCCTCATATCTTTTTGGAATATTTTTGTCTTTATCTGTCCTTTGCATTATCCTGCTCTTCTTTTATCATACTTATTGTAAAATATGATTCATATATGTTGATCCTTCCCATTATATAATGTGGTTTCCCACAGGTTAGAGAATTTGCCATATTTTATTTTTATATTCCAAGTGACCAGAACAATATTTTGATCAATAAATATGTGTTAAATTGAATTGAGTCCTGTTATTAGGTATGTAACTGTAGACAAGTTATTTAACCTCTTGGAGGTTCAGTTTCAGTTTGTACACATAACTACTCTATTTTTCTCTCAGAGTTATGGTGTGGAAATAATAAACATAGCTTATTATTACTGATTAACATTTTAATGCTCAGATCATATTAGTTATGCATAATCACTGAGTGAGCTTGACATAAGCTAAAGGACTATTTCCAAAATGATGCAAAAATGTAAGGAAATGGCAGGAAAGATATCTCCCTTCAGCAATATACTAACATTTTATGCTTTATTATCTTTTTTTTGGCAAGGCAATTGGGGTTAAATGACTTGCCCATGATCACAGAACTAGCATGTGTTAAGTATATGAAGATAATTTGATCTTAGGTCCTCCTGAATCCAAAATAAGTACTCCATCCAATGCACCATTTAATTTTTTCCCCCCTGTGCCACTTCACTGTCCTATTCTTAAAAAGATTCCATGAGTGTAGCAGACATTATTTATAGTTGGTACAGATGATGAGCCTTCCACCAAAAGGTAGCTGCGATTACTCTTTCTTTTAAGTCACTTGATCTCCTGGTGAAATATTCCATTTACTGTGCAAAGACCTCCAGATGTAGTCTGACCAGGGCAGAATGTACTAAGGGAATCTCTTCCTTAGTTCTGGGCATTATGCTTCTTTTAAAATGGATTATTTTCAACATCTTTTGTACAATAGAGCATGGGCCTGGAGTCAGTAAGACCAGGATTCAAATCCAGCCCTAGACACTTATTAACTATATGATCCTGGAGAAATTACTTCACCTCTGCCTCAATTTCCTCAACTGTAAGATAGAGATAACAGTACTTAAATTAAAGGGTTATCCTGATGATTAAATGAGATAATATTTGTAAATCACTTAGCACAGTGTCAGGCAGGTTGTAGTTACTATATAAATATTAGCCTATTATTTAACTATTTGTTATTTACATTATCTAATTTTTCTTCTCTTTACAGATGGCTATCCCTTATAACAATGATCTGAAGAAAAATTTAAAAAGAGAGAGGAAGATGAACAATTCAGCAAAACTAATCAAAAGATTGAAAAAATATGATGATATATGATAAATTTATGTACATCTCACCTCTGAGAAGCAAGGGAAAGAAGACATCTCTTATTTCTTTGATGAGGACAAGATTATTCTTTATAATTTCATAAAATTAATTTTTTATTATGCTATTGTTTTTCTTTCCATTTACAATGTTGCAGTCATTATGCGTATTGCTTTCCTGGATCTGCTTAATTCATTTTGTTTCATTTAAGTTCATCTGTATCTTTCTTTGTATTCATCATATTTGTTTCTCACAACATTATAATATTCTATTATATTCACATACCATAATTTGTTTAGACATTCCCCAGTTGAAAGGCAATTACATTGTTTTTTAGTTCTTCGCTGCCACAAAAGTGCTGTTACAATTTCTTGGTGTATTTGGATCCTATTTTTTTTTCAATGACATCCGTAAAGTAAAGGATGGACATTTAAATGACTTCATTTGCATAATTCCAAAGTGCTTTTTATATAGTTGTATCAATTCAAAATTCCACCAAAAATGTCTTAGGATTCCTATCTTTCCCCAGTCTCACAGTGAACATCTACTGTTCCCATCTTTTGCTACCTTTGTCGATTTACTGGATATGAGGTGAAACCTCAGGTTTGTTTTGATGTGCCTTTCTTTTATTAGAGATTTGGAATATTCTTTAATATAGTAGTGAATATTTGAGAATTTTTTTCTGATGACTTAATGTTCTTTGATCACTTATCAATTGTAAATGACTTTTAAACTTTCATAGGTCTATCAGATTATAGTATAGTTATAGTTATTGTAGAATAGGGAAAGGGATAGGGGGAAATCTAATCAATATGAAAAGTCAGCTATATAACTATATTGCTATATGGTTATATAGTTTTGCTAATGGAACTATAGAGAGGCACGTATATATATATATAATATATGTCTCTATATAACTAAGAAATATATATGTATTCATACATATATAACTATTCAACTACATATTGTTATTCTTTTTTATTTATATGTATGTATTTAGGATATCACATTTTATATAAGAAATTAGATGACAAGATTTTCTCCCCCATTTATTTTCATTCTTTCTTTTCCTAAATATATTATTTACACACAAGTTTTTCAATTTCTTGTAACCAAAATTACTAATATATTTTTTGTAATCACTTCTTTGGTTAAGAATTTACCTCATTGGGAGCAATGAGGTGGCACAGTGGATAGAGGAACAGGAGGATAGAAGTCAGGAGGATGTGAGTTCAAATCTGACCTCAGACACTAAACACCTCCTAGATATGTAACTCTGGGCAAGTCACTTAACCTCAATTGCTTCAGAAAAAAAAATTCACCTCATACCTGTGAATCGTATATGATCTGTTTCTTTTTTATGTTATGATCTTTAATATTCAGCTTATATATCAATTTTGAATTTATTGGGAAATATGGTGTGTTATCCTAAGCCTAATTTCTGTCAGAGTGGTTTTTCTGTTTTCTCAATTTTTCTTTCATCAAATAAGGAATTCTTTCCTATATAATTTATATTAGGAGATTTATTAAAGTCTAGATTTGAATTCCATTATTTCTGATATTAGAAATATCTAGTCTGTTCCATTACATTTATTTGGACCAAATGGTTTTGGTGACTGCTATTTTATAGTATGATTTTGAAATCTGTTAAGTACCATTCTTCCTTTATTCCTACCTTTTCTTTTTCATTTTTCCCTCTTGGTTTTCTAAGTTCTTTGTCCCTCTAAAGGAATTTTATTATTATTTTATCTATTTGTGTAAACATTCCTTTTGGAATTATGATGGCTAGCATTAAAACTGTAAATTATCAATTAGATCCAGTGCCTAGAATACTATAAGGAAGACTCATTTTCCTGAATTCGAATCTGGCCTCAGATACTGTTTGTGTGACCCTGGAGCAAAGTCACTTAACCCTGTTTGCCTCAGTTTTCTTATCTGTAAAATGAGATGGAAAAGGAAATGAAAAATCACTTCAGTCTCTGCTAAGAAAATCCCAGAAGGGGATCACAAAGATTTGGACATAATTGAAAAACAACTAACCCACAAGAATCATATTAGTAGTTGGTTTCCACATCCACAGTGGATATAATCCACTCAATTCACTTTTTCCAATAAAATTAGGCTGATCATCATATATTTGTAAAACTGATTTTTTGAACCCAATTGAGAACTTTACATTTGTATATAGTACATTTCTAAATAGATTCACCTAGTTTTGTAGACCAATAATGTTAAACATGCAACTTAGAGCCTCACCACTCCTAGTGTAGCCAAACCAGACTAAAATGTAATTGGGAAATATTAACAAAGTAAATAAAAATGTTACAGAGCATAAATAATGTTGATATGTGTTTTTCTAAGTTAATATAGCAAGAAGGGATCCTTATGTATGGCCTCCTTTTTCTGTGTGAGTTGACGCTACTGTATTAAACTATTTAGGTTATTTCTGTTTATAATGATATTGTCTTTATCTTTTTTTGGTTTTAATATAATGAATTTGTTATCCAATATGTCGGCTCTTCCTTCTTGTTCATGTCATCTACAGATATGATAAGCTAGCAATCTATTCCTTTATCCAAGTTATTGATAAAGATATCAAAGGACTAAGAAAATCCCCATAGGGGATTTCAATGAAATTCTCCCTCCAAATTGACATTGAACTATTATTGACTATTCTTTCAGTTAAATAGTTCTAAATCCACTTCATTGTGCTGTTGTCTAGTCCACATCTCCATTACATGCATAATTACAGTCAAAAGTCCTGCTAACCGCTATATGATCTATATGTCCGAAACCTCCCTATAGTAATGCTATTAAAATATGCTAAGTATGAAAATCCATGCTGGCTCTGTGTACATTGATTCTTTTTTCTTGATATTTAGTTGAAAGGAATAGCAAGTTGTGCATTGTAGATTTGCACTTTCATGTACAATCATCTTTTTTTATTGTACTATTCCATGAATTAAAAATTAAATAAAAAAATAAAAATATTCTCTAAAATTTTGCTAGGAATCCACATCATGCTCATTGCATTGGTTTGCAGATTGCATTTCCCCCCCTTTTTTGAAAATCAATAAAGCATGGGAAGACTTATGTGAACTGATGCAAGGATTAAGATAACTAAGAAAATGATGTAGATCCTGATTACAATGTAATAAATAGAATAAAAAGAATTAAATTGAATGCTGGGTAATTATAATTATTCAATCTTTTCTGAGAGAGCAGACAATGCATCTTTCTCCTTTTTTGTTCTGATGGGAGATTATGGGTATGGAAAACCATTGTATTACAACTCCCATTGATTTGTCTAACTTTGTTAAAATCTGTTTTTTCTCTTTCTTTTTATTCTGTGTTAAAAAAAAAAAAAGGATGGTAATAAGGAAAGTTGAGGAGTGAAATGTGTTTGGACATGAAGGTAATGTAACAACAAGGGATATTAGCAAAAATGTTTTAAAAGGAAATGCTGATTTTAAAAAGGGGAAAAGAAACGTATTACTATATTTTACTAAGTAGATTCTCTTTTTTCCATAATTGTTCAAAGATCATAATCAGTAGCTATATAATTTTATCTCCCAATTCTCCTAGTACCTGGGTTGACCATGAATAAGTCATATAATATCTCTCAGATTCCTATTTTGTAAAATGGGAATAAAAATGTCACCTGTTTCACTATGATTTTCTGAGGATCAAATGAGATAATTGATATAATCTCCATATTCCCATTCTATCTCCTATTCCTTCTATTTTGGGTTTGATGATGTGAATTTATCTGGGACAACAAGTTGTACTCTTTACTATCACTATGCTTTTGTGGGGAATAAGTATTTATTCTACTGCTGCTCTTTCCACTATAGCTTATCTCCTTTGCATATGGAAGAATTCTCCCTCCTATTTCTCTATCTCCCTCTCTCCCCCACCCTCTTTCTCTCTGTCTCTATCTATCTCTTTATAATTTCTTCTTTCTTCTTGTTCTTGTTCTTGTTCTTGATCTTTCTTCTTCTTCTTTCTTCTCCTCCTAGTCCTTATTCCTATTCTTTTTAATAGACATTCCCTGACTGGCCTCTGCTCTTTCAACTTGCTCTAGTTTTGTGCCTAGTTATCATGCTGTGAGGCAAAGATATGGAATCCACATCAGTGACCTGATTCTACAAACTCCAAAGCTTTTTGTACCTAAGGTGTTGCTCCTGGGAACATAATATCATAGATCAAAAGCTGTGGGAGTAATTTAGTACCTCATTTTTTAGATAAAGGGAAAAGTTAAAGGTCACTCAGGAAATAAATATCAGAACTAGAGTTTGAGGCAGTCTACTGCTTCCAAAGGCAGTCCCATTTCTGCCATGTTATACTTCCTACAAGGTCTTTCCTAAGGCTACTGAAAAATAATTGTTAGTATATGGTTTTTGTTTGCTATATGCTCACAACTCACAAAAGGAATTGCTAAATAAGCACATCATCCAAGAAAAGACTTGCTTTTATTTACTTATGACAGCTCCCATGTCTAGAGTAGACCTCCATGCCCTAACCCATTTCTCCACCTCTACTTCTGTTTCTTCAACTATGAAAATACTTGGACTTCAAGGCCCAAGTCTAGTGCCATTTTTTCTCCATGAAAATTTATTTGATCCCTTCCCAGATTTAAAATATCTTTATATTCTCAAACTTTGTATGGTGCTTTAAATAAAACTCTTTTGTACTTCTAGCATTCTTATTATTATTTAGTTATTTTAGTCATGCCCAACTTTGTGACTCCATTTGAGGTTTTCTTGCCAAAGAAATAGAAATGGTCTGCCATTTCCTTCTTCAGCTCTTTTTACAGATGAGGAAACTGAGGCAAACAGGATTAAATGAGTTGCTCAAGGTTATACAACTAGTGTTTGAGGTCAAATTTGAATTTGGGTCTTCTTGACTCCAGCCTGAGCATTTTATGCACTGCACCACCAAGTAGCCCTTACCTAATAGCTAGATAACATAAAAACCAGGACTTGAATCCAAGTCTTTTGATGTCAAGCTTAATGCTTTTTTCAACTTATTGCGTGCTTCACAAACATTTTCATAGACTACATGGATAATTTAGAAATCAAGCTAAACTCACCTTAACTATTGGGAACAACTATTCTGAAGCACCAGGGCCAAGATGTATTTAGGCCTCAGGACATCTGGATTACATGATCTCAAAGACTGCAAAAATTGGACAACGTACAATCATACAACTGTAAGGAACCTGGAGAGATCATATCAACAATTTCTCTGACTGGAGGAAGACTATATCAAAACCACCTGAACTTCCTTTTATAATATTTATTCTGCAAAACTGAGTATCCAATTCTGATCTCTGTTCCTTTCCTATGTGTATAATCAAAATGCTTGGTGGGGCTAACACCTCCTCCCAACACACAGAAAACCAGATACCCATCTTTCTGTTGCCATTAAATAACAGCAAAGTCATGGAAGTAATTAAAATGTGCAGATCCTGCCTAGAACTGAATACTTACAATTTTGATTATTTTCTTGACAACACAATATGGTATATTTATTTACACAGAGACCTGCCTTCATTTATAACAGACAGAATATTTAGGTCATGCCAAGCATTTTCATTTTTTTCTTTGTCTGATCACTAAGAAAGCTATCGGATAGAAAAGGAAATAACTAGATAAATGACGCATCAAAGCCACTTGCAAGACTTACATTTTTAGAACCTTCACAGTCAGTCTCCTTAGAGCTATATGCCAAACAACTGCAGGTGCAGTTTTCCCTGTTATGTTCCCCTGTTCTTTAGCTATCTATTTCTCTTTAATGTTTGTGGATGTTTCATAGTGAAATCCATGTTTCACATTCTGAGTGATTACCTCTAAAATGACAAAGATTTTGTTAATGGCCCATTTCAATAAAATTAAAATTATTTCCCATTTTGACAAGGAAGCTGCAAAGCATTCTGGGGCCAGGAATAGGATTGATGAGAAATAAAAGCTAAGAATAAAGGCAATTGTGCATAACAGCTAGCCTTCTGTTTGTGAAGGAACAGAAAACTTTATTTACCATTTTTAAATCTCTGTCTCTCAATATTTGTCTGTCTCTCTTTCATACTCTCTCTTTCCCTCTGTCTCTCTCTGCGTCTCTTTATCTGTCTGTCGCTGTCTTTCTGTCCCTCTCTATGTCTCTGTTTCTCTGTCTCTCTGACTCTGTCTGCCACCCCCCGTCTCTCTGTCTGTCTCTGTCTCTGTCATACACATACTCTGTCTGTTTCTCACACTTTTTCTCTCTGTGTTTCTCACCTTTTCTTTTTTTGAAACCCAAATCAACATTCAGTGCTCTCTCCCCTCATAGCTTCTAGCCTTCTCTATCTTCTCCTAAAAAGGCTCAGAAACAAGCTACAAGGTGTTTTTGTGCGTGCGCAGTTATGGTCTATCATTATTAAATGTCTCTTGTTGGACGGAAGAGGTGCTTCATCACAGAGAGCCATTCATCAGCCCTTGCCAAGCCAGCTCACATCTGACCTCTGCAGCAATAATGCCGCATCAAATAGGCCAACTACCCACTTTAGCAACAGAGCAGGGAGCACAGGCTGGCTTCAAGATTAAGTGCGTTGTTTCAGCCTCCCGTTCCCAGGAGCTACGCGGGCTGATGTTGTATTGATTGAGAAAGTTTACCAGTAAGTATCACAAACAACAATAGCCAGGTCAACGATCGGTGATGCCTGAATATGAATTCCCCTGTGGCGCCCACGGTACGCTCCTGGCTAAGGCGCGCCGAGGAACCGCTATCATGATGTCTGAGTGCAGGTTGAATAAGGTTTCCGAGGAAAGGGAAGAGTGAGAACCTGCAGTTGGAAAATGACATTTAAGCAAAGATCCACGTGGGAACAGAATGAGAGACAATGATGTAATTATATATTCCCCAGTTTCCGCCGGCTGCAAAAAACCTGTCATTTCTCAGTGTTTATATGCTCACCAGCCTCCTTCTCTCCCTGAGAATTCCAAGCCTGATATATGCAAAGGCAGAGAGCAGCTAGTGGAAAAGTGAACAGAATGTGAGAACAATACATATCTTTTTATGGTTGTAACAGTCCTAACCAAGATGGAAAATAAAAAGGTTTCCTAAGGTACACTCTTCCCCTGTCAACTGCCCTTCCCCAAAGTGCCTTTAAATTTCCATCTTCTTCAGGAAGCGTCAAGAAATGGATAGATATATATGAGCCATTATTTGGATATGTAAAGTACCTAAAAAGATGCATCCGCAGAAAGAAACAATCCATATATGCAAATATAATATATGAACACAATAGACATGTATGCATAGATTATACACAGAATACATTTATATGGGTACACATGCAATGTCATGTGTGTATATGCTATATTTGTGTGTTCATACAATGCATGCATGTGTATATGTAATTATAGAACTACATTTAATGTATGTATATGCATGGGTATGTATGTATGTATTTCTTGTGACCACAGCCAGCATTTTTATCAATTTTTATGATTTATGTGAATGTTAAATACATTACATGGAGGAGAAGTCAGGTATCTAGGAAAAAATGATGTCTTTCCTAAGTGCTGTCTATTATATACACATCCATATGTATACGTGCATATACATACACACTATTGTTATTTAATGTGAAAAGCTTCGTGCTCATGTATCACACAACCATAGGTGGGTGGGTTTTGTGTTTGCAAACAGATCCTAGGGGTCTTTTGTAGTGGGATCATGTAAGTCTGTCACATCTTGATTCTGGCATTTGGCATCTGGATTAAAAATGTTGGATTGTATTGAGGTTCATCAAGTACCTAGGAAAAGACAGTGAGGGAGAAAAAGTTACAGTGACAAAGGACATCCTTACTCAAGTTATTTGAGCAGCTATTTAAAAATCATATAATCCCAGGATATAGCAGCTATAAAGGTCTCTGGAGTCAACTAGATAACTACAAAAAATTCCCATACAGTCTTAGAACTACACTTACTGTAATAGAATAACTGAAATTTGGTTGCAGAAATATTCCCCCTTCAATTCCCATCTCTAATTTTTATGTTTTATTGAGAACTGGAGGGAAGGGTTTGGGAAGGAAGAGATATATTTTTAGTCATTGAAGTTGTACAGCTCCCATCATTGTTAATGAGAGTTACAGATCTATATTGACAGGAGAACAAGCCTTTAAAAAATGAATGCATAGGTGATCATTTTCCTATAATTGTTCCATGGGTGCCATAATCCTTCCCTTAAGTAGGTCAGCAATGAAAGCTAACTCATTTGAATGGAAAGAAAAGAGGAAAAATGCTCCTTTCAAATGAGAGGCAAATAAATATACTTCTTATTATTTACCTATGATTCCCACACTGAAATTTGGGAAGTGAAAGAACATATTTATGAGTGAATGAAGAACATTTATTAGATGTTTACTATGTGCTAAACACTAGGGATTCAAAGATAAAAGCAAGAATGCCTTCAAAGATCTCACATTTTACTGAGGGGAAATAACATTTTGCATAAGAGTTCAGTTAGGGAGCTAATGGGATGACCTGGAGGTCAGTGAACATGAAAGATGATGAGGCTTGCAAGAAGTAGAAGGTGTATTATTAAGCAGCTATGGTAGAGTGGCCCAAAACTTCCTCAGAAGGATTAATATTGTTAACATCTTTTGTGTTCAAATGTTCTGAACATCCATTTAGTCTGGAAGGGCCTGGTGGAGAATGATTCTGAAGATGAGAGTGAAACAGGAGATTCCCTCCACAAATTTGGGGATGGGGAGGAAAGTGTGAATTCCAGCATCTGTTGGGAACTGGCCAGGAATGAGGACAGGGGAAGGGGAAGACCCCCTATGATTCCTGCTCTTGCTGAAGCTTCCAGAAGTCCTCCCTTCCCTGGCAACTCTACTACTCCCACCACCAACCCTGGTAATAGGTGAATGGTTAAATAATAGGCAGCAAAAAAATGAATTTAATACTTGTGTGTATGGGTGGAAGTGGGAAAAGAGGGGTGGAGAAAGGGGAGAAGGAATTCAGAATTCCCTTTTTAAATGGTTGCAGTAATCCTGGCAGATTAGCACCTAGAGAAATGATAAGGTTCTTTGCAGAAAAAAGAATCATCTGGGAAGGGAAAACAAGGGAAGGACTTTCAAATAACAATGACATGACAGCTCTGTCTGCCTTATCTTTGATCTGTGACTTCCTAGGAATCCATGATGTTGTTCAATGCTATCCTTCCCACAGAGAAGTATCTGTAAAGGTTTGTCACCTAGATGAAGATAATCAAAATCCTTTCCTGTTTAAAAATAGAGAGATAAGGAGATATAAGGATATGCCACATTTACAGGTAAATTATGCAGAAAAAGTTCACAATGACTTGGTTCTTTTTAAAAATTATTTATCAAGGAATAGGTTAAATGAATGTAGAATCCTACTGGTTATGTGTTTAAAACATCTCATATTTAAAATAGAAAAATCAGAATTTTTGAGTTGGAAGGCATGGTATAATCCAACCCTGTCATTTTATGGATGAGAAAATTGGGGATTCCTACTCATCACACATTTTTCATTTAAGTAGAGTTTGCCAAATTCATTTGAGATATTGCTACTACCACTACTACTACTACTACTACTACTACTACTATTACTACTACTACTACTACTGCTGCTGCTGCTGCTACTGCTGCTGCTGCTGCTGCTATTACTACTACTGCTGCTGCTGCTATTACTACTACTGCTGCTGCTGCTGCTGCTGCTGCTGCTACTACTACTACTACTGCTACTACTACTGCTACTGTTACTATTACTACTGCTGCTACTATTACTACTGCTGCTGCTGCTGCTATTTACCACTACAAGAACTTACTAATACTGCTCCTAGTACTTACTACTACCACTGAAAATTAAAAGAATGTCTAGCATTTATATAAAACTTTAAGATTTGCAAAATATTTTAT
Organism: Sarcophilus harrisii; assembly: GCF_902635505.1. NCBI lineage: Eukaryota > Metazoa > Chordata > Mammalia > Dasyuromorphia > Dasyuridae > Sarcophilus > Sarcophilus harrisii. Next base: position 397,323,578 of record NC_045428.1, on the reverse strand, counting down.
AAATATTCTCTCATGTTTTCACAACAGAAACTCAAACTTGGGTTTGAGTCACAGTCCTGGTTCACAGTCCTGGGCAGAGAGGACCTTACCAAAGTTTATGACTATAGGGAAATCAGATATCCTAATCATAGTTCCAAGATAGAAAAGAATGCTTGTGATTATACACAGACCAGAGCAGAAGCAAAGAGAGTAAGTAGCAAACACACCTCTTTTTAGATCATATCACTTTGGAAGAACTGAAAGCTTTTTTTTTTTTTACAAAAGAATAAACTGAGACAAACAGGAAAATAACTTGCCTGGGCCACACAGCTAGGAAAGGTCTAAGGTGGGTTTTGAACTAAGGTCTTCCTGTCTTTATATACCACCATCCAGATGAAATCTTGAAGCATGGCTCTGGTACTTTTTCTCTCTTAAAATATTACATTAGAAAAGCAGGTGGTTGTAGGTTTCCAGCTTGCTTCTCGTTTTCTTTTCTGAGCTTCTTTGTCAGGTATAATAGCAACAAGAAACAAGTGCACTTACTTACAAATGGTTTTAAAATCCCTGTTTTGATTAAAATGAGTGAGTTTTTAGGATCCCCCCAACAAGACAAGTTCTTTTCTCAGCTGAGATGATGAATGAGTGTTCTCCATTATTTTTACTGTTTTAGATGTTGAGACTTCTTGGTTACTAGTGTAAAATCAATATCATCTTTTTTTTTTTTAAATAAATAGTACAATGTGCTTATCATTTCTTTAATTACTCCTGAAATGTGTTTTGCTGCTTAAGAGATAAAGTTAGAAAATAAAGATAAAAATGTAAGGAACATTTGGTAGAAATCTAACAGCTGCAAAGAGGCCCTGCTAATGGTCTTCTAGATTATATGCTTTAACTCACATTGACATTTTTTCTTCAGAAGGTGATGAACCTGGGAAGTCAAACACTAAAGCCAAAGTCATTAGAAAGTGATCTTTTGGGGACAGAATCAAAATGGTGGATGAAAGGTAGAGGCTATCCTGAGCTCTCCCAAATTCCCCTCCAAACAATTTAAAATAACATGTTAAAACAAATATTTTGGAGCAGCCGATCCCACAAAAAACCATGGGACAAAAAGACAATTTTTCAGCCCAAGAGAACTCAGAAGGTTAGAAAGGTAAGTCTGTTGCACCAGTGAGAGTTAAACTCAGTCCCAGCACATATTATAGCAGTAGAAGCCATGCCACAGAAAATCAGCAATAGTACTTGGGGATAATCAAGTCAGTGGTTGTAGCAGCTGCTTCTGGAGCTCTCAATTCACAGACAATTTTTTTCAGAAGATTATAGGAGTCCCTTGCTGACACTGGGTGAGGAACTCAATTGCATTTCTCATACTTGGGTTTGAGTCACAGTCCTGGTTCACAGTCCTGGGCAGAGAGGACCTTACCAAAGTTTATGACTATAGGAGAATCAGGTATCCTAGTCATAGTTCCAAGATAGAAAAGAGTGCTTGTGGTTACACACAGACCAGAGCAGAGGCAAAGAGAGTAGCAAACACACCTCTTTTTAGATCATATCACTTTGGAAGAACTGAAAGCTTATAAATGTCCAGAATTATCTCTGACAACAGCTGCACAGAAAAGCTGAAGTTTGGGACAGTGCCTCCTTCACCTTGGGAACAGAGTCCAACTTAAATCTAAAACTAAAAGTCAAGAAATAGGCTGGAAAAATGAGAAAATAACAAAAAAAAATGTGATCCCAGAAAGATAGTGACAGGAAAAATCAAAACACAAAGATAACAAAGTCAAAACTATTACATTTAAAGCCTCAAAGAAGAATATGAGTTGACTTCAGGCCCAAAAAGAATTCCTAAAAGAGCTCAAAAAAGGATTTAAAAATCCAATAAAGGAGGTAAAGGAAACATTGGGAAACGTGATGCAAGAAAATCATGAAAAAAGGGTGAATAGGTTGGCAAAGGAGGCATAAAACAGTACTGAGTGAATAATACCCTAAAAAACAGAATAGACCAAATTGTAAAAGAAACACAAAAATTCACTGAAGGGAAGAACTCCTTAAAAAGGAAAATTGACCAAATGGAAAAAGAAGTGCAAAAATTACTGAAGAAAAGGACTGTAATAGTAGAAATGACTAAATGGGAAAAAAGTACAAAGCTCAAGGAAGGAAATAATTCTTTAAAAATTAGAACTGGGCAAGTAGAAGCTATAACTTCACGAAACATTAAAAAGCAAAAAAATGAAAAGAATAAAAATTTGGAAAAATGTGAACTATCTTCATTGTAAAAATAACAGACCTGGAAAGCAGAACAGAGAGAGCGAACCTAAAAGCCATGATTTTTAAAAGGGCCTAAACATCATCTTTCAAGAAATTATTAACAAAAACTGTTCTAATAGTCTAGAACTAGTGGACAAAATAGAAATGGAAGAAAAAATTTCCTTGATCACCTCCTAAAAGAGATCCCCAAACAAAATTTCACAAGAATATTATAGACAAATTCCAGAAATCCCAGCTCAAGGAGAAAGTATTGCAAGTATCCAAAAAGAAACAATTCAAATATTGAAGAACCAGTCGGGATAACACAGGTTTAGAAATCCTTCTATGTTGAAGGATTCGAAGGTTTAGAATATTATATTCCACAGGTCAAAGGATTTAGGATTATAACCTAGATATCTATCAAAACTGAGCATAATACTTTTTAAGGAAAAATGGACATTTTTTCAAGTTATTATTTATTATTATTATTATTTTTATTTATTTACAAAACATATGCATGGGTAATTTTTCAGCATTGACTGTTACAAAACCTTCTGTTCCCACTTTTGTCCTCTTTCCCCCCACTTTCTCCCCCAGATGGCACATAGTCCAATACATGTTAAATATGTTAAAGTATATGTTAAAGACAATAAATGTATACATATTTATATAGTTATCTTGCTGTACAAGAGAAATCATATTTAGAAAGGTAAAAACAAAACCTGAGAAGGAAAACAAAAATGCAAGCAAACAATAACAGAAAAAGTGGAAATGCTATGTTGTGGTTCATACTCATTTTCCATAGTTCTCTCTCGGTTTTAGTTGATTCTCTTCATTATTGAACAATTGGAACTGGTTTGAATCATCTGAAAAATGAACATTTAATGAAACAAAGAACTTTTGAGCATTACTAAAGAAAAGAACAAAAGTAAATACAAAATTTGATTTTTAACTATAAGACTTAATAGAAGCATAAAAAATAAAAAGGAAAAAGAAATCATGAGAAATTTAATAAGGTTAAACTATTTACATCCCTACATAGGAAGATGATACTTGGAACTCCTAAGAACTTTAGGGAAGTTAGAAATAATATAGTTTAGACAGAGGGCACAGGTCTGAGTTGAATATGATGGGATCATATCTAAACAATAAAATTAAGGGGTTAAAAAAAAAAGGAATGCACTGGGAGAAGGAAAAGGGAAAAGTAAAATGGAGTGAATTATCTCACATCAAAGAGGCATGAAAGCTTTCACAGTAGAGGGGAGGATAGGGTGGGTAGTAGGGAGCACTTTAGCCTTATGTTTACAGGAATTGTCTCAAAGAGCATATAAAATATGTACTCAGCTGAGAAAAAAATTATCTAACTCTACAGGAAAGTAGGAGGGGAAGGGGATAAGAGAAGAAGGAGCTGACTGAAGGGAGAACAGATTGCAGGAAGTGGTAGAAGCAAAGCACTTTTGAGAATGGAGAGGATGAAAGGAGAAACATAGTAAGATAAATGGGGAAAGGAGGATGGAGAGAAATACACAATGAGTAGTCATAACTGTAACAAAAAATTTATAGCAAGTATCTCTGATAAAATCTGATTTCTCAACTATATATAGAGAACTAAGTCAAATTTATAATAAAAGAAATATTCCCCAACTGAAAAATAATCAAAGGACATGAACAGGCATTTTATAATAAGTAATCAAAGCCATCTATAATCATATAAAATGCAAATGAAAACAACTCAACTACTATCCATACTTATCAGATTAGTTAATATGACAGAATGGCAAAGGTTGGAGAAATTATGAGGAAAATTGAGACACTATATGTCTTGGTGGAGTTGTGAACTGATTCAATCATTCTGTAGAGCAATTTGAAACTATGCCCAAGTAGCCATAAAACCATTACTGTTTGTATCCTAAAGAGATATGAAACAAAAGCGAAAAGGACCTATATGTACAAAAATATTTATATTAGTTCTTTTAGTGGTGGCAAAAAATTAGAAAATGAAGGGATGCCCATCAATTGAGAAATGGATGAGCAAATTGTAGTATATGATTGTGATGGAATACTATTGTGGTATAAGAAATGACAAATAGAATGCTCTTAGAAAAACCTAAAAAGACTTAACATGAATTGATACAAAGTTAAGTCAGCAGAACCAGAAGAATATTGTACACAAAAATAGCAATATTGTATAATGATCAATTGTGAACGACTTAGCTATTCTCAGTTGTACAATGATCTAAGACAGTTCCTAAGGATTTATGATGAAAAATGCTATCCATCTTCACAGAAAGAACTAATGAACTCTGAGAATGCAGATCAAAGCAGACCTTTTCATTTTTTAAGTTTCTTTGTTTTTCTTAGGATTTTTGTCTGTTTTCTTTCCCAAGATAACTAATATGCAAATATATTTTACATGACTGTACATACATAGATTATGTATGTCCTGCCTTCGCAATGAGGGGAGAGGGGAGGGAGGGAGAGAGAAATTCGGGGGTCAAAAATTTTAAGAAATAAATGTTGAAAGTTGTTTTTACATGTAATGGGGAGGAAATATATATATATATATATTTTTTAACAAAAGAAAGCAGTCTTACCCATAAGAAACAGAAGGGACAAATAAATAGGGTGAGGATTGATTCAAAATAGTTGGATTCAAATCTGACTTCTGACTTGCTTTTGTGACAGGGAAAATTACTTAATCTCCCTGGTTTTCAGTTTCTTATCCATAAAATGAGGGGGTTGAACTAAATGGTTTTTGAGGTCCCTTCCAGCTCTCTAGCAACAATCTCATGATCTTTCTAATTTGATATCATATAATATGATATATAAAGCCTTCAAATGCTATATAAATGCTTTTCTTGTTTAGTTGATTTAGTTTTGTCTGACTCTTATACCATTTGGGGTTTTCTTGGCAAATATACTGGAGTTATTTGCCATTTCCTTCCTGTTCATTTTGAAGATGAGAAAACAGGATTAAGTCATTTGCCAAGAGTCGTACAACTAATAAGTGTCTAAAGCTAGATTTGAATTCAGGGTCTCCTGACTTCAGGACCAGCATTCTACCATTTAGCTGGTAGAATATATAAAATAAAATGTTTACCATTCTTCATATATATTCTTGTGTACCAACAGAATATTTATTTACCAGGAAGGTTACAAGTTATAATTCTAGTGTCTTTCTTCTGTTGATTATTTCCATTTTATGAAGTTTAAGACTTATTTATACATAACTGTTTGCATGTTGTCTCTCATTAGACTTTGAGTTTCTTGAAATCAGGGTCTGTCTTTCTGCACATAATCTGCACTTATTAAGTATTTGTTAACTGATTGATACAATGCTATCACCTGAAGTTATTCACACTGGAAAGCTTCTTATTTCAAGTAATGAGTCAGGACACCAAGTACATATAATGTTTTAAGCATATTTTTGTATAAGACAATATTTAAATATGTCTGTATATTTTTCTGAGAAGAATATAGAATAGTAATAAGTAGAAATACCAGGCTTCCTGACATATCCTGCTCAGTGAGAGATCAGTAGCTCAGGAGCCAGAGAGAGAGACTGGAATCCATGCTAAGAGTAACATGAATTGTTGTTCATCCTTCATTCTTGAAGGGACAAGTGACCTCAGGAAGGTGATGTCTTGACTTGAAGATGAATTAAATTTAAGTGAGGTAGACCTTTGTAAAGTCATAAGTCTCACTCTCTCCTCCAGAGTCATTGGAGTCCAATGTTAAGACATAGGTTAGGATGACTGGCAATAGTCCTAGATGTAATGAAAGAGCTTAAGAAATAATAAGAGAAAAATAAGTGTTTTAAGCTTACAGGTTTTAAAGAAATAAGACTTACTAGGACAAGAAAGAAGTTAATAATTTGGAGAAAAAAATCTTTACATCAAATATCTTTGAAAGAGGTCTGATATCCAAGAAAATATAGGAAAGTAACATGGTTATATAAGACCAACAGTCAGTCCCTGATGCATGTGTTGACCACCAGTTCTCAAAAGAATCACTGCAAATAACTAACAATCATGTGCAATCTAAGACAATACCATTAATAAGAGAAATGCTAATCAAAATAACTCTGAGGTTTCAGTTCACATTCAGCAAATAGGCAAAAATGTCAAAATGTTAAAAAATAAAGCAGTTCTGAGAATTCTTGGGTTAAAAGAAAGCAGGCATGCAAATAAATACATTGTTAATGGAGTTGGGAATTGGATCATTCTGGAAACAATTTTGTAAGCAATTTGGAATTAGACTTTGTAAAAAGTGAATAAAATGTCTCTAACATTTGACGTTGAGGTCCCATTATTTGGTATATTCTCTAAGAAGGCCAAAGGGGAAAAAAGTCTTATATATATATTACAAAGATATACACATATAATATACATATATATGATATGTATACAATACATATGATACTTTTGTCATACATACATATATATGTTCATAGTGGTAGTTTGAGGGAAGCAAAGAAGTAGGAACAAAGTAGTTCTTACTGATTGGGGAAATAGATAAATAAACTATTGTATTAGAAAGAAAAAGGATATTATGATGCTATAAAAACTATGAATTTGATATATTCAGAGAAGACAAGAGGTAAGGGAGCTGAATAAGGAAAATATACCACAACCTCAATAAAAAATGGAAAGAATAACAACAGCAAAACAACAATGACAAATCCACTGAACACCATGTAATTAAAATGACAAAATTTGGTCCCAAAGAAAAATTGAGAAAATATAATCTACCCTTTCTTTGTAAAGGTGAATAACTATGGGTGTGGAACATCTCTGTGTGGTCAGACTCAGTTGATTCAGACTCAGTTTTTTTTTTCTCTTCTTTTTTATTCTATATTGAAAGGATAGTTCACAGAATAGGGAAAAGAAGGAGAATATATTAAGAAGTGAAGGTGACATAAAAACAAAAGATATTAAATGTGCCTTGGATTGGGCAGTCATCTAGGATTAGAAGCATAGTAAACAATAATGTATACTTAGTAAGAAAACTGATTCATTTTATTCTTTTTGTTAAGGCTGATAAATTATTTGGGGACCAAAATTGAATTTGCATCAATGTTCTTAAGTGTGAGGGCAGCTGGATAGTGCAGTGGATCGAGCACCAGCCCTGAAGTTAGGAGGACCTGAGTTCAAATGTCACCTCAGACACTTAATATTTCCTAGCTGTGTGATCCTGGGCAAGTCACTTAATCCCAATTGTCTCAGGGGGGAAAAAAAAATTCTTAAATGTGAATCCTGTCACTGTACTTGACCTACTGACCTTAGTATTAGGTCAATCATTTGACCTAAGGATCTCAAAACAAAAGATATTAATCTAAATTAAAAATTGAGGTAAAAAATAAAGAAAATTGGTGATAAAAGTTTTTCTCTCACACACAAAAACTGTGCCTTGGATTGGACAGTCAGAAGCATAATAAAAAAAAAGGGAAAGACAATTGAATTTGCATCAAAGTTCTTAAGTATGAATCCTGGCACTGTACTCGGCCTACTGATCTTAGCTCAATCATTTGGCCTAAGGATCTCATTTTCCCGCCCTGTAAAACAAAAAGGTCGACTAGTCCTTCCCTCTCTATATTTGTGATCCCCTGACCATGCAAACCCATCCATGAAGTTGATGAGCGAAGGAGGATGATCTGTATAATGAGAACACTTTATGAAATCACTCTGGGGTAAGGGAAAATAATCTGAAAAACTTTATCTCCCACGTACTTTGCTGATGATTGTAAGAACAGCCAAAATGGAGGCTAAGGCCTCCACAGCCTTGCCTCCGACCCAGACTCCAAGGCCTCACCCCTCTCCTCAAGCCCTCTCCCAGCAGCCCCACGTCATAAACTATTTGACAGTTTTTACATTAATAAAATAAAAATTAAGTTTCCTGGGCGTATTTAGTTTATCATAGTAAGTCTGTGTTAATATTTCCTAATCATAGTGACCTCAGCCTGCCAGAATGTACAGGCCCCTAATCCTCACTGTAATGTTTCCTCATTAGCCGCTCAGCATTGGCCACACTAGTCGCGGCAACTAAGCGCTGCCTTAGGCACCCCTGGAATTAATTACTAGAAGAAACACTGCTGTTTTGAATTGTCATCTTGAATTTATCACTTGCCACTTAATGTAACTCATCTGACCTAATACCTCCTCTGTGTCACCAGGGGCTTTGGCACAGGTTTCACCAGGGTAATAGCAGGGGTGTTCTGTATATCTAATGTGTCTGTGGAGCTGAGCACACATCTGCTGGAGGCCTGGTTAAAATCCTACCCTGGAGGCAAAGCATGCTAACAATGCCCCTAGCAAATTGCAGATTACCCATACGTCATGTTCTATCTGGGGCCGGGAGTGATTCCGAGGTAGGCCCGATACATCTAATTTCTGCTGTTTGGAAAAGATAATCTTTCATTTCATTGGAGGGAGCGGCCCTCACCATTTGTTTCACTCATGTTATATTTTTGAATGTAATGAAACTGGCTATCCATGGATGGAAGAATAAGTGGCTCTGGGGGGCTCATAGTGCTAGGTCTGTGGCTTTTCCTTATAAATTCTAAAGAAATTGCTCATTAAATTACTCACACAAAGAAATACAACTTCAACACAGGCTCCATCTCTCTCTCTCTCTCTCTCTCTCTCTCTCTCTCTCTCTCTCTTTCTCTCTCTCTTTCTCTCTCTCTCTTTCTCTGTATGTGTGTGTGTGTGTCTGTCTCTGTCTCTCTCTTTTTCTCTCTCTGTCTCTGTCTCTGTCTCTCTCTATCTCTCTCTCTTTTTCTCTCTCTATTTCTCTCTCTCACACACACACACACACACACACATATATACACTGAAGAAGTCGATGCCTTTTTTATCAGGGGTCCACCTTCATCTACAGGATCTTGCTTTTACTATTTTAAAAATGTATATTTAGTAAGAAAACTGATTCATTTTGTTCTTTTTGTTAAAGCTGAGAAATTATTTGGGGACCAAAAATAAGCGCTAATGTGTGTTCTGGTGAGTAATCCTCTTAATCAAATTTCTCATTTGTAAAACACATACTCAAAACAAACTCTTCTCAAATTTTCTACACATTCAGAAATCTCCAAAATTTATTTTCTCTATTAAAGAACCAGTGTCTTGCTTCTAGGGAAGACTAAACACCAATGTGTAACATATATGTTTTCTCCATTAGATACACATAAGCATGGCAACATTCCAGCAGGGCATGGAAATCCCACTGATGAAGGCATAAATAAAATGGATTCTTTAGTAGCTCTTCAATAATGACAATTCTTACAATGTTTCATAGACAAAAACATTTCCTCTGCTTACCACCCTGTATATTCTGCGTAGTAAACTTCAGAAGATGTATAATGCAATATAAACATTAATAGTTACACAATTGTGTTGTTTTAGAAAGACTATTTATAGAGAAAATACAAAATGCCTCCCCAAAGTATACTTAGACCTAAGCCACCATAATCTTCCTGCTCATACAGCAGGAAATCTAATACACCAGCTCAATAAACCTGTAGGAAACAAAGGTTTTATGTAGCATTAAGAGTCACAATATTAAAATGCCCACATTACATCCAATTGCTCTTAGAAGGCTCTTCTTACAAATCAAGGACATTGAGCGCCATTTTGAAATGGCAATGTCACAGATGGCAAGATGAAAAAAATAACCATCGAGTTTTATCTCTGAATTAGTAGTTCAAAGACTTGCTGAGGTCTTCTTCCAAACTATTCTAGTTTTAGGCATTTGTATCACTGTCCCTGAGAATGTTCTACCATGAAGAACTGGATTGATAAAGCAGGATTCAGAAACACAGGTAGCATATAATGCTGGCCCAATCTCTGAACAATTCTGCAGTCTTGAAGAAGACTCATCTCCACTATGTGCACCTATTCTTTCTCCCAGAAACACAAGCACGAAAGCAAGACCATAATTAACAACGGTCAACTCTTCCAGCATGCCAAATGATCATCCCCCGATATCCATTAACAATGATAACATTTATAGCAAAACCAAGAATCCCCACTCCTAGAACCATAAGCTCCCAAAGGCCAGGGCCTGCTGCTTCTGTGGTTTTTGTAGTGTGCCTAGAATATTATAGCTGCCTAATTAATACCTAATGACAATGACGAACCACCGATGATCTTTAGCTAATTGATTGGGGCATTGCAATATCTTAGAATGTTTAAACTTAATGGCTATTTAAAAACAGTAGCTTCTAATTCGATGGTACCTGCAAACTCCCACAGCCCTTTAACAACAGAAATTCATTACTGGAGTTCCATTAATGGTATAGTATAAGGACAAAAGTAAATTCAGAAGATTTAGGGGATATCCAGGATCAACAGAGAAAGGATGTTTCTCTTGGGAAAGAGCCTCACTTTACTACAGCTCAAGTACTAGAATTGGGCCTCATAATTTTGGGCAAGGAGATTTGAATCCCATGTAGGGCTTTCTTAGTCTCTTATAGTAAGTACCTACTTTAATGCCAGGTACACAGTGGATACTTGGTAAATATTTAATGAAGGAATGTAGATACCACTGTTTTCTTAGTTGTGTGTAAATTATCTATGTCCAAAGATGCACACAAATTCGTTGAAGCTATATGGATTCTAGATAGAAAGCCTCAAATGGTTTACTTCCAGGTTACTACAAAGGTTCTCTCTTTTTTGAAGACTTCTAAGATATAACAGAAAGCTTCTTTTTAATAACCCTTTATTTTGAATAAATAAGGCAAATTTGGAAAGGTCTCTGTCATGGTCTAATGTGAAGAGAAGTTGTGTTATTATTGTTATTTTAAAGCTGACCTAAAGAGATATGTAATCTTTTTGTCAACTTTAAAATATTTTCCAATGGATTATTTGTATATATCCTCACATACAGCATAAGAGTTTGAAAGTACCTCAGAACCTATTCTAGTTCAATACCCTCTTCATTCTATAAATGAAGGAACTGGGTTCCAAGGAAGTTACATATTCTGCCCAAGATTGGACAGATGGGGAATATCACGGGATAGGATTTGAATCCAAGACTGATTCCAGAGCTTTCTTACTGTTTGATTTAGAAGAGACCTCTGCCATTATCTTCTCCAATAGATTAGGGAACCGAAGGTCAGACAAGAGAAGGGACATAACCCAAATTACATAAATAGCATCAGAATAGAAAGAAAAACATTCTTTTCACTGTATCCTTGTAGCTTGCTGAGAACTGGAAACATAAAGTTGCCTTTCTCTTTTGTTGTTGTTGTTCATGATCTAAACTTGGGAGTTTATCAGTATAGGGAATTTTTAGTGAGGAAAATAGAATGCACTTCATCAGTCAATAAGTATTTATTTTAACCACCTACTATGTGTTATGTGGGAGTGGGGGATTGGAGTTGAAAGGAAATGGTGGGGGAGAAGGAGCAGTAAAGGCTTCATGTCAGGATAGGGCTTGTGATTAATTTGTAAGGAAACCAGGGGTTCCAAGAGGTCTAGGTGATGAAGCCCATTTCAGGTATGGGGAACAGTGAATACAAAAGTGTGGGGATGAAATACGAAATGTGATGTTTGAGGAACCACAAGTCAATTTAAAAGGACTCTAAAATACATAGAGGATTACACATATAATAAAATGACAAAGGTCAGGCTATGAAGAGATTGAAAGCTCATCCGAAGGCTTTTTTGCTTGTTTGTTTATATTTGACTCAAAGGAATTAGGGAGTCACTAGTATTTACCAAATAGGGACAGTGACATGGAGAAATGTGCCTTAGGGAAATTGCTTTTGTTAATATATGACAAATATATTAGAGTGGAGGGAGAGACAGAGACAGACAGACACACACACACACACACACACACACAGAGGGGTCTGAGAGAGAGACAGAGACACAAAAAAAGAGAAATAGAGATGCAAAGAGAGAGAAACAGAGACACAAAGAGAAAGAAACAGAGAGACAGAGAAAAAGATACACAGAGAGAGGGAGAGACAGAGACAGAAACAGACAGAGACAGAGACAGAGACAGAGAGAGACAGAGAGAGAGGAAGAGACAGAGAGAGAAAGAGAGAGGGGGGAGGCAAAGAGACAAAGATAGAGATATAGAGACAAGAAACAACAGAAGAGGAAGAGAGGGAGAGAGGGGAGGAGGAGAGACACACAGACAGAAATAGAGACACAGAGATAGAGACAGAGAGGTAGAAACAAAGACAGAGAAATCTGATTTTAAAAAACCACTCAGACAAGAAAGAATTTCAGGACAAGAAGGAGGTTAGCAGTATGAAGTGCCAAAGAAAGGTTTAAAAAATTCAAATGATGAGGACTGAGAAAAGGTGATCAGATCTGGCAGTTAAGAAAATACTGTTGCCTTTGAAGAGAGCAGTTGTAATTGTGTGCTGCCAAAATACAGACCACCTACTTCTACTATGATCTAAGACATTTGTTGGGGACACTGGGAGCTCAGTGACTTGCCTACAAATAGCTTGTGAGTAAGGGGTCCGACTTCGACTAAGATCTTCCTTATGAGTGTCCTCAAGGAGCAGCAGGTTCCTAGTAAATCAAAAAATTCCAGGAGTTTGAATCCCTTTCACTTTTAGCAATATATTTATTTGTAACACAAAGAGAACATTAATACTTATATGAGCATACCCTTTAAGATGAAAACTTTATAATCTTTTTTTTACAAGATTTTTTTTTTAATAAGAGTTAATCTAGCACAGTGGGTAGATCAGTCTGTAAGATACTAGGTTCAAGTCCTGTCTTTAACACATATTTGCTGTGGATCTTGGATTAGTCATTTGACCTCCCCATTCACCCTACACAATTCAATGAGGAAAAGTTGCAGACACCAGAGGAGGGAAATCCCAACCTGAGAGATCTCTTTACCAATGAACTCACTTGTTGGGACCCAAACACTTCCCCTACCTCTTCAAGCAAATTGTTAAATACACTGAGATAAACAGAGAGGTTAATAAAAACCTCTCATTCTCAAGGAGCTTCAGTGAACTGTTTTGTCAATTGACAAAATCCATTAGATTGTTCATACAGTCAATACAACATGGCCACTGAGCTAACCCCTATATTCAGTAGGGGATGGTTCAGATCAGTGCTTTTTACCGGAGATTTAACATTTCTCTGTCCTAAATAACCAGTGTAGAAGCATTTTTAACATCTTCATGACCAATCTGGTTGATAGTTTAAGCATAAGACATGAAGAAAATATTTCTCCAAAAACAAAAAAATCTAAGGAAAAATTGGGGCAATTTTGAGGTATTTGTTCCAACTGGAATTTGCTTTGATCACTAATTTGAAATCATATATAATAGAAGTCAGAGACAAACCCACAGAGTAACAAGCTGTTACAAACATTGAATGATCCCACCTTTGGGTGAGATTTCATTGAGCGCAGTCTATTCTTCTTCTGTCTCTTATGTCTCTCCAGGAGGGCAGCCTGTCCTGTATGTTGCATAATTATCCTAATCTAATTTCAGGAGATGAAGACCTTCCTCCTCCACTTCAATGAGATGTCTTCTGCAGGCTAGGAAAAAAAAAAAAACTACCTAAAAGCCAATTCTGAGTGTTCATTACTGTGAAACTGGGCTTATCCCAACCATTGTCATGCAAGCACGGTTGTAAGTAATAATGTGGCCTTTAATGACGGAATGATAGACCTGCCAAATACTAGATCCTGCCCTCCACTGCTCACATTTCCCTGCTGGAGAGCACAGGGATGCCCATCTGGGAGTTATTAACATATCCTCGTCAATTCAGAACCGACTTTAACATAATCCATATTTGTTGGAGAAAGTCCAACATCAGCTTGAGTACAGCAGTCACGTGACTCGGTGACACATTTCAAGCAGCATGCATAAAGCATGCTTGGGCAGCTAAGCAATTCAAAAATGCAAATTGCAAAAAAAAAAAAAAAAAGACACTCTTCTGACTAGATAAAAAGGACAAATCCCTTTTGGCAATAGACTGCATGTCCCCTCTCCATGTCAGGAAAACAAATCTAGCTGCAAAAAAGTATAATCCCAGCAGTCACTGAATTGGGTGGATGGGGGTGGGGACAAGGATGGGGGTGGAGGTGGGATTGGGGTTCACTGCAAGACAGTGAGACATTTTTGGTTTATTCCAATCATGTTGGCACAATCAATCTAAAGCTGAGCCTTGGACTTTTGTGGTTGTCAGGCAGAGATATTTTGTGGAATACAAATTCTCTTAAACCAACACTATCCCATGATGTACACTTACTTGTACGTTAGATGTGTGATTATATACCTCCAACTTTCTCTATCCTTTATCCCACCCCTGAATAAAAAAGAATCCACTAAGCCTAATTCAACATCATCTCACAGGATCATATAATTAAGATCTAGCAAGGATCTTAAAGATCCATTATTCCACTGTTTTGTTTTGTTTTGTTTTGTTTTTGAGACCCAGAGTTCAAATAATTTATCTGATGTCACAGGAATGGTAATAATAATTATAATTAACACTAGTAATAGTTAACTGTAGATAGCAACTTAAGGTCTTCTGAAGGCTTACATATATTATCTCATTTGATCCTCACAAGAGCCTTTTGAGTAGATGAGAGATATAATATTTGAATCCAGGAACACAAATCTAGGATTTCATATTCTAGGGCCTCTGGACTCATTATGAGGTAACTCAGGCCTTGCCCCAAAGAACATCTTGTGTATGATTCCAGGGAGGCATCCAGATCCAAAACAAGTTAAAGCTCAAGCTTTCTCCTCTGTGGTTTTCTCCCATGGAGAAGAGGGTATTTTCATGCCATTAGCTTCTTTGAAGTCATGGGAATTTGACTGAGAAAAAACTATAATGAAGACAATGAGAATTCCATGTGGGCTTTTAGAAAAATACCAAATAGCCAACTCAGAAATTGAGTCTAAGTACTGACCATAGTACATTAAAAAGTACATCCTGGGAAATTTGTGTTTATTCTTTTAAATATGGTGACTATTCATTCCATGGCTGCAAAAGAGATGAGTGCTTCTCCATGCAATGCAGAGACAGAGATGTTTATTCAGTTCACACTGTGAAGAAAATGTATGTAGAATATTGCAGTTTCCAGCTAAATTGCTACCTCATTTGGGTTTGTTTTATATCTCATTTGAAACCTATGTTTCTAACAAAGCCCCAAGGAGGAGGAGAAGAAGAGCAGTAGCAGGAGGTGAAGGAGGAAGAGGAAGAAGAAGGAGGAGGAGGAGGAGAAAGAGAAGGAGGAGAAACAGGGGGAGGAGAAGGAGAAGTAGGGGAAGGAGGAGAAGAAAGAAAGAAAGAAAGAGTCACTTAGTTGATCAGACAATAGGCTGCAGCATTCATCTAGTGGAATAAGCTTAGAGTTTAGAATTAGGGATCTGTGTTCAAATCATTGCATTGCTACTCATTATATGTATAAACTTGGGTAAATTATAATGTCTGTAGACCTTGGTTTTCTCAGAAGGGATCAAACTAAATGGATTCTGGGGTCTTCTCTGGTTTTAAATCTGTGATTGTAACCAATACTCTTTGATGTAAGTCTTTTTCCATCTTTTCCCATTGGGTTTACTCTCACTCCCACATTTCCACTTTCCCCAGACATACCTAGGCACAATCAAACTAGAAAGTTGTTATATAATGAAGATGTGAGAGGAAGATTGGAAGGGGTAGGGACAGGGAGAGAGAAGAAAAAGGAAGCAGAGGGAGAAAAAGATAAAGAGAGGCAAGAAAGAAAGGGGAAGAAAAGAATGGAAGAAAAGAGAAAGCAAGCAACAAAGAAAGGAAGAAAGGAAGGAAGGAAGGAATGGACAAAAGAAGAGAGAAAGGAAGAAAAGAGAGAGAAAGAAAACAAAAGGAGAGAAAGAAAGAGGAAAAAGGAAAGAAAAAGAGAAAGAAGAGAGAAAAAGAGGGAAAGAGAAAAGAGGAAAAGGAAGAAAGGAAGGAGAAAAATGGAAAGGAAGGAGAGAAACCTTTCCTATATAGGAAGACCTTGGTCACAATGGCTGAAATTTGTAGAATTTGAAATTTGGAAGGAATCTCAAAGCATATCTAGTCCAACTTTTTTTTCAGCTGTAATTCTCTAGCCTCAGTGGGATAGATCCATTGCTTTTCCCTCATGTCTTAGTTTTGTACTCTCCAAGATCGCCTAGAATTGATGAGTCCTTACTTAAAATCTCCATGTAATGAGAAGCACTAACCGTAAGGAGTGGGATTTATCCTTCTATTTATCCTTCATAACATCAGGGAGGGGATGCCATGACATGCAAGTGAATTGGATTTGAGTGAGGAAGAGCTGTGCAAGGTCCCCTGCATCACCTTCTCCTCCAGAGCCCTCCGGGTCTAGGGGCAAGAAAAAGATCAGGAAGACTAGAAATAACACTGGATGAAAGGAGTGGGGTATGGTATGGGTAGAGGGAGGGATGGGAGGGACCCTCTCATTTCCCAACATTTCTGTTGTATCTTCCCCTATTAGAAATAGCTAACATTTTAGCACTTTAAGGTTTGCCAAGTGCTTTACAAATCTAATCTCATTTTGTCCTCACAATAAACCTAGAAAATAAATATTGCTATCCCTATTTTATAGATGAGGAAATTGGGACAACCAAAGACTAAATAATTTGCACAGTATCCCATAGCTAGTATGCATCTGGACAGGATCTGAACCCAAGATTTGCTGAAAGAAATGGAGATTAATAATAGCACCTATTGTTGTGAAGAGGAAATGAAATAACAATAAAATTCTTACACAGGGTCTAGCACATAGTAAACACTATATAAATGTTAACTCTTAGTATCATTATTACTATTGATATTATCATGATTACCATTAAATACTTAATTTCAATTAGAAATTCAAGGGGAAAAGATGTATTTTTTCCCATCCAAGTTCATTCACAGCATACCAGCAAAAAAAACTCATTTCCACTTAGGGTAGAGCTAGCTACTCTATGGTTTCTGTTAAATCCTTCATCTTTTGTCCCTATTTAAGGGACAAAAATGTCCTATTTAAGGAATGAGTTAAATACTCAAATAGAAGGACATTCAACAGCAACAATAAAAAAGAACTCTAAGCAATCTAAAAATGGGGAAACCTACTTTGTTAGCATAGGCATATATACCAGCATCAGTCTTTAGTAATCTTTGCTAGATAAGAAGATAGAGAATAGGTGATTTGTTTGTTTCCCCAAATTATGTCTACTTCTTTTATAATTTAAGAGATTAACAAACAAGTGCAGAGACAAGCTTGTATATTCAACTAGGCCCAGTGTTTGTTTCTCATATGTCTTATGAAAGAAGAGGATGTGAATCCATTGAAGTCAGTAAGATAGCACTAAAAATAAAATTGAATCGTATCATCCCTTCTCCCTTCCTCTCTTGTTCCCTTCGACAACCCCCATTCTTACCTGCCAATATCCTCTATCTTCTTAAAAAAATAACAAATGTATTAAGTACTTACTAAAGGTTAGGCACTGTAAAATTCCCATTTAGTAGTATTTTGATACTAAATTAGAAATTTTCTATAAGCCATGAATTCTGCCATGCCTATGTTCTAATCAATATCTAAAAAAAAATATAAAAGCTATATGTGTGGGTACTGATTTAATCCTGTAATAAAGAATAATGATAATAATGAAATGATAGTAATTCAATGGCTGGCTCAAAGATGCATCATTTGGTGTGGGTACCATTTCTACCAAAGTGGATTGCAGTCCAACCTTATCTAAGTATATGGTCCTTGAGAGTTGTCAAGACTGAAAAATGCATCATGCTTTGGCCAACCCTGTGACAAGTCTTTCCAAATTTAGCAGTACTATCCTTCAGACAATAGAATTGAAGTCATATGCTGGACCCATATTGAAAATATTCCAAGGTTTGTGGGTGCTGATAGAGTATATGCCCTCAAAAGCATTATCTTTAAGAATTTAGTTACCAATACACTAGTACATACATATACAAAGTGGCATTGGAGTAGAATTTAGCAGAGAAATTATTCTTAGTGCACACTTATTTAGCTCCATAGGTTGTCGAATTATTATTGTTATTAGTGATAAAATATTGGCTTTCCCCCTTCTCATTTACTTTCCCCATACACTAGGGAAAAAAAGAAATCTAGAAAGCAAAGTCATTAAATTTGCAAAGGATTATGCACAGTACTCAAAAGTTGAAGTCCAAAGTCCTGCCCTCAGGGAGCTGACAGTCTGAGATGGAAGGATGCATGTACAAATAACTAAAATAGAAAAGAGAAGAAGACAAATACAAGGAGAGAATTGAAGTGCTAGGAGAAATCTGAGAGACATCAATTTTACATGAAGATAAGAGGACATGGAAAGCTTCATGAAAGAAGGGATGTTTGGTTTGGATGACTTAAGTCCACAGTTTTACTAGTGGTGCTGAATCAGGAGGAAGCATTTTGAATCCAACTCATAACTCTACAGGCATATCAGAATAGGATGGGGAATGCAAGCAGTTACCATAAAGAACGGAAACTTTGGGGGACACCAATTGAGTCATACAGTCAATACCTAAACTCTGCCTTTGTTTTGTCTCTTGATTTAGTATGTGTGCCACCTCCAACTCTAATTTCAACTCATGAAATCAGTTCTTCCCCATCACCATTCTAATCCTACATATTTTAACCCACTGAAAGCTATTTGATTTAGCCCCAATTTAGGCCTTATTTTAGGAGAAAATGGCCTTCCCCCTGACCTGGGATTTGCCTCCTCACAGGTATAGAGATTTCCCTCAACAAGCTTTGTTTTTATCTGACTCTCTAACAATGGGTTCTGAAGACTATGGAGCAACAAAAAAAGTTCGACTAGATTTTTTCCCTGCAAGGCACATTTTCTGCTCTGAAGAAGTAAATGAGTAGTATGGTTTAGCAGTGGAAGTGAAAAGTCCTAAATTCAGAGCTTGCCCTGTCTCTGTCTCTCTGTCTGTCTGTCTCGCTCTTTAGCAAAACCAGGGGTCATTAGTCCAAAGTAAATTTTTCATTTATGCCCAAAGGGCTATAAAACTGTGCATGCCATTTGGTCCAACAGTTTCTCTACGGGATCTGTATCCCAAAGAGATCATAAAAGAGGGAAAAGGATACACATGTGCAGTAATGTTTGTAGCAGCCCTTTTTGTAGCAGCAAGGAAGTAGAAATCTAGCAGTTGCCCATTAGTTGGAGAATGGCTGAACAAGTTATAGTACATTAATTAATGGAATATTATTGTTCTATAAGAAATGAGGAGCAGGCTGATTTCAGAAAAGCTTAGAAAGATTTACATGAACTGATGTTGACTGGAGTTGCAATGCCGGAGAAACTGAGGCAAGATAGAGATTAGTGAGTATTGAATAATTAATTTAAAAGGGAGAGATTTACTGAGATCAAATGGATCCATGGTTTGGTCCCAGGGTTGAATGAGACTATCATCTCCAAGAATCCAGCAAAGTGAGTTCTCAGTGACCTACATGCACATGGCTCAGACTCAGGGGATAGACTGAGGTAGGGGTGGAGTCAGGGTGCTGAGAGCAGAATGGGACTCTGACAGGGTAGGGTGAGCCACCAGAGAAGGGGATGACATAATTGGAGGAGGCACCCCAGAGATGGGGAGAGGCATTCTCATAAGACAGTATCTGATATTCTGATAGCTTGGGATGGGGAGAAGAATTCTGATATTCTAAAATATAAGATATCTTATCCTTATCAAATATGCTGATTAAGAGGGAGGGATGATTTCTGCAGGACTGAGTAGAAAAATTATAAACTGAAGCAGAATAATTATGGAAACTGAGTCAGGATAATTAGGGAAACTGAGTAAGGACAATAAAAGAAAACTGTGGCATAGCAGAGTGAGCAGAACCATGACAACATTGTACACAGTAACAAGAAGATTATGTGATGATCAACTGTGATGGACTTGGCTCTTCTCAACAATGCCGTGATTCAAGGAAATTCCAATAGACTTGAAATGGAAAATGCCATCCACATCCAGAGAAAGAACTGTGGAGTCTGAATATTTATCAAAACATAGTATTTTCACTATTTTTGGTTTGTTTGTTTTCCTTCTCATGTTTTTCCCCCTTTGGTGTGATTTTCCTTGCACAACATGACAAATATGGAAATATGTTAAAAGAATTGCACATATTTAACCTCTTTCAGATTACCTGCTCTCTTGGGGATGGAGGTGGTAAGGGACAAAGGGAGAAAAACTTGGAACCCAAAGTCTAACAAAAATGAATGTTGAAAACTATATTTACATGTATTTGTAAAAGTAAGACACTATTGAAAATTAAAAAAAAAAATTGTTCATAAACTCAATTCCCTAAGAGATTCTCCAGGGACTAAGAAGCTGTACATTGTACATTGTACCACAGTGGTTCCCTGTACCTCTGAAATCACAGGTCCATACAAAGGAGTATTATATGGACTTTCAGACCTGTAGCTGTATGCATAATATTCTTGGTGTTTTTCAGGAATTCCTGAATTTAAAGATTTATTAGACCAGAAGATGATGACTTATCTCAAAGATATTCTAATATGCCCTTCAGACTCTGTCTAAGAGAGTAAATTGCCCTAAGCCATTTTTTTTTTACTCTTCCTCATCCTTGGTAATATAAATAATAGTTTATGTTCCCTTCAGATTCTGATATGCTTGGTTTATTTAAATCCATCAACATACACATCCTCTCCTGTACACCTATTTTGATGTTTCTACCTAGTGTGGAGGTGATCCTGGGTTCTTGAAGGCCACGCAACAGTATATAAGCTGTGCCCATACGAAGCTGGGAAGAGACAATGATGGTGCATGTAACTGAGATGTGAGGAACAGCTTGGCTAAAGTGGGAGAGATATGGCAACAGAAGTTTGATGATGATGCTTATTCACATGGACCACCTACTGTGGCCCCCAAAGGGCTCTCATCCATGTCTTGAAGGAATAACCACTTCTATGGACTCTCATATCCTTGAAGAATTGGGCAACCTCTGTACTTCACCTTATCACTAATAAGTCTTCCCACTTTGAGATATTTCCATCCTAAGGAAAAGATGGGGAAGGAACCGTTTTTAAAGCAACAACAATGTGCCAGGCATGAAGAAAAGCACTTCCTATATATATCATTTGATCTTCATGACAACCCTAGGAAGTGCTATTATTATCCCAGTTTTATAGTTGAGGAAAAATCGAGGTAAACAGAATTAAATTGATTTGGCCAGAGTCACACTTCTAGGAAGTTATCTAAGGCTAGCCTTGAACTTAGGTTTTTCTGACTTTAAACTCAGTAGCCTATCTATGGCACTACCTAGATACCTCTGCCCTAGAGTAAACTTCTGATTAGTAAATCCCTATCTCAGACTTTTCTTGAGGAGCTCCAAGCCATACTCAAGTTAGTACCAAATCAAGTTATTTTCTCATCTTGTCCAACTCCTCAACAAAGGTCTTTTCAAGTTTTTCTTTTAAGTGTTGTTTTCTTTGATAGGAAAATCACTTAACTTTTCCCAGCCTGTAAAAAGGGGATTTTTTTTACCTACCTCTAAGATAGGTAATCTATCTATCTAAGGTAGGTAATCTAAGGATTATTGTGAGGATCAAATAATATAAGTACTATTATCAACAAAATCATATCATTATCATTTGTATAAGTGCTCAATAAATATTTGTTGATTGGTTGATCTAAAAACATTTTTTTAAATGATTTTTTTAAAAAAGACATTTTCACCCAAAGTATAAAGTGACTAAGTATTCCAATTTCTATGATTGCTGCATTATTCTGATATAGTTCCCCTTCTGAGAACTGTGCATAGGGAAGTCTAGTGAAATAGCTGTGTGATTTAAGCAGCAAAGGAATGTCAGCTGGGTTCTCTCTATTTGTGGTGCCACTACTGTTTGATGCATGTGGAGCTTAGCTCAGGTTATTGTCTGGGCCCAGGGGGTGTTTACAGTGATGTGATTTTTAGCTATGTTCTTCTGTGTTTAACAATGAAAAAAATACATTTTTTAAAATTCCAAGAAACAAGCAAATCAATCTTTCTGAGACACCAGGAGGCGTACAAATTGAATAAGCCAAATTCTTAAAAGGAGATGCCTTTTAATTTTGCAATCTTCCAACAACCTCTGCAAAAATAGACAGAACCAGTACATGGAATGAATCATCAGACTGTAAGGAAAAATAGTAGGACAAACAGATATTGTTAACTGGAAAGTCACCTTGAAAAATTTCATACTTGGGGGGGAAAAAGGATTCAAGGCAGGGGGCAGGCAGGGGGAGGAGTGTGTTATTCAACCTAATGAGCAAATCTAAGTGCCTTATGCCTGAGGAACTCATAAAGGTATAACTACTGGAGGAATAAGTCATTTCTAGAGATTAGTCATGAAAGAAAATGAAATGATTGCAGTGAACAAAGCCTGGAATTTTTCATCGACTACGGCTTTCGTTAGAAATTCATGTTTTAAATGAGTTGAAATAAACCCAGATGAGATGACAATTAAGCTATATTCTGCAGCATTATACATACATTTTCTCTTTCTCCAAGGATGCTGAACAAACCACTGCATCAGACCCAGCTGTCCCCTCATTTGGAGACACCAATTGACTAGTTTCAATGTTTTAAAAAGCAAATCACCAAATTTCCAGGCAACTGATTATTGGTTAATAACAACCGGGCATTAACAGAATGTTTTTTATACATTATTTTGCTTCTACTTAGAGCAAGATTATGAGATAGGTAGCGGCTAGGTGGGGCAGTCAGGAAGACCTTAATTTAAATCTAGCCTCAGACACTTGCTAGCACAGGCCAAGTACTTTAACTTCTGAGTTGTCTCCTCATCTGTACAATGGGGATACTAATTTCACCTGCCTCTCAAGCTTATTGTGAGGACAGCATGAAGTATTTGCAAAGCACTTAAAGTGCTATGCAAATGTTTGCTATTGCTATTATTATCCCCATTCCCATTTTACAGATGAAGGAACTGGGGCCTAAAAAGATTATGGTTAAGTGACTTGCCCATGATACAAAGCTAAGTGTCTGAGGATGCATTTGAATTAAAAAATTCTTGACTCCAGAGTCTAGAACTTTGGGCCATTGTACTTGCTCTGATACAACAGTATTGTGGTCTGAAGGAAAACTCTAATTTTTATGTGTGGATTTTATTTGCTTGTTATTGCTATTGTTGTTTTACCATTGATCATTTTGCTAAAAGCCCACATGGTCTTGCCCCAAATCCCTTCTGTGCCATATTCTCTGTCACAGTCCCCAGACATCAAAGAAAGCTAAGCATTATGAAAATGCCAGCAATTTAAACACTTTGATGTTTCAAGTGTTCAAGGCCATCAAAAGTTGGATACCAAAGACCTTTATATTAATCTCCCTGCCATGGGATATTTACTCTTTAGACATTGACTAATAAAAAATTAAAAAGATTATATTTTTCCTTTGCTAGAATCCCCCCAACAATCTGGCTTAACATTCTGACTTTTGATGTTCAAACCACTAGCATAGATGACCTCCAAGGACCTCAAAGGAAGGAACATTTTTGTGTGTGTCCTGTAGCCCTCACAGATTGATTTCAATCTCAGCCCATGAGCCACAAAGAGAGAGTGTAAACAACAGTTTCTCATTAAACCTTGGTCTAACATTAGGAAGATTGTCCACAGATTATGTTAAAAGATAACAGAAGTGTTACTATATTCCTTTGTGTAGTCCAGTCATGACCCTGATTAATGTGTCTAGGTTGGACATGTATTTCTTCAAGTAATGGGTGGTTTTGTTTGGACAATTAGGCAGAGCTGACAAGGAAATTTTCCATCAAACCAAGTCATAAAAAGTACATTATTCAGCATTATTATGAGTTAAGCAGTATTTATTACCTGAACTTTACAATACACCATTATCAATCATTACCTGCCATTAAGGTATGTTAACATGAGATCAAAGAGTCCAAGCCAAGTTAAACAAACAGGGATATCTGCACGTCTTCTTTAGTGCAATCCTTTTAAAGAGAAGCAAGTGCAGCCAAGCTCAAGGATGGACAACTTGAAATGAAGGAAAGATGCAAATCAGTTCTGCTGGTGTCACGGGGACTATGCCCACATGGGAAAAATTTCATATATATATGATATATATATATATCTTCTATATATATATAAATTATTCTGTCTATAAAATAGGAAGGGCTTCCTAGGAATTTTGAAGAAAAATGTTAGATACACAAGTCCAGTCTAAATGAGACCTAGTTAAAATTCATTGCTATATCAATTCTCAGTAACATGGTTAGCTCAGAAGTTATCAAAAAAATATCAGCTGAATGGATCTAAAGAGGATACCAAATGTTCTTTTAGCCAAGTTGTAAAATCTGGGGACCTCCCCACCTCCTGAACAAACATGACAGAACTCAAAAGTCTCAGGCAAGCTTTAGTGCCTCATTTTAAAACACACTCTTGAACCACCATTTTCTCTAAAATGAGACTCTAACAAGGGTGTGAACAGGCAACACTTTGAAATAGCCATTAAATAGCCATTCTTACTCCCTCCCAAGTAAAATAAGGTCTTTCTTTGTTTAAAATGAAAGCTACTCAATTGATCTTCCTTTATTTACTTTCATTCATGTCTTCTGACAACCACTTTCTATCTAGCTAACTACCTAACTAGCTAAGAATATATATATGTGTATATATGTGTAATATATATATATATATATATATATATACACACACACACAACATATGTAATTGTTGCATTGTGTATATGTTGTAATATATACCACTATATGTAATGTTCAATGAAAAGCAAATTAACAAAAGATGTCTATTTGAAAATGTCTATTTGAAGATGGACCATCCTTTTCAATTGTCTTTTTCTGGCTAACACAGTAAATCAACCTATTCACTCTAGACAAGTAAGGGTGCAGGAGAGGGATGGAATTTTGTGCTTTGCCTTACAGTGATCACAACCTTTCTGACTAATGCTGAACACAAAATTTCAGGTATGTATTATGTGTTTGAGTGTGTTCGTGTACATATGTCTGTGTGTTTGTGTATGTGTATGCATGCGTGTGTGTGTGTGTGTGTGTGCGCGCGTGTGTATGAGTGTAGTTGGTGAAGCATAGGTAAGAGGTGTCAGGAAGTCAGGAAGACCTGGATTCAAAACCTGCTTCTTATACTCACTAGATATATATGATCCTAAGAAATCCTTTAACCTCTCAGAGCTCCAAGCTTTTCTGTAAGATTGTAATTGGCAGAGAAGATGCCAATATGAATTGATAGAGGGTTTCTTCACCAGGGAGTTGTCTATATCCCTGAAATCATAAGTCCAATCTTTATTCATATAGACAGACATAAGCATAAACATAAACATAAAGAAACACAGAGACATACATAGACATAAATACAAACACAGACATAGACATAGATAAAAACATAGACATAGACACAGACACAGACATAGACATAGATGTAAACACAGACATAAACATAGACACAAATACAGAGATAGACATATCCACAGACATAGACACAAATAAGACATAGACATAGACACAAGCATAGACACAGACATATAGACATAGACAAAGACATAGACATAAACAGACATAAATAAAAACATAGAAATAGACACAAAGACACAGACATAGACATAGATGCAGACATAGACATAGACATAAACATAGACAGATACAGACATAGACACAGCCACAGATATTGTCATAGACATAGATATAGATAAGACATAGACAAAAATACAGAAACAGATATAGACACAGACAGACATAGACATAGATGCAGACATAGATACAGACTTAGACATAGACGTAAATGCAGACATAGACAGACATAGACATAAATATAGATAGACATAGACAGGCATAGATATAGACATAGTTATAGTTATAGATTTACTATGATTTTATTAGAGTAGAGAATTTCTGATAAGTAATACCTTCTACAGATGTAGGCAGCCTTCCACAAATTATAATCTTAAAGTTGCATGGAGAATTTGGAGGATAATTGTTTTGCCCAAAGGTCAGTGTTTAATAGAGATAGCACTTGAACCCAGGTTCTCATAACTTTGAGTCCAACTCTATAACTACTTTGACATGTTGTCTCTGTGTCTCTTTGTTTTTGTGTGTATATATATATATATATATATATATATATATATATACATATACACATATGTATGCATATGCACATATACATATGTATATAATAGACCTATAATTTAATTGATAATTCTCAGTATCGAGGTGGGAAGATCCCTCTAGCAATGTAGATGAGCATCTCCTTTACAGTTTATAATCCAAGATGATTGCCTAGAGATTAAATGACTTGGTAAACCGAAGGTCACACAGCCAGAATGTTATAGAAGGAGAATTTAATCTAGGTCTTCTTGGCTTTGAGGCTGGCTCTGTAGCTATTATGTGATACTGCCTCTATACAGTATACTGTATACACATATAAAGTGAATGACTACACAAATACATATACACAATTCATTCAATAAGCATTTTTAAATGTCCACTGTGGGCCAAACATTGTGGTAGGTGCTGGAGATGGATAAACCATACTGTACCTGCCCTCACTGACCTTACTATTCTAGTGAGCAGGGGAAAACCAGAATATGTGCATGACTAATGGAATTACATACATAAACATATACATTTGCACAAATGTGTTTATTTTCATACTTATGCTATTTGTGCATGTATATATACATACACATGCATGTGTATATGCACACAAAAAAATTCCAAGTAAATTCCAAGATGATATTAATAATCAGCATTTTTATAGAGCCTTAAGATTTGCCAAGTGCTATACATACATTATCTCATGTGATATAACATATGAAGAAACTGAGACCTTACAGGTTAAGTGCTTTGCCCAGGATCATATATCTAGTAAGTGTGTGAAATGGGAATTTCTGCATATGATGTAGCACAACTAACTGGGGCCTCAGCATAGGTCTCATGTAGTAGATGATCTTACTCTAGGAGTTAGCAAGAACTAAGTAAAACACTGAGCTTGGAGTCAAGATGAGTTCAAATCTGGCCTCAGCCACTCACTAGCTGTGTGATCCTGGCAAGTCACTTAACCCTGTTGTCTCAGTTTCTTCATCTGTAAAATGAGTTGGGGAAGAAAATGGCAAACTACTCCAATGAATTTCCAAAGAGGGCAGCTAGATGGCAGAGTGGATAGAGTACTGGTTCTGAATTCAGAAGGATCTGAGTTCAAATCCGGCCTCAGACACTTAATACTTCCTATCTGTATGACAAGCCACTTATCTGGGCAAGTCATCTACCCACAATTGCCTCAAAAAAAAAAAAAAAAACTTTCCAAGAAAACTCTACTGAAATGACTGGATAACAAAAATGTATCAGTCATTGTGCTAATCACAGAGGATATAAAGAAAGCAAAATAAATCAGTAAATAAAGTCCCGCCATCAGGGAGCTCACAGTCTAATGGTAGAGACACCAATCTACAACAGGATAAATTTGAAATAAACAACAGAGGGAAGGCACTAGAATCAAGAAAGAAATGAAGAAGCTTCTTGTAGAAGTTGGGATTTTAAGCTGGGACTTGAAGGAAAGCAGAGAAACCATGAAATGGAGATGAGGAGGTAGAGCATTCCAGGTATGGGTGATAGCAGGGGAAAATGATGGGAGTAAGAAGATGTACAAGGTACAACAGAGTCCAATGTCACTAGACCACCAGAGCTTATGGAAGGAGGTGGAATAGAGAGAGGAGTAAGTCATAAAAAAACTGGAAAATTAAGTGAGGCAAATAATTCAGAGTTGTTATTGCCAACTAAAGGCTGATGATACCCTGGAAATGATAAAGAGATAATAGAATAAATCTTTAGGAAGATCATGATGACAACTAAAAGATTTGTTTGGTATGAGGAAAGACTTGTGGCAGGGAGATGAGCCAGCAAGTTATCGCACTAGTCAAATGCCAGGTTTTGCAGAGAAAGTAATTTTTATATGCATATTTTACTTTCCCTCTACTATCCTCTAGACTGTTGCTGCCTAACAAACCCCACATCACCTCTGTACTTTTTCAGTATGGAGGAAGGATAAGAGCTAGAGAATTCATAGTCTTAAAGGCTCAAAATCACCTGCATTTTAATCTAGGAATGCTTTATATTACTCTCAGATTATTTTTTATTTTTTATATAATTTTCAGTTTCAGATATATTGCTTTCCCCTTCACTATTCAGGGACCTATCCCTTTTCAAAAGAAAAAAAAAGCAAAACCAACACATAAACCATGGCTGATAACATATACAATATTTAACACTCACAATCTACCACTTGTGCAAAGAATTAAGGGAAGTGAATTTTCTTAACTTTTTTTAGGGACATATTCAGGTATATAACTTTTTAAACAATTACTCCTATAAATATGTTCTGGCAGATTAATGCTAATATTAAAATTTCAATTCGTTGCCTGGATGTGTGATTAACTCTAAAAATAAAAGTCCCAAATAATTCACAAATTCTCAATTAAAAGGTGAAACAGCTAAGACTTGACTATTTGATTACAAAACAGATTCCAGAAACAAGATAATTAGTACAGTATCCACCATCCAGCTTCCTGTTTTTGCTTCTGCTACAAACTCTGAAGAGATACCCTTGGCTTTCCAATTTACCCAAAATTCATGGTAAAGTCTTTTAGCAGCCTCCTCCTCCCAATTCCAAAGAAGACAATTTAACAGCTGATAATAAAGGCAGGGAACTGTACATAAACCTGACTCCATGCTGTCTAGGCTTTGTTGTTTTCCATTCTGGTTCCTGATGGGAGAGAAAAACAAGGAAAGGATTTTTATAGCTTCTCTCAAAGTGGGAAATAGTAGCCTATGTGTGGAATTAAAAGAAGACCCAACGTATGTAAAGTTCATGTGAGAGCTCCGATAGGCAGCAGGAAAGTGGATTATTTATTGTTTGTCTTAGATAAAGCTTTAAACCCCAGAAATAACTTTGAGTAGAGAAAGAACCGACAGAGATACCTCCCTGGGATAGTGTCAGGAACTTAGAAAAGACCACTTTTGTCTGATCTGAAATAGACCACTCTACTCAAATGATACATATCTCATAGAGGACAAAGTTTTTTTTTTTTCATTTCACATTTAGAGAGGAGGTTTCAAATGTAATAACCATATTCCAGGGAAGTGATAGTAATGTATTGGCAAATTCAGCCTAAATTGTACATGACTATTATATCAAAGCCAAATTTCTAAGGACAAGTTTTAATAAGGGGTAGGAAAAAAGAGACCTAAAGAAGAAATCAAGAGTACAGATGGAGGGGCAGTTGTACCACCTCCACAGGGTGTGGGATTGACTGGAATAATTATAGATAAACTGTAGTCTCCCCACTTGTGTCTATGGTCAGTCTTGTTGTGCAGTAGTTTCTAATTCTTCATTTGGAGTTTTCTTGGCAGAGATACCAGAGTGGTTTGGCGTTTCCTTCTCCAGCTCATTTTACAGATGAGGAGACTAAGGAAAGCTGACTTGCCTATGGTCATACTCCCAAGTGTCTGAGACCAGATTTGAATGCAGGAAAATGTGTCTTCCTGACCCCAGACATTATAGAATCCATTCTACCACCTAGTTGCCCAGTGTCAATCTTGACAGCTTCATTTCATTTATACATATAGTTACAACTCTTTCTCACTTTGAGATACACTTTGATTCTTTGGATCATGTCATGAATCAAATACTGTATGTGGAGTTGGTGCAATTCCCCCTGTGGCATATGGTGCTTGTAGTATGGCCTTCGGAAAGTTATGCTGCCACTATGCTTTAGTTTCCCAACAGCAAAATAGGGATAATGATGCCCATTATAATGAGGCTGTGCACCGATGAAGACACATCTTCCTGAGTTCAAATCCAGCCTCAGACACTTACAAGCTATCTGTGCCAGTATATTGACCCTGGGCATGTCACTTAATCCTGTTTGCCTCAATTTCCTCATCTGCAAAATGAGCTGGAGAATGAAATGGCCAACCAGTCCACTATCTTTGCCAAGAAAACCCCAAATGAGGTCATGAAAAGACACTACTGACAATGACTGAATAACAGAATAGTGAAGTTAGAGTGGAGTAATGTCAATAAGGTAATTTATAAATTTTTATGTGCTATTTAAATTCATTTATTAGGATATTTTCCCTTTGGTTTTGTTTTGTTTTATTTTCTTATTATTTTCTCCAAAATGCACTAAGAAAGCATTTTGCTTCATTATGGATTTGCCCTGGTGAATTGTCTTTCATAGAGTCAATTATTCATTCAACAAATCCCTTGGGGTTGATAGGTGATGGAAAAGGAGCTAAAAACAAAATATAAATAAGTAATTAACATAAAAGAAAATGTAAAAGTGCAATGAGAGAGGTTAAAAAAGAGGGTCTAGTTTACATAGAATGACTATCCATTGCCTCCTGGTAGGGAAGGAGTAATTCAAAGGAGAGTATAAAACTATGAAAGTTTGATAAGCTTTAATTGATGACTTCAAGCTTTAAATTCTCAATCCATATCTGCATCTATTATATAATTAGAGGAAATAATCTATGGATTCTCTACCAAAAAACCCCACCTTAGAGTTCTTCATGTTCACATTTTAGAACATCTGCCAGCATATGGTATCAGAGTTACAATTTCTCCTCTTCCTCCTGTGATCATCTTGACTTTGTTGGAACTATTAGGTAAAAATATGTCTTCTGAGAATTATATCTGGAGGATATCTTAGATGTTAAGGAAGCATACACTTAGCAGTTTGCTTTTGACAGCTAGAGAAAGTGAGCTTGTCTTAAAAATGGGCAAAACAGCTGTTCTCATACTACTGCTAAGGCCTTATTATTGGAATGTGTTGAAGGTCATTGTTCATTTTCATAATAAGAATCAGGTCTATACCACAGTAAAAAGGATTTTCAGTTACAGGTGAGAAAGAATTTCTTGATAGCATAGCCAAAACTGGAATAGAAAATTCAGAAAATGAAAGAAGCAACTTGAGAGAGAGATATAGAGACAGAGATCAGAGACAAGAATAGATAGACAGACACATAGACAGAAACAGGGACAGAGATGTATGCTTGCATGGTTTAGGCTTTGTCTTACCTAATGAAGAGGGAATGGACATATCTTCCAATCCTATGATTCATACCTAGGGATACCGTAGAATCTACAGTTAGAGACCATCACAATCACTAGAAATAATACTAGAATCTCTCACACACATACACACAAAAAAAATGAATGGGGAACTGGTCCATATGGATAGAAGGAAGAGAATAAGCAATAATTAAACACTTACTATATGCCAGGCACTATGCTAAATACTTTATAAAGATTTTCTCATTTGATTTCACTACAATGCCATTATTACCCTCATTTTACAGATGATCATTTACATATCATACATCAAGTAAGTATCTGAGGCTGTATTTGAACATAATCTTCCTGGTCTGAGTCCAGTGCCCTCTCCACTGAATCACCTGACTGCCTCTAAGGAACAATTTTGCCCTGTTATTATTTATCTACTACCGGTGGGATATAGTGGCAAAATGTGTTTCACATCAATTTAATTCAAAAACTCTGGATCCTATAAATAAGCTTCATGTAGATGGTGGTACTGGTCTTAAGTCTTGAAGGAAGAGGCCTATGTAGGAGAGTTCATTACTTCTAGAGCCTTCCCTCTCTTGATTATTTCTAGTTTATCCTGGTCTAGCTCATGTGTACATAGCTTTTGCAAGTTCCCCCATTAGGTTGTGAGATTCTTCAGAACAGGGATTGTCTTTTACCTGACTCTATCTTCCAGGGCTTGGCAGTGTGCCTACCATATAGTAAGTATTTTATAAATGCTGATTGGCTAGCTGAAATTTTAGGTATGAAGAATAGACATGGCAGAGAAAAGGAGATAGGGTTTCATATATGAGGAACAAAGATCATTTTAGCTGCACTGTAGAGTGTAAAATGGAGAGTAATGCCCAGGAAAGCTGGAAAATCAGGTTAAAGGCAATGTTGCTTAGACTTTTAAGGTGGGGAAAAGGATTTTCTAAATTTTGGTTTAAAGATGAATTTTATTTTATTATTATTTTTTGCTGAGGCAATTGGGGTTAAATGACTTACCCAGCTAGGAAGTGTCTGAGACCAGATTTGAATTCAGATACTCCTGACTTCAGGGCCACCTAGATGCTCCTAAAGAGGAATTTTAAACAGGAATTCATATTTGATTTTAGAGGAAATGAGGAATCATTGGAGTTTAGTCAGTAGGAGAGTGGTATGGGTAGATCTGTGTTTAAGGCAAATGTCTTTGTCAGCTGCTTCTAAAGATGGACTGAAATAGGAAGTGAAGAGGCAGAGAGACCAGTGAAGAGGTTTCTGCAGTAATAATTTAGGTGAAAGACAATGAGGATTTGAATTAAGGTGGTATCTGTGTGAATAAAGAGAAGGAGTCAAATGCAAAGGACTTTTTTAAATCTGGAAGGGACCTTAGAGATCATCTGGCTAAGTAGTCTCTTTTTGCATATTAGGAAACTGAGGTTCAGGAGGTAAAGGAACTAGAGGTTAAAGAGACCATAAGTGGCAGAGAAGGCCATGAATGTGAAAGTGCTTGCCAATTATAATGCAAAGAGATCTACCAGTCACCTCACTATGATTATAATGACAAATAGCTTTGATAATTGGTATGTAATTTAAAAAAATATGAGATAAATGACAGAGGAAGGCAACAAGATGGTGCCATAGGGCATAGAGTGCTTGTCCTGAAGTCAGAAAGACTCATCTTCATGAGTTCAAATCTGACCTCAGACACTTACTTATTAGTTGGGTGATCCTGGAAAGTCACTTGTCTCAGTTTCCTTCTCTGTAAAATAAACTGGACAAGAAAATGGAAAACTACTGCATTTTCTTGAGCCCAGAAAACCTTAAATGAAGTTAGAAAGACTCAGACAGGACAACAAAGTGACAGAATTCTGTCATTATTACTGTTATATCTCTTCATAACATACTTCTTTTGATAGGATACTTCTTTGTCTACAAGTGCTATTCCCCCATCACCCTTTCCCATCCCCATTCCCTACACTCCAAAGAGCAAAAGCTCCTTGAGAGTAGGAACTATGTTGTTAATCAGCTTTGAATCCCTAGTGACTTGTATTTAATAGGAAGCACTTAAAAAGGTTATTGCAGGCACAAATGCTGTATTTAGAGAAACATCATTCTTAGGAATAATTTACTGAAAATAAGAAAATATATTCATTCACTTTGTGGGGTGGGAGTTGAGGGTAAACATTGTCTCATTTGACCCAGTCCATTATATTTCTTATATCTACATGATTTTACTCTCATGGTTTGTTTTAATTGCATGTCACCGCTAACTTCCTTGTAAAGAGACAGGCCTCTGCCATTCCTACTAATTATCCAAATCACCAGTCACTGTGTGTGGCCTTACCTAAAGCTTTTAACCAAAAGTAATGTCACAAAATCAAAGCAAGTTAGAGGAGTCACTGTTATAGTGACTCTAATAAGTGCTGTGTGACATTCCTTTCAGAACGTTTGGAGAGTTTTTTTTTTTTTTTTTTTTTTTTTTAGGGTTACAGTGATTCTTATATGAAAATTCATCAGATAAAAACATACATGCAAGAGTGAGGAGTTTACTTGCAAGCTTGCCTTCCTTCCAGCCATAATGTCTGCAACTAAATTTCAGATGGGGATTCAGCAGTTATTTGATCACCTTAATCCTAGTCTATCTCCTATGAACTGGTGGATTGCATTGACTCTCAGCCATGTGGCTGCTTCTTTATCTTCTGTAGCTCCTTAGATCAAAAATTCTTAACTTTTTTGTGTGTGTCATGGGCTGGCCCTTTTTTTGTAGTCTGATGAAGCCTATGGACCTCTTAAAATTTTAAAATATATTAAAAATTTTAAATTATAGACCTTCTCAATTAAGGTGCACTAAAATATATATAGCATTACAAAGGAAGCCAATTGTATTGAATATTTATCTACTTTTTCTTTAAAAAGTTCAAAGTTAAGGTTAAATATTCCTGACATTAAAAGTGTGGCATTAACCACTAGGGGTGCAAAGAATTTTGAGATTAAGAGCAAGTAACAAAGGGGCAGCTGATGGTGCAATGGATAAAGCACTGGCCCTGAAGTAAGGAGGACCTGAATTCAAATCCAGCCTCAGACACCTAATATTTACTAGCTGTGTGACCCTAGACAAGTCACTTAACCCTAATTGCCTTACTGAAGGGGGGAAAGCAAGTTAAAAAATAAATTTGAAAAATAGATACTGTTAGAAAATTTTCATTCTCATAATATTATTCCTTTTATTTCTTATTTTTCTATGCATATAATTATGTAAATATTTATCTCATTTTCCTATGCATAGAGTTAATAAATATTTCTTAGCTAAAAATTTGTCCTTTTGAACACCAATGAACTGAAATTTGACACATTAAAAAACTATTCATCTAATTTCCTTGGCTAACTAGGTGGCATGGTACATAGAATAGTGGGACTAGAGTCAGGAAGACTCATCTTCCTAAGTTCAAATTCAGCATCAGACATTACTACCTGTGTGACCCTGAGCAAATCACTTTATCCTGTTTGTCTCAGTTTCCTCATCTATAAAATGAGCCGGAGAATGGACAAACCATTCCAGTATCTCTGCCTAGAAAAACCCTGAATGGCATCATGATAAATGTGGAAATATGTTTAGAAGAATGTCACATGTTTAACCCATATTGGATTCTTTGCTGTCTAGAAGAGAGGGGGGATGGAAAGGGAGGGAGAAAAATTTGGAACACAAGGTTTTGCAAGGGGGAATGTTGCAAACTATCTGCATATATTTTGAAAAACAAATAGCTATTACAGATTTTTTTAAGGAAATATTTTAAAATTAGTGATTCTGGCTAGTAGAATGTTTGGATTTATTTAATTTGGCTTCATTCTTCATGCATTTCCATTTGATTAAATGTTCTAATAACTGAAAAAAAAGAAAATTCCAAATGGAATCATAGAGTCAGACATAATTGAAAAACAACTAGACAATAAAATCATTTAATTTTCTACTTGTACCAAGAACCTTGGAACAAGTAGAGGAAAATGCATTCAGTTCTTTAGAAATTTTGTTTTGAGCAAAATAATAATAATAATAATAATAACCAGATCATATGTGTGTGTGATTTAGTGACTGTATCCTAACATAATCATCCTTCTTTCTCCATTCTTTCCCAGACTTCCTTATAAAGATATAGTCACTACTTAATACTTTTGCCTCTGATAAATAACTCAGTTCTATTACCTCCTGATTTGAGGTTGCTCTAACACTAGCACTCTTGTAGTTCAGGATCTTAAGTTGGAACAAAATGATATACTAGGAAGTCCTTGAATAGTTAACAAAAGGCAGTTTAGTTGACCCCAAAACAACAAAGATATGCAATGAGGAAACAAAGCAGAATATGGTGATGGGCATTGTAATTTTTCAGAAATCCACAAAATTTGTGGAGTCTAGATTCCATATAGCTAGGATTTTTTATACCCTTAGATGACCAGGAAGTTATATCAGGGAAACTAGGACCAATCAGGTACCAGGAATATTTGAAGAAAAGCCTATTGTGGGTAGGAGAGAAACTGATCCTATCACTTCTACCAAGCCACTGGTAATCAATACATGAACTCTTTTTGTTAGAATTTATCAGATGACTAGCTAAAAGCACAGTTTCTTAAATGTCCTAATCCTGTTCCTGAGCATCTTATATCTATATCACATACACACCTATACCAAGTGGAATCTAGGAAAAAAAATAGAAAATTCCACTAAAGAAAGTGCCAGGATTCTCTATGTAGAAAATTTGGGAAGGAAGATACATTGATATAGAAGAGGAAACCAGGAAAGTAATCTCTAGAAGTCCATCAGGAATATGTTACCTTAGAGAAGATATGGGCAGAAATTAGTTATCTCGGTTGACAGAATTCAGGTTGAGGGACACAGGATGAAAGATGTTTTATTTCACCCCAAATATTCCTAAATAAATGGTTCTTATAATTGGTTGAGTCAAAATATCTTTCTGCAATGCTCTCCAATCCAAGGGTGCTTAATAAATATTTAATGTTGATGAACATCTATGG
Organism: Sarcophilus harrisii; assembly: GCF_902635505.1. Lineage (NCBI taxonomy): Eukaryota > Metazoa > Chordata > Mammalia > Dasyuromorphia > Dasyuridae > Sarcophilus > Sarcophilus harrisii. The sequence goes on along the minus strand of NC_045428.1, from coordinate 397,287,267 downwards.
ATTTTCAAAAGATAGCTTATGGTAGCAAGATAGCTTATGGTAGCAATTGAGAAATGTATTAGCTTAATCTAAGTATTGTATTTTTGTAGGAAATTAGGAAGACCTGATTTCAAATTCAGCCTTGGACAGTCAATAGCTAGGTAACCACTTAACTTCTATCTGTCTCAATTTCCTCATCTATAAAAGGATGATAAATTATAGCACCTACCTTCCAAAATTGTGGTGAATACAAAATAAAATAGTACTTGTAAAGCAATGTGCAAATCCTAAAGTGTTACATAAATATTAACTATTATTGGTAAAGATAATTTAAAAATTAGTAATAGTAAAATAAGTGTGACTTCTGGTGCCAAGATGGCAGAGTGAGTCAAGAACCCTCTGAAGCACTCCCAAATTCCTCTCCAAACAATTAAAAAAACTCCCTCAGAATTGATCTAATAGCAGGGAAGCAGCTTACCAGCACAGGAGGAAAGGTTTATCTCACTAGTAGGGGAGGGAAGTGATGTTCAAAAACTTTAGCCAGCCTTACAGGAAGGGGTCTGCAGCAAGGCTCCAAGCCTAGGGCAATCCACCAACGAGGCCCCAACTTTCTGCAAGTTCAGGACTTCCTTAGGTAAGTGAGTAGTGTATGTAGCACAACAAGGCCCCATCCAAGCAATCCCATTTATAACACAAGCTATCAGTCAAGCTTTGATCCCATTGTTGACCAGTAGTAAAATGCCACCCTAGGGCTAGCGCGCATTTAGGGTTAGTTCTTGACTCACTCTGCCATCTTGGCACCAGAAGTCACACTTATTTTACTATTACTAATTTTTAAATTATCTTTACCCCTATATGGAGGTCCTGTTTCCATAACAACTAAGCAGCAGGAACTACATCCCTCCAGCAAATCAGCAATAAGATCCCTCCTATTTAGGGCCAGCCACTAAAAAGGCTCTGTTACCCAGTAGCAAAACACTATCCTTAGAACAGACCAGCAATGTAAACTCCGGATTTAGGGAAGGCCAACAGAGACTTCACCTTCCCCCAGTAGAAGCCAGAAGGGAAGGCTACCCTCCAGAGAAAGCAAACAGTTAAACCCTAAAGCCTAGTGAAAACCCAGACCCCCAATACAAAAAGCTTCAGATAGTGCAAGACAAGAACCCAACTTCCATGTAAAAATGCCAAATCATCAAAAGGCAGAAAAATGAACCCCAAATCCCAAACAAAACAGCTTGACTATAGAAAATCACTATGGTGATGGGGAGGATCAAATCATAAATGTATAAGAGGACACAGCATTAAAATGGCTACATAGGAAGCCTCAAAGAAAAATATAATTTGATCTCAAACCCCAAAAGAATTTCTGAAGTAGTTTTTAAAGGATCTTAAAAAGCAAGTTAGATAAATAAAAGAAAACTTGAGAAAAGAAATGAGTGTAACACAAAAGAATCATGAAAAAAGAGTCACCAATATGGGAACAGATATTCTAAAATTTATTGAGAAAAATAAGTACCTGGAAAAAAAAAAAAGAATTGGCCAAAGGGAAAAGGAAATACAAAAGCTCACTATGGAAAATAATTCCTTAAAAATTAGATTTTAAATAATGAAAACCAATGACTCCATGATACATCAATATAATAAAATCAAAATATAAGAAAATGTGTAATTTGTCATTGAAAAAATGATTAACCTAGAAAATAGATCCAGGAAAGATAATATAATAATAATTGGACTATATGAAATCCACAATCCAAAAAAAATTTCTTCAACAATATCTTTCAAGAAATTATCAAAGAAAACTAATATGATATGTTATAATCAGAGGGCAAAACAGAAATGGAAAGAATCCATCAATCACTGCCTGAAAGGGATGCTAAAATGAAAACTCCAAGGAACATCATAGCCAAATTTCAGAGCTCACAGAACCAAGAATTTGTATGGTAAGCAGCCCCCTCAAAAACCTCAAAAACCAAAATCCAAAAAAACATTTCAGATACCATGGAGCTATAGTCAAGCTCACACAGAATTTGGCAGCACCTACATTAAAAAACTGGAAGTCTTGGTATATGATATATTGGAAGGCAATGGAGTTAGGATTATAACGAAAAAATCACCTACCCAGCAAAATTTAATATAATCTTTTAGAGGGAGAATGGCTATTTATTGAAATAGAGGACTTTCAAGCATTGCTTAAAAATGAGCAATAGTCAGTTTCAGACCAGAATTGATTTTTTAAAAAAATGACCTCCAAATACAAGATTCAAGGGAACACAAAAAGTTAAAAAAGAAACAAGAAAGAGAAAATATAAAAACGGCAAGATAACATGTTACTCTTTATGACTGTAAGAGCAATTAGAAGGAATATATGTAGACATAAGGTGTGGAGATAAGGGGAATTTGACAGATGATTCCTAAAAAAACAAAATAAAGGAGTGAGAGACAAAATTTCACCGGAAGAAGAAGGGGAGAGAGATTGAATGGGTAAATGGCACTACATAAAGAAGGCATGAAAGAGTTATGATAATGGAGGGGAAGATAGGATGTGTGTATGTATGGTGGGAAAAGCTTAAAACTTATTCTCATCAAAATTGACTTAAAGAGGGTATAATGTACCTACTCAGATATAGAAATCAGTCTTTCTCTTTAAGGAAGTAAAAGAAATGGGATAAAAGAAGGGGGAAAGGGGACTGATAAAAGGAAGTGATTGAGGAAGGTGGTGAGCAGAAGTAAGACACTTATAAGGAGGAAAAGGATGGGAGGACAAAAAGAGAAGGATAAATAAGCACAAAATAATATGGAGGGAAATACAAGTTATCATAACTATAAATGTGAATGGGATGGACTCACTCATAAAATGGAAATGGATTAAAAATTAGAATTGTAACATCCAAATACAGAAAAGGAAATAGTATACACATCTGTCTTAGAACATAACGCAATAAGATTTATATTCAACAATGGACAATGGAGAGATTAAAAATTAATTAGAAATTAAATAATGTAATCCTGAAAAACAAGTGTGTTAAAGGACAAATCATAAAATAAAATCAATAATTTCATTAAAGAAAATGACAATGGGGCAGCTAGGTGGTACAGTAAATAGAGTACTAGCCCTAAAATCAGAAGGACCTGCGTTCAAATTTGAACTCAGCCACTTAACATTTCTTAGCTGTGTGATCCTGTGCCTAAGCAAAAAAAAAAAAAAAAAAAAAAAAAAAAAAAAAAAAAAAAAAAAAAAGACAATGTGCCAAAATTTATGGGATGTAGCTAAAGCAGGGAAAATATATATCTCTAATTGCTTACATCAATAAAACAGAGAAAAAGCAGATCAATGAATTGGACATGCAGCTAAAAAAACTAGAAAAAGAACAAATTTAAAATTCCCAATTAAACAGATATTAATAAAACTGAAAGTAAGATAACGATTAAACAAAAAAATAAAATTAGAAACTGGTTTTATGTAAAACCAATAAAAAATAAACCATTGATCAATCTGATTTAAAAAATGAAAAAAGAAAACCAGTTACTAATATCAAAAATGAAAGAGGTGAATTCATCATAAATGAAAAGGAAATTTGTTAGGCACTATTTCTCCCAATTATATGCCAAAAATTTGACAGCCTAAGGATATCTACAAAATATAAATTACACAGATTAACAGAAAAGGAAATAAAATATTTAAATAACCCAATCTTAGAGAAAAAAATTGAATAAGCCATTAATGAAATTCCTAAGGAAAAAATCCTCAAGACTAGATGGATTCATAAGTGAATTATACCAAACATTTAAAGGACAATTAATTCCAATATTACACAAACTATTTGCAAAAATAGGTGAAGGAGTGCTACCAAATTCCTTTTACAACACAAACATGGTTCCCAACCCAAGAAAAGCCTAAATAAAGAAAGAAAATTATAAACCAATTTTCCTAATGAATATTGATGCAAAAAAAATTAATAAAATACTAGCAAAGAGATTACAACAATATATCATATGTCATAAATATATCATAAGATATGACTAAATGACTAAAGCATTATACCATGAAAGCAGGGCTAGTTCAGTATTAGGGAAACTATCAGCATAATTGGTCATATTAATAACAAAACTAACAGAAATCATAGAATTACCTTAATAGATGAAAAAAAGAAGCCTTGGAAAAAATAGAGTACCCATTCCTATTAAAAACACTAGAGAGTATAGGAATTAATGGAGTTTATCTTAAAATATTAATTAATATTTATTTAAAACTATCAGCAAACATCTGTAATGGCAATAAGCTAGAAGCTTTCCCAATAAAATGAAGATTAAAAATAGATTTAATCTATTATTAAATATTATACTAGAAATGTAAGCTATAGAAATAGAAGATGAAGAATAAGAAAGAAAAATGAACTGAAGGAATTAGAATAGGCAATGAAGAATCAAAACTATTATTCTTTGAAGATGATACGAAGTTATACTTGGAAAATCCTAGAGAATCAACTAAAGAAGTTCTTCAAATTATTAATAATTTTAACAAAGTTGCAGGATATAAAATAAATCCCTATAAATTACCAGCATTTCTATATATTATCCACAAAGTTCAGCAGCAAGAGATAGAAAGAGAAATTACATTTAAGAGAATTATAGACAATATAAAATACTTGGAAGTCTACCATCTAAGACAAACTCAAGAACCATATGAACACAACTATCAAACGCTTTTCATACAAATAAAGTTAGATCTAAACAAATGGAAAAATGTTAATTGCTCATGGGCAGGCCAAGCCAATTTAATAAAAACAACAATTCTATTTAAATTAATCTATTTATTCAATGCCATACCAATCAAACTATCAAAAAATTATTTTGCAGAGCTAGAAAAAAATAATAGCAAAATTTATCTGGAGCAACAAGAATTCAAAAATATCAGAGAAATAAATTAAAAAAAAACCCCACAGAAGGTGGTCTAGCCATAAGAGATCTCAAAATGTATTATAAAGAAGTATTTATCAAAACAATCTAGTCTTAGCTAAGAAATAGAGTGGTAGATCAGTGAAATAGATTAGGTACAAGCTACATTATTGTAAATGGTTATAGTAATCTAGTGTATGAGAAACCCAAAGTAAGCTTTTGGAATAAAAATTCATTATTTGAGGAAAAACTGGGAAAACTCGAAAACAGTATTGCAGAAAGTAGTTATAGAGAAACATCTTACATCTTATAGCAAGATAAGGTCAAAATAGATACTTGATTTATACATAAAGGGTGATACCATAAGCAAATTAGGAAAGCATGGAATAGTTTATCCATCAGATTTATAAATAATGGAGTAATTTGTGACCAAGAAAGAGATAGAGAATATTATAAAATATAAAATAGATAGTTTTGATTATGTAAAATTAAGAAGTTTTGCTGAAACAAACCAATGCAACCAAAATTATGAGGAAAGCAGAGCACTAGGAAAATTTTTGCAATAGTATCTTTGATAAAAACCTCATTGTCCTATATATATATATATATAATATACACACACACACATATATATATATATATATATATATATATATATATATAAAAGTGAACCAAATTTATAAAAATATAAATCGTTTCTTAATTGATAAGTGGTCAAAGATATGAATAGGCAGTTTTCAAAAAAAGAAATCAAAGCTATCTAGAGTCATATGAAAAAAATTTTTTAAATCCTTATTGATTAGAGAAAGTCAAATTAAAACAACTCATACCTATCAAATTGGCTAACATGACAAAAATGTTGGACATTAAAAGGGTTATGGAAAAAAAGGAGACACTAAGGCACTGTTGGTGTACTTGTGATCCAAGTCCTATCTTCAAGGCAAGAGATTCATTGAATCTTCCAACTTGGTGCTGGCTGGAGGCTGAAGAAAGCAGAGGCAGAAGCCAAGGACAAAGCTGCAAGAGCTCAAGCAGAGAGATAGGTCTGAGCTAACCGGGCTATATTGAAGGATACAATAAAAGATCTGAACTCTTTTATCACTTGGCTGTGTTTTGGAAAAAGAACACCAACATTTTGGCTCTGGAGGGTAATTTTGAACTATGCCCAAAGACTATAAAGTTGTGCATTATCTTTGATCCAGCAATACCATGGCCAGTTCTATATTCCAAAGACATCCAGAAAAGAGAAAAGGATCTATTTGTACAAAAATATTTAGAGCAGCTTTTATAGTGACTAAGAATTAAAAACTGAAGGAATATCCATCAATTGGGGGATGGCTAAACAAACTGTGGTACATGGTTGTAATGAAATATTATTGTGCTATAAGAAACGACAAGCAGGATGATTTCAGAAAAAAAAATAGGGAAAGACTTACTTGAATTGATGCAAAGTGAAATGCGCAGAACAAGAACATTGTTCACAATAATAGCAATATTTTTTGATGGAGTACTATGAATACCTTAGGTATTCTTAGCAATACAATGATCCAAGACAATCTCAAAGGAGTAATGATGAAGCATACCATCTGCCTCCAGAGAAAGAACTGATATAGATTGAATATAGACTGAAGTATGCCATTTTTTTCACTCTTATTTTTTCTTTTATTTGAGTCTTCTTGTACAAAATGACTAACATGGAAATGTTTTACATAATTGCACACATATAACCTAAATCTGATTGCTTACTCTCTTGGTGAATGAGAAGTGTAGGGAAAGAATTTGTAACTCAAAACTTTCAATAAAAATGTTTCAAAAATTTGGGACACAAACTTTCAACAAAAATGTTTTTAAAATTAAAATAATAAAATAAAAGTAATAATAAGTATTAATAATTACACTTGAACTCTGAGTCGGGAAAGTCCCTGAAAGGTGAAAATTTAAAAGAGGCATCTTTAATTACTGATTCCTTTTCTTAAATATTGATAGGTTTTTTCTCTTCTGCTAAGAATTTATAATTTATTTTTAAAATACATTTATTGATAACTGGACATTATTTTCTGAAAGCATCCTTGAGTTTGCTTTTGATTCTGGGGGATGTTGTTTGTGGTAATGAGGGAAAATTTTTGACATTCCCCAATTGGTCCATGGAAGCAAAAAAAGGAAATATACTATGCCAAATAATAGCTTTTGAAGAAATATTAGTGTTTTGGTGCTTTATCAACAACAATTCATCCTAATTCTTTAAGGATTAACAATTATTCACATGGTACTCCTGATTTTCTGATATATTTGTCTGAATTTGATAAGTAGGTAGGTGTTATCTCTAAAAGATGTCTAAAAATCAAATGAGAGCATGCAATGATAGTTTAGCAATATTAAGATATGTTTTGATGATATACTTATATCTCTTATACTTTGCTTTCTCCTGCCCATTTCCCCACCTTGATTAGTAATTTTATACCCTGACAATAAAATATGAAATACTTTTTAATACTGCTATAGTGGTGAAAGTGATTAGTTTTTATGATGTGCCTCTAGAGATAGATCTTTAGCAGTATACAGAGAGGTTAATTCAGCATAAAATAGCATAATACCTTTCTTATTTCTGTTCATTCATTTAGAAATTATGGGACCAACTCTAGGAAAAGCCCCATACCATATCATAGTAATTCAGGCTTTAAAGATTTGTTCTTTGTTTTGATTTTTGCTTTATTAAAATTAATTATCTTTCTCTAGAAAGGAAAAGATGAATTTGTCTAGTGCCTTCTTCTAGAATTCTTAGAAAATGGGACATTGGATCAGAAACCCCATGTTAAACTTTGATCATTCCCATAGATTATAGAATCTTAACTTTTTGTGTAATGAACCCCTCTGGAACATGGTGAACAGTCTATGGACTCCTCTGCAGAATAATATTTTTAAATACATAAATTAAATGAAACTAAAAAGGAAACCAATTATGTTGAAATGTAGCCATAAAATAATCAAAGTGCCAAATTCACAGACCCACTCTGAAAGTTATAGTCTGTGGATCCCAGGTTAAGAATCCTTGTTGCCAATGATTCATGTGACCTTAAAAGAGAAGTTGAACTTTGTATTCCTCTTCAGACTCACTAATTCTCTCTGTTCCTCCTATGATATGAGATTGGCATCTAAGAGTTCAGTGATATTTTCTCTGGAATATCACATTATTGGGCTTCGATGATGTTTCCCTTTCCAATTTTGGTTCAACTCGGAGAAGAATAAAAAGAAATTACGTTGTGTGCCCAGTCTCTTGGTGATGGAAAAAAGGATCTGGGTTAATAGGACACATTCACACCAGGGCTATGCTGTTGTGAAAGCTCAGTGATAATCACACCCCACATACACTGAAGTCCAAAAACCACAGTCAGAGAAGTCCCTGTCAGGAAGGAATGACAGCTACAACAGGTGACAAAAATGAAAAGAAACTTGAGTTGTGTGGTCATATTCATGACATTTACAATCAATCCTTACAATCACATGACACTTGAAATGAGTTTCATTCAAAGCCAATCCTCCAATCAAGTCTCATTTTAATTTGTCATAAACATTTGGCACTCCTGAGTTTCCTTTAATAAAAAGACAAAGTTCCTGCTTCTCACTCCATAAAAATGGCAAGAACGAGTTAACCTGTAGCTGATGTGGACAAGAAAAGGTTAATAGAAGTTGACTGAAGCATAACTTTCCCACAATTTGAATTTTATAGTGAAATACAAAGCTCTTTAGACTAGATAATTGTTAGTTTTTCTGGATACTTACCGCATTACCCTACTTAGAAACCTATTAAGAATTAAAAGTAAACATGTCTAGCAAGATCGGCTCCCTAATTAATACCAAGACATGTATGAAAACAGTCTTGAATATGAGGCTTCATAGTACTGTGCTTGCTTAATAAAAGTTAAATGTTTCTTCAGATGAGAATGTGGGCTAACAAAGACAACGAAATATATAAAATATAGTGATCCATTTGACATACAGAAGCTAGCAACAACAATATGATACTGCCTACCTGAAACCTAAAAAATTAATTTATTCTAACTACTATCCTTTAAGCAAACCCACCTCCTTTGCTGGTATGTAAATAAGCTGAAATACACTTAGACTTGATTGTAGCATAAAAAGTTACAAATATTTGGATTAGTGGTTAAATGATAAAAACATGAGATCACAAATTAGCCCTAAAAATGTGACTTCATTCTACATCCACCTAAAGAACTCATTCTTTCATTCAGGGACAAAAATGAGACCCAAATCAAAACACAGAACCAATCATACTAATTGGCTAAGTCGAATAATCTTTTACCTATTAATTTTCTATTAAACCAAAATTATTTTATTGTAGCACTACAGTATCTCATATGCATATACCATGGCTTGATCAGTCATTCTCCAATTGATAGGCATATATCCTCAATTTCCACTTTTTTGCCACAAAAAGGAGATGCTATAAATATTGTTGTTCATGTGGGTTCCTTTCCTTTTTTTTGTGATGTCTTTGAGATACAGATGTTAGAGGTGCTATTTCTGGATCAAAAACTGTACTGTATGCACAGTCTGTCCTTTGCACATAGTTCCAAATTGCTTTCCAGAATATAAAACAAATTACTTTCAAAACAAATCAACAAATACCTAGTGAACCAGCTCAAACTGAAATTTAACTTTATCAAGGCAGTTAGGTGGTGCAGTGTATAGAGAAATGAAGTTAGAGTTAGAGGAATTTAAGTTCAAATCTTTTCTCAGACACTATGTGACTCACTTAATCTCTTAACAATTACCTTAACAGCACTTAACAGCTCCCTCTGTTTCCTCTACATAAAATGGCAATGATAAAATCACATTCACCTAGTGTGGTAGCAAGGATCAACTGAAAATAACTTCAGTGAATATCAGCAAAGGTTAATGAGGTATGTGTCATTGCATTTATCAATGCTGATACATTTGATAAATATGAAAGTGGTTTAAACTTCTTCAGAGTTTATACTAGGACTCAGAAATATGGTAGAAGTCTCAGGGAGCGGAGTCCTTACTCTATACATTTTCGTGGCTGGTATTATCTCACTTTGCCATTGCCTTTCTCCTTAAAAAAATAAATGATGATTAAGCTTTAAAGGGGCTCTCTTGTCTGATGCTGGAGTTTGTACAGATGATGCTTTTAGCAGACCCACCAAAGAAGAGCTGAGATTCTCATGCTTTGTCACAAATATATAAAAAAACCCTATTTTATCCATCTATGCAGTAGTTTTGTTGTTATTCAGTCATATCTGATACTTTATAACCCTTTTGGGTTTTCTTGGCAAAAATATTGGAATGGTTTGCTATTTCTTTCTCCAGCTCATTTCACAGATGAGGAAACTGAGGCAAACAGAATTAAATGACTTGCCTAGGCTCATACAGTTAATAGTTTGCCATTTTCTTCTCCAACTCATTTATAGATGAGGAAACTGAGTCAAACAAGGTTAACTGATTTGCCCAGGGTCACACAGTACATATTTAAGACTAGATTCGACCTCAAGAAGATGAGTCTGCCTGATCTGAGGGCTGGCACTGTATCCACTATACCACCTCACTGCCCTAAAGCAGGTTAATGGGATAGCAACTTGTCTCATAGCGATTTCTCTCTGAACATCATTAAAAAATGAGAACAAGATAATAAGAATTTCATTATAATAAATTCAAACCACATTTTCAAATTGACACAGAATTTGTCATTGTGTGACAGCTACAGTATGTTTCATTTCAAGGTTTCACATAAAATGGGGAAATGTGGACCTTTCCAAAGAATGAGACAAGAAATGGGAAGTCAACGCAAGAAAGAAATATTTATTAAGAACTTGTTCAAGGTACTGTTCTGGGAGCTGGGGATACATACATAATAATAAAATGATCCCTAATCTAAAATCAACTCAAATCAACAGCCTTTCCTCTCTGATTTTTGCTTATTTCACCCCTGTGATACTAAATAGTATCACTTTGGATGGGAAGTTAGGGCAGCTCAGTGGATAGAGCATAGGATCTGGAATTAAAAAGACCTAAATTCAAATCTAGCCTCAGAGACTTACTAGCTATATGACTCTGGGCAAATCAGTTAACCTTATTCAGTTTCCTCATCTGTAAATGAACTGGAGAAGAAAATGGCAAACCACTAGCTGTATCATTTTCCTCATCTGTAAAATGAGTTGGAAAAGATAAATGGCAAAACACTCCAGTGAAACCCTAAGAAAACTCCAAAAGAGGTCACAAAGAGTTGACTATCCCATAACTAAACAACAAACAACTACCAAAAGAATCCATTTCCCAAAATGCCTATCACATGCCCAGCAAATGCCTTTCACATCAAAAGGGGATAAGGTCCATTACTTATTAAACAAAAGGTATGCAAAAGGAAAAGGGTCTCGTGATAGAATTGCAGAAAAGGCAGCAATTGTGTGTCAAAGATCCCTTCGAATGACATCTACTAGAAAGGACCTTTTCCACTCATCATGCTCCTTTGTATTTATTAATAAGCTGAAACATTTCTCCATTAAAATGTAAGTTCCTTGAGGGTAGAATCTGCTGTCTTTTTTTGTGTGATCCAATTACTAGAACAGTAATTGACATATAGAAGACACTTAACAAAAGCAACTAAATTGGATTATTAAATTGTCTCATTTCAACAATACATCTAAATGACTTTCCAGTATGTTTTCTTCACTAAAATGTGAATATGAAGAGGATAAAAGTTTTGTAGTATTTTTGGCAGGTAGAGAAATAGCTTTGCCAGAGAGCCATAACTGTTACAAGCCCACCTAAACAGTGATGCTACTTTGGATCTGTGCTCCTTTTCTCTGATGGACTTGCCAATTGCCAACAAACTGGTAGTGAACTTCCAGATGATGGCGTGAACATTTGGCGTGAACATTTCTTTTGAAGAGCTGGTGTTTCACAGTGTAAAATTAGTTTTCACAATACCTATACCCTTTGGGTTAGAGGAAGCTGGTAAAAAAAAGTATCATGAACTTTGTCTCACCTTCCTGCCTACAAAAGGGCTCTCATCTTGGCCAGATTATAAACTCAGCCTAGGTCAGAACTCTCAGTGGACACCAGGAGGGAGCAAGATACTGCTTTCCATGCATCCATCCCCGTACATTTAGTAACTTGTCAGATTTGGGTAGCAAACATTATACAGGAAATTTGGAGTATAAAAGTGTTATTGTTCAAAAAAGAGACCAGATTTAGAATAATAATAACTTGTTCCCCAACCTTACTATAATACATAAAGGGCATGTTTTCATGGAGAAGCAAAGGAGACAAAGAGAGAATAAAAGCACTGAGTTCCTACCTTTCTTCTGAAAAACAACAATTAACTCACTCCCAAACTTGTCAGCAACTTATGTCCTATGGAGAAAGGGAGAACAAGCTGGACATGTGTCATGTAATAAGAAAATGATATAACTTGTACCCTTTTGATTGAATGGTGCCTCCTACTTAAAATCACAGTGTTGAGAATCTAATGCATTATTTCAAAAGGGAAATTTAAACAATTTTCTATTAGCAAGGGCTATATACAGTAGTCTGGAACCTCCTTGAAGTTAATTGCAGCACAGCTCACTAATGAAACTTTCCGTCTATTAAATCTTAACAGGCATAACTATAAAAATGGCGCCAAGCTTTCTACTGCCCTGGAATGTACCAGCCAGCACTTTGTGACTTCTACCCTTTATCTTTGTAATTATTGTAATTATTGCAGAGTTGAAATAGAATCAAGCTACAAGAACATTTTTAAAGGCCCGTTTTTGTGTTCCCAAGGTATGGGATTGGTTGGGGAAGGGGAGGGGGGTTGACTAGATTTAAAGTAGAAAGAAAAACCAAATAAATTTCAATGTTAGGGGCATGTACTAGTTGGTCCATGATGCACACAGTAGGCACTTAATAACTGTTTTTAAGCAAATTGAATTATTCATTTTATTGTCTTTTCATAAAGACTGTGGTCCTTGACCACAATAATAAACTTTATTTAAGTTTGAAGGGAAGTTCTTCAAGGCATCATCTATAGAGATACTGTAAGGAGATCAAATATCTTGTATTACTAATAAATATACCTAGCACTGAGTTTTTTCTGCCCTGTAATAATACCTAAATATAAAAACTTACTAAAAGATTCATTATTAACTAAAGGATAGGATTGCATGAACAATATGTAGAGCTATCCATTTTTATAAATAGATAGTTTCCTTTAGACCAAATGTCTATGGGTAATACTCATCTATTTCTGCCTGTTCTCCCCTTGGCAAGATGAAGACAAAAAGACGGGAGGCTTACATACAATTTTGGCTTCAAAAATGGGAAATAAAACATATTAATTAATTGGAAAAGCAAGTTTTTGCTTACTTTTAAATTTTCTATCCTTTACCCCAAGGACAAAGTAAATACTTTGAGTAACTCTCAACATTTACCTTCGTTACTGATACAATCACTAATCATTTTCATGTTTTATAAAATCAAATAGTTGGTTCTAATCTAATTTAGGTGGGAAATGATGATGAACCTGAAATTTCAATGTGATTTTCCTTCTCTGACTTGGTCTCACTTTATCATAATGATCCATCATCATCTTCATTTCCAACAAAAATATTGAGTGCCTAATATATGGCCAAGCACTGTGCTAAATGCTGTGGGGGCTATTAAGCAGGCTAAAAAAGAGGTTCTTCCCATACATGTCTCTCTTACCACATTTGCTGGAAAAATGAGGAATATAAAGGAAAAGAAAATGACAAATGTTGGAATGGACGTGAAAAAACTGGGACATTAATACATTGTTGTTGGAATTGTGAATGAATCCAATCATTCTGGAGAACAATTTGGAACTATGCCCAAAGGGCTATCAAACTGTGCATACCCTTTGATCCAGCAGTGTCTCTACTGGGCTTATATCAAAGAGATCTTAAAGGAAGGAAGAGGGCCCACATGTGAAAAAATGTTTATGGCAGCCCTTTTTGTAGTGAAAGAAATTGGAAACTGATGGATACCCATCAGCTGGACAATGGCTGAATAAATTATGGTATATTAATGTTATGGAATATTATTGTTCTATAAGAAATGATCAGCAAGTTGAATTCAGAAAGGCCTAAAAAGATTTACATGAATTGATGCTAAGTGAAATGAGCAGAAGCAGGAGATCACTGTGCACAGCAATAACAAGATTATACAATGACCAATTCTGACGGACATGGCTCTTTTCAACAGTGAGATGATTCAGGCCTGCTCCAATGATCTTGTGATGATGAGAGCCATCTGCATCCAGAGAGAGGACTGTGGGAACTGAGGATAGATTACAACATAGCATTTCACTCTTTTTATTGTGGTTTGCTTGAATTTTATTTTCTTTCTCATTTTTATTCGATTTTTCTTGTGCAGCAAGATAATTGTATAAATATGCCTATTTTGGATTTAACATATATATATTTTTTTACCATATTTAAGATATATTGGATTACATGTCACCTAGGGAAAGGGTGAGGGGAAGGGGGGCAATTGGAACACAAGATTTTTTAAGGCTTAATGTTGAAAAAATTATCCTTCCATATATTTTTTCTTTTTTTATTATAACTTTTTATTGATAGAACATATGCATGGGTAATTTTTTTACAACATTATCCCTTGCACTCACTTCTGTTCTGATTTTTCCCTTCCCTCTCCCTACCCCCTTCCCTAGATGGCAAGCAGTCTTATACATGTTAAAAATGTTATAGTATATCCTATAGTATATCCAATATATGTGTGCAGAACCAAACAGTCCTCTTGTTACACAGGGAGAATTGGATTCCAAAGGTAAAAATAACCTGGGAAGAAAAACAAGAATGCAAGTAGTCCACAATCATTTCCCAGTGTTCTTTCTTTGGATGTAGCTGCTTCTGTCCATCATTGATCAGATGAAACTGAATTAGGTCCCTTTGTCAAAGAAATCCACTTCCATCAGAATACATCCTCATACAGTATCGTTGTTGAGGTATATAATGATGTTCATGTAAATCTCGCCAATCCTCTCTGTATTCATCCTGCTGGTCATTTCTTACAGAACCATAATATTCCATAACATTCATATATCACAATTTACCCAACCATTCTCCAATTGATGGGCATCCATTCATTTTCCAGTTTCTAGCCACTACAAACAGGGCTGCCACAAACATTTTGGCACATACAGGTCCCTTTCCCTTCTTTAGTATCTCTTTGGGATATAAGCCCAGTAGAAACACTGCTGGATCAAAGGGTATGCACAGTTTGATAACTTTTTGGGCATAATTCCATTTTGCTCTCCAGAATAGTTGCATTCGTTCACAACTCCACCAACAATTCATCAGTGTCCCAGTTTTCCCACATCCCCTCCAACATTCATCATTATTTTTTCCTGTCATTTTAGCCAATCTGACAAGTGTGTAGTGGTATCTCAGAGTTGTCTTAATTTTCATTTCTCTAATCAATAGTTATTTGGAACACCCTTTCATATAAGTAGAAATAATTTCAATTTCATCATCTGAAAATTGTCCGTTCATATCCTTTGACCATTTATCAATTGGAGAATGGCTTGATTTCTTATAAATTACAGTCAATTCTCTATATATTTTGGAAATGAGGTCTTTATCAGAATCTTTAACTGTAAAAATGTTTTCCCAGTTTGTTGCTTCCCTTCTAATTTTGTTTGCATTAGTTTTGTTTGTACAAAGGCTTTTTAATTTTATATAATCAAAGTTTTCTATTTTGTGATCAATAATGATCTCTAGTTCTTCTTTGGTCACAAATTTCTTCCTCCTCCACAAGTCTGAGAGATAAACTATCCTATGTTCCTATAATTTATTTATAATCTCATTCTTTATGCCTAAATCATGGACCTGTTTTGATCTTATGTTGGTACATGGTATTAAATGTGGGTCCAGGCCTAATTTCTGCTATACTAATTTCCAGTTTTCCCAGCAGTTTTTGTCAAATAATGAATTCTTATCCCAAAAGTTGGGATCATAAAAATAATTAATCATACAAGTTAGAAGATGAAAATTAAAAACTATGCAATTTACCAAAGAGATCAAGAAAGAAGATTGCTTTCATGCATAGATTGCCATGCTAATCTTATTTATGTTAGCCTAGCCATTCTCCAAATATAGGCAAGAGCACACTCACTTGGTAGTGTCTCAGTCTTATAATAAGAAATATATCCCAAAACCTGATGCATAGGTATTCCTTTTCCTTGGGGAAAATGATTTAATTTTCATTATAAACAAATATAAGCACAACAGTTATTTCTGCCACCTGCTGTCTTCAAAATAGAAGTTCTAAACATTTCCTAAAGCAACTGAAGTCAAATTGGTTCAATTTATAGATAGTTAAACTCATAGCATCATAGCTGGAAATATCAGAGATTATAATCAAAATTCTTTGTTTTATAGATGAGGAAACAGAGATTAAATGACTTTCTTGCATCATCCATCTAGTATGTGAGGTATTATTTGAATCTAGGATTTTCTAACTACTAACTCATAGATTTTTCTATTGCACATTCAGTTTCTGTGTGTTTTTCTCTCTGTTTCTCTCTGTATGTCTCCCTCTCTGACTCTGTCTCACTCTCTCTCCCCACCAAAATACTCACTTCTACTTCCTTCAAAAGTACTTTCTTCAACTAGTTGTATAGTCCAAATATAGTTTAAGGAAAACACTGTGTCTTTGATACTTCAGCCATCAAAAGTTTTTCTGGAATCTCATAGTACCCAAAAAGTCTTTAAGCCTTAACCATAAACTTCTCAAATTATAGTTTGCAATTAAAACAGAAATTAATTATATAAAAATAATTAATTAAATAGGTCAAAAGAGGGTGTCAACTTTAGTATGAAACCTGAAAGAAAATAGTTCTAATTCTGATCAAAACTACTAATATCAAATAATCCAAAACAATGTTTTTCTACCAATACTATAATCATTTTGTTTGTTTTGCTAAACTAAATGCATATATACAAGAAAATCAGTGACAGTAATTAAGTTTCCATATATTCCAAAATATTTATAATGGAATTTTTATAGTAATAAGAAATTAGACACAAAGCAGGTACTCATCAATGGGAGAATAGATGAATACATTTCAGCAAATTAACAGAACCAGAAGAAAAATATACATAAGAACTTCAAAGAAGTCAACAATACAAGAGAATATAATTCAGATCCAAGGTCATGATAAGATTACTGAAATATTAGCTATCTTTCAGTTGACAGGTAAGAGACTCTGAGTGAGAATCTTACATACTCTACCAGTCATGATGGTGACAACTAGATAGTACAATGGATAGAACACTAAGGTGTGAGTCAAGAAGATTTGAGTTCATATCAGCCTCAGATATTTATTAGTTGTGTGATGCCTGGTCAAAATCATCATCATCATCATCATCACCACCACCGCCTATATTAAGCAAGTACTAGGTGTCAAGCACTGTGCTAAATATTTTTAAAATGTTATCTTATTTGATCCTCACAACAAACCTGGGAGATAGATATTATTATCCCAATTTTACAATTGACTAAATTGATACAAATAGATTAAGAGACTTGCTCAAGATCATATAGCTAGGAAGTATCTGAAGTCAAACTTGAACTCAGGTCTTAATAACTCTAGACTCAGGATTTTTCATTTTGCTCTAGCTGTTACTTAACATCTATTTTGGCTTCCTCAATTATAAAATGTGGGTAATAGTAGCATCTATCAATATTTGTAAGTACTTAGCAAAATGCCTAGCATAAAGTAGGTTTTAATGGTCATTGTATCAGTCTTTTTTGCTAAACTATTTTGTTTTTTATTTTTATGTTAGGAATTAGGAAATTATTATCTTTTTGGAAGGACATTATTGGAGAATGAATATGTAGTAAAAAAAAAATCACTAGAAAAGAACTCCAAAGCCACATGGCTGTGACTCTATACTAAATTTTGTCTATAGTAAATTAAAATGTATATTTAAAATCAAAACTTCCAATATAATTTTTCTCCATCAACTGGAGGAGAGGAAAGTCCATGAGATCATAGGTAGTAGAAATTCATTTGTCTGGGCTACTTCCTAATTTTTGATCACTTGAACCTGTCAAACTATATTCTAGGGAATAGCTAGGGATAAATGATAAAAAGCTAACTTGGCATATGATATTCATAGACTAGCTCATAGCATTTATTAATTTGTCTGTTAGTTTGATCCTGAAATGTCTTCATGAGTGAAGGCAACCTTCAGCCCTGAGAGTTTCTTCTGACCTCATATATTTCCTTTCCCCAACTCTGATCTCAAATTGGATAGTCATTTGGCTCCGGAGAAAATCAGTAAATCCAACAATAGCTCTTAAACCAATAAATGAAATAAAATAAAAATTTTAGCCAGTAAAAAGAACTAATACTATTTTTTTGTCAATACTATCTTACCTATGAAGAAGAGAAGAAAGTCCCTAGAGACAGGAAAGAGGCACTTATCCACTTTTCTTACATAGGTAGTAGGTTACTGCTATCATCCTCACAGTGGCTCTAAAAGATAATTGAGCCTTTAGCCTCACCAAATTGACAAGAGGGACCCAGTAGATGATTTCTGCACAGGGAATTCTGACAGCATAATAAGAAAAAAGAAGAAAATAATAATCTTAGAAAGGTAGAAGCAGCAAGGTTCAGACTTCCCAGAGTTGGGTTCAGACCCAATTTTAGTACATTATTAAATGATAATATACTCTCCTCTTTACTGAAAAGGTCCTGAAATCAAAGATAAAAATTGCAAGGCTTCCATTTTTCAACCTCAGTTTCCTTTCCTTATTTGCTCTGCTTTTTCCCATCGTTAAGACTGGCTTTCATTTTCTGATCAACATTAAGTCTTTATCCAAATGTATTTTGGGGAGATGGATTGCTGTAAGCTCAGACTCTTCTATATCTTGAAAAAGGGTTCCCCAATATGCAATATAATAGGCAGGAATTCTTAGTTACATTTACAGCAGTTGGACCACGAGGGACTTTAATGCTCCTTGTTGTGCCCAACCAAGCTAATAGCATCTTGAGTTGCTAAATGGAGTGTTTCAATTTCTCAAGGTGGAGGATTAGTTTGCTGTAATGTCAGACCTCCCTCCTGGGAAACAATTCTACTGTAGAGTCTGAGTGAGTGCACAGATTCCTTGCCTCCTAGCATTATATGAGCTGATGTTGACAGGCAAGGGACCACAAGTTTGATAACTTTAAGACACTTTTATAGATGTTGACCAAAAAACTTATTGGTTTAAGTAAGATGTTTTGCTCTCTCAACTCCATCCCCAAAAATAATGAGGTTCCAAGCAACACTTTTACAATTCATACTCACCTAGTTATGATGTCAACTACTCTATGTTAAGAAATTGTAACAGCTTAGTAGATGGTTAGATGGTTAGATAGGCACAATAGTTGAAGGAAACTATGTCCAGAAGAATAGTGAGCACAACATTGGGAAGTCTCACTGGTATTACAAATTGGGCTCATCTTCCTTTGGTATAAGAAGAGATTGTATTAAGATAACTCACCTCCCAGAGATTTACTTATATATGCCCTAATTCTGTGAGATAATGATTTAATGGATAAAGGGGCATTCTCTGAACCAGAAAGACCTGGGTTCAAGTCTCAACTCTGACACCCACAAGCTATGTGAACCTGGGCAATTCACTTAACACATCAACTCTAAGAATATAAAGTGTCGAGGTGCCAAGCTATCTTGGTAGAGGGAGTTTCCCTCAACTGGGACTTCTCTATATCAAAGAAATCACAGATCTGGTACCTGTTGATAGCCTGTTCATGCTGCCAAGAAATACCAAGGCTTACTTGTATTGTAGAGTTCATCCTCAATCAGTCTCAAGAATTTGGCTATGACAGGAGAAAGTAGTAATGGAAAGGAGTTGCAAACATATGGTACATTCTCAATAAGTCTGTTGTTCTTGAAGTCTACCTAGAACTGAATGTTCTATCTTTTATTTCTAATTCCTTTCATTAAGCATTTACTAAGGTATCATTTAGGTGCTAGAAATAAAATGACATGAATGAAAATGATCATTTCTCTTAGGAAGCTCATGTTCTTCTGGGTCTTGAAGTGCACTAAAGCAGTGTTTTTGGAACCTTTTGCCCTGGAACTTTTGCTGAATCATGATACATACTGATTTTTTGGGGGGAGGAGGATATCATACAAAATGATGGACTAGCAGCTTAAGGATAATTTTATGTATATCTTCTATACAGGATGATGATAGCCTTGGTGCTCTTATTTGGACTTTGAAGGGAGGAAAACATCTTTCTTCTGTCCAAATATCTTTCTTTGAACCAGACTTTGCTTGATTTGAAGGAAGAGTATACTGACAATAAATATTTGTTTTCAGAAAAGAGGCCTCACTCAGGCCTCTGTACAAAAAGCAAAAATAGCAACTTCAGGAATCAAATCACACTGTCTGTTCCATAAAGCCCCTAGCATCAATGCCATGGACTTCTTCAATAGAACTAGAGAAGAGAGATTTCTACATGGTCTGGCATAAATAAGTGATGTACCCATTCACCTTTGCCACAGGTGTTTCTCTGAAACTCTATAAGAATTCACTTATATTTTGAAGTAAGGGAAAAGGGAAGGGAAAACTAAGGTATTTTAAATTCCAATGATTTAGTATTCTATTAAAGTTGATTTAGAGGCCTCATTGACAAATGTGAAATTGACTTCAAGAGGGTTAATATTATCTGCTGTTCAAAGGACTGCAAATAAAGTGGATGCCTATCATTTGGGGAATGGCTAAACCAACGAGTACATGAAAAAATATTATTGTGATGTAAGACATGAGGCCTACAAGGAATATAGAAAAACATGGAGAGATTTGAAACCATCAAAAATAAAATAAGCAGAATTAGGAAAACAGATGTAATGACTAGTACAATGTATATGGAAAATAATAACAAAAAAACCCAAAATCATAACTGAATGTTGACAAACTATAATGTCCCAAAGAAGAAATATGAGAAGATATCTCTGTCCTCCTTCTTTTTAGAGGTAAGGAACTCTGTGGAACACTGAATTTATCAGACTTTTTAAAAGTCCAAAGATCCTGTAAATGTCGGTTTTTTATACAAGTATTTGCTTGCATACTGTCTCCCTCATTTGATAGTGAGCTCCTTAGCAGCTACAATTAGTTTATACCTTTTTTATATAGTACTTTTCCCCAAATACGTATAAAGGTGTTTTTCAACATTCACCTTTTCAAAACCTTGTGCTCCAAATTTTTCTCCCTCCCTCCCTTCTACTCCCTCTCCAAAATAGCAAGCAATTTGATATAGTATAAACATGTGCAATTCTTCTAAACATATTTCCGTATTCATCATGCTAGACAATAAAAATCAGATCAAAAAGGAAAAAATGAGAAAGAAAAAAATCAAGCAAACAACAATAAAAAGTGAAAATACTGTGCTTTAATCCATATTCAGTTTCCATTCACTTTAAATGCAGATGGCATTTTCCATCACTTTTGCCTTTCTTTTATATCAACAGTACTTAAAATAATACTTGATACATATAGGCATTTTATAAATCCTTGTTGACTTTATGTGGATTTTGGTTAGTTTCACTTTATTCTTTATAATAAGAGATGGTTCACTGTGAGTAAGAGGGAATAAAAATGAGAAAAGAAAAATGTAAAAACAAATGATATCAATAAAACTTTTTCAAAAATAAATACAGCAGTTTGATTATTAGAGCCAAATAGTTATATGACAGAAATAAAATTAAATTTTTTAGAATCCTAATTTAAGGACATACATTTTATTACCAAAAAGTTGGTATTTTTTTGGTTGGTGAGAGGGAGGTTGAGATAGTTTGGATAGGCCCTTAATCTTGTTGGACCTCAGTTTTTCTCATCTATAAGGTTAAATGCATGATGGACTGAATGATCTCTGAAGTTACTTTTAATTCTAGAAGTCTATTATTCTAAATTCTTATTTTAGATGTCCTATTTGGCTATAAATAAAGGTCACCTAGCACTTTTTGTTTACAACTAAATGAAATATTTATCAAAAAGCTGAATGGGCAAAGTGGTATTTCTTCTTTATATTTCCCTTGAAAAATATTTTTTCTGGATCAATATGATCAAAAACTTTGTCAAAGAAGTATATATACACACACACACATATATAAATTTTGCCTATTCTCTACTATATATATATATGTGTGTGTGTGTGTGTGTGCATATGTGTATGTGTAGACATGATATATATTAGGTGGATTTTATGTATATACACATATGTATTTATATATTTAACATTTAACTTCATTTGCAATTTTAATAGCAATGTATGGTTTTTGTGTCCCATTCAAGGAATTCCAGAAATAAATTGCCTAAACCAGATCCTTTGGACAAGTTGTGATCAAAAAAGTATTTGAGGAAATATATGTTTATTTTTGGGAATTGTACCATTACATTCATCTGTTCTTAGTTCCTTGTTCTTCTTCCATATTTTCTAAGATCTCTTAGAGGTTCAAGCGTATACTGTTGTCTTGCTGCCATCAAAACTACACATAATCTTTGCCACAGTCTTGCTTTCCCAACACATCTGCCCATATTACCATCCATAATCTGTTCTTCCTACAACTCTTCAATGCCCTCCATTCAGTGCTCCAATCTGATGTTGAAAATTGCCATTTTTATGTTTGCATGACCTTCCAAATATGTTTCTTCCTCATTCTTCCTTCAGTCATTGATTTTGCCAGGCTCCTCTCTGTTTTCATACTGTCTTTGTACATATTCATATTGTATACTATATATACTCTCTATTGTTGATCTAGTTCATTTTTAGTATCACTGCCAAAAGTTCTGGAAATCCCATTCTCTCAATTAACTAGAAAAGTAGTATGGATTTTTCCATGTCCTCTACCTACCCCTCACATTGAAACAGTTCCTTTTGTTCTTACTAGGCAGTATCAATGAACCACTTAGGAGATTCACCAAATGGACTTCAAGTCTATTATGACTTCAATGTTTTAACAGAAATTTCTAATGGAAAAAAGGTCTAGAAACTAAAATAAAATTAATATACTTTCTTTTTTAAAAAGTGTGATTTTATATTAAAGTGTTGTGTGACCTTTAAAGTGCTACATAAATGCTAGCTGTCATTATTATTATAATAGATGGACACATCATAAAGGGATCAGAAAGACTATTTCCTACCACTACCTCTTTGAATAAGTATGATAAATCCTAATGGTCATACTGAGGTCGGGGTGATATAAAAGTTGTATTTGGCTCCTAAACCTCTTTCCACTAAAAAAACTCCCACTGAAATTTTGAAGTCATGGCAATGTAGGAGGTAGATACTGAAAATGGATCAGCAAGCAGCCTTTTTAAAGGTCAGCAAGTCTCTCTCTCTCTCCCATGTCTCAAAAACTTCCATTGAAATGGATGATTCAAGTCAAAGCATGTTTTGATAGCACCAGCAAAGTATCTTTTGTTCTAAAAATAGGCGATAGATGCTCCTTGCCACATGAAAATTTTCATAAATACATCCGGATCAGTCTAGTTTTCTATTATTATTTTTTTTTTACTTCAAGCATGAAATCCATCAGGACAGCCCAGTTAGCTGTTTTACAATCAGTGTGGTGGTTCATTCTTTTTTGGAATGTCTCTGACAAGCAATGACATCATCTAAATCATTATTTTTGACTGCACAGTCCAATATTGCCACTTTGGGGGTTAGTAGAAATAGCAAAATTGTTTCAGAAGCCATATTGTCAATGAGTTGTGATTAATGGAACACAAGTAGTTTAATAGCTAGAATGCCAAGTTAGGCTCAAGTCTCACCTCAACTACCAATATTATTACCTTAGATATGTTACTTAACCTCTCCTACCCCACCCCCACATCTGTAAAGTGATGATAAATAATCTCTATTCTATTTGCATAACAAAAATCACTGTCAGAGGTTTTTTTTTTTTTTTTTAAAAGATTATATATGTGAAAACATTGTAAAAACAAAAAAATGCATAAATGGAAGGCATTAATATGGGTAAAAACAAATCCTTCCAATATGCATCTCTATAATCCAAGGCAGTGTCTGAATTTTTATCAGAAGTTTGTTTATAGGGCAGAGAGAACATTACTGATTTATTTATCATAAAAATAAAGGTTCAGAGAAATTTAGATATAGAAATACTTTCACAAATCTCTCTACCTCCAGGTCAGTGAGAAACTACTCTTTTTAATTATTATTTTTATAATATTCTCCACTCTTTAAAAGTCATTGTTATAGTGAAATCTTCCATGTTGTCTATCCATTTTCTCTTACTATGTCCTGACTGGAGAGAAAACTCTCTATATAATAGTGTCTAAAAATTGATATGTTCAACTGTACAAATCTATACAAAGGGAAATTGAAAAAAAAAACACTTCAATTCCCTAGAATGCTCAAGAAATAAGGAATTATGGTAACTTGAATTTTCTGGTCAATTGGAGGTTAATCAGGAAATCCTTTTAATCCCTGTCCCCCTTCATAGTTGGAAATACTTAAAAATGTATTAGTCTGCTTTACTATTGTGGGAAATATGATACAAGGAGCATGAAATTTATGTAAAAATTAAAGATTTGGGCAGGGGAACCTATAAGCTCCCTCCCAATTTTAGAATTCTGCTATCACATTTTTATACGACCCCATGATTTGGTGGGGGTAAGGGAATGTGAACAGATGTGGATAAGAAAAAAATATCACCGTGCAATAGAGCACAGCATTGGACTTGAAGCCAAGATGACTTAGATTCAGATCCTAGTTCCAAACTTAATAGCAGTGTGAACATCAGTTTCTCTTCTATTCAAAATAGTGATGATAATAATAACAACATCAACCTTATGGAGTTGAAGTTCTTAGGAGAGACTGAGTACTTTGCAAACCTTAAATCATTATACATATGTGTGTGTATGTGTGTGTGTATAATCATTATTATTAAAGGAGTACCATACAAATAAGGTTCTCAAGCCCAAGAATGTATAGTATCTATCATGTTCCTGAGATTCTATTAGTAATTCCTGGCATTTAAAACTCTTGCTCAAATATCATTGTGCATTACTTTAAATAATTATTTCAGAGCAACCAGGTAGTGCTTTGTATAGAATGCCAGGCTTCAAGTGAGAAAGACTCATTTTCTTGAGTCCAAATCTAGCCTCAGACACTTACTTTGTGACCTTAACTCATTTAACCCCATCTGCCCCAGTTTCCTCACCTGTAAAATGAGTTAGAGAAGGAAATGGCAAACCACTCTAGTATTTTTGCCAAGAAAACCCCAAATGGAGTCATGAAGAGTCAGGTGCAACTGAAAAAAAGACTGAACAAAATAATTGTTTAGATATAAAAGCTGAAAGAAATTAAACTCAATGCATACTGAGCTCAGAAAATACCTTGAAAGTTATTTTTATAACTAATATCTGACTTGAATTTATCTTCCCCACTTTAGGTCATAAACTGTTATAGGGCCAGGAATGTGTTATCTATCTCCTTTGTACCAAGCCCAGTATCTTTGCAGACTTCTATATTCATGATTTTGTGACCCTATACATTCAATTAGATCACAATTAATAGAGGATTTTTTTTCCAGACAGAACTAGAGATAATCTCTATAACTAATTATAACTTTTAAAATTTTCTTTAAAATTTCTTTAAAATTTAAAATGAATTTTAAAAATTCATCCTTTCCTGTTTTTGAGACAAAAAGGACAAAATTTAAAAATGTGTCTAGATTAGAAAATGCTCCTCAGACTCTTTATATTTTTCCCAGCTTTATTCCTACTAGCAGATGCTTTCCTCTATATCTTTCCTTCTCATAAAAGGTCTAATTTTCTCTCTGTAAATCATTAATATGACTAAGAATTGGGTAATTAACACATTGGCATTGAGAAACAACAAAATCAGACCCATGACTTCAAGCTTCCTTGAACACCGGGGAGTCAGTTATATATTCTAGATTCTTCTATCTTTACTAGTGGATTTCCTTGATCTTATTCTTTCCCAAGGATTTTCTAGTTTCTGGGACCTTATCCATTTGATACCTTGGAGAAATCTTGAACTTTAAAAAATGGAAATTAATTCATTCATCCAACCAACATTCATTTAGGGCTTATTTTGTATAAGGCATCACAGCTTTTGAGAAAGAATAAAGAAAGCACAAAAATAGGTATCAACAATAAGTAAAGCTGTATTACTTGTAGAACATAATAGAATTTCATATAAGTAGTACATGTATGCTTTTATTTATTTATTTGGGGGAAAGGAATGAGAAAAAGATATATCAAGATCATAGCTTTAGTCATAAGTGATCTTGGAGATCAATTAGTCCTACTACCTTATTTTTGCAGATGAGGAAGCTGAGGCCCAGAGAAATTAATTGATTTGCCCCACTCAGGAGCTGAACCCTTTGCCCCAAATCCAGCTTTATTCCATTATCCTACAACCCCCGCCCCATATTATGTGTTATGAGCTTAGTGCTACTTTTCTCCAAAGATTCTGGAAGTTTACAAACTTTATGCAAGGCTAAGAAAATAAGAAAAAAGGAAGGAAGGAAGGAAGGAAGGAAGGAAGGAAGGAAGGAAGGAAGGAAGGAAGGAAGGAAGGAAGGAAGGAAGGAAGGAAGAAAAGAAGGAAGGAAACAAAAACTTATCAGTAGTCTGTGTGCCAGGCACAGCGCTAAATGCTTTACAAATATAATCTCATTTGATCATCAGAACAACCCTAAGAGAAAGTTGCTATCATGTCCATTTTACAGTTAAGGATTAAAGGCAGATAATCCAGGGTCACACAGCTATTAAGTGTCTGAGAACAGATTTGAACTCTGGTGTTCCTGACTCTAGAGCCCTTTCTCTGGACACAATGGTGCCACTTAACTGGGAGGTGAAAGAGTGGAGAACAAAGGTTTGCGAAAGAAAAGTATCCATAGATTTCATAGATAGAAGTGAAGGGCAAGGTCAGCCTGAGTCTCCAGTGATCTTGTTTGAAAGGATGTCTCTTGACCCAACCCCAATGCACCAAACTATCTCAGTCTTTCCTTTTACTACTTTCTTTGTGCTTATATGTGTGTCATTTTCTCTCTGTGCTCCCCTTAAACTCTCTCTTGTAATCTCATTGACTAGAATGACACTCAATAGCAAAGGCAGAGATGATCAATGTTGGGGACATCGGCTGCCAACCGCTCGGACTTTGCAGCTGCTCCACTTCCTAATTCACTTGGAACTCTTATGTTCAGCTCTGCTCTCTCTCTCCTCCCTGAGCTTATGATAATAAGGAAGAGATTGAGAGAGGACTGCCCTCTGCTCCTGGATAGGTACTATTTATTTTGATGTATGTTGTTCAACTGGGGACAAAAAGGAGTGAGAGTCAATAAGTAAAACTTTTTTCTATATTTTCAAATGGTTAGCTAAAAGGGATACATCACTGAGACTGAAAGGCTCTACAGCTGAGCTACCAGGTCATTTCCATGTCAATTCACAATGCCCTCAAAATTATTAATTAGCTTGTTTTATTTATTATTAGCAAAAGATAGGAAGAACATAGTCCAGCAATTGGAGCAAGGCAATATCAAAGTCTTTTTGGCTAATGTCAGCTATGTGACTGTCCCAGTGTAACCTTAAAGTGGGAAAAATAATTTCATTTGGATCCTTTTTTGGAAAACATAAAGACCCCTAATGTTTATTTATTTTTATTTTTTAAACCAGAGAGTCAACTTGAGTGCGGAGAGAAGACCACTTAGTAATCCACAGACCATAGATTCACAGGACCAGGAGGAATTTTCTAGTTCACCTTTTATAGATCATCTAATACAAACCCCATTTTATGAATGACCCTAGTGAGGGCTGGAGATCAAAATGACTTGTATTTGCCACATATAAGTATAAAGGCCTAGATTAATATGTAGGTATCCTGACTCTCCCATCTATTGTCATCTTTTCTAGAATACACTGAATGCTTGTAAAAGTTGATTTAATATACCTATTCCCGTAATCACAAAAAAAAAAAAAAAAAAAAACGGGAAATTTTGACCAATCAATCCCTGCAGGAGAAAACAAAAATTACAGTGCTACATTATACATGTGTTGTTAACCCAACAAACCCTTCTACAGGACACTATGTAAAAGATTAAGCTAGGTAGGTATTTAGGCAAAACAAGATCCCCATTCTTTTGGTGCTGACATTTAGTGATTTGTGGTACAGGAAGATAGGTGGGGAGGGGACTAATCTGTGATTCTAGTCACATGGGGAATTTCTAGCATGGAAAGTCCTTCTAGTAGGGCAAATCAGCAACTCAACTGTGGCTTATATTATTCAAGTATTTTCAGAGGGTACCAAGAGGGTAAGCATTTTACTCATGGTTATGTATCCAGTGAATGTCAGAGGCAAAACTTAAACCCAGATCTCTCTGATTCCAAAGTTAGTCCTCCATCTTCTATGCATTGTTGCCTCTCATCTATCTAACCCTTAAAACTTTTTAAAGTCTCTGAAAATAATACCCATTTTAGAGATGGAGAAAGTAAGGCATTAATGTATAAGCTGGAAATGCAGTGTGGCACAGTGAATAGGAGAGAAGAAGATCTGGATACCAGTCCTGCCTTTTATATTTTTTCTTTGTACAACCATGGATATTATTCTCCCTGAACAATTTTCTAGATCTATGAAGGGAGTTTCTTTATGGGAGTGAAATCACAGAAGCAGCCCCAAGAGACATCTAAAATAAACTTGCACATGGATGTATTAAGTCAATAAGATACTATCCAGAAAAGAAATAAATAGGTCTCTTCCCAGGGCATTAAACTATTCTCTTTTCTTAAAGCTTTGAGAGATTGTTAGAAATAAAAGCAAAGGTGGTTTTTGTTTAATATCTAAAAGAAAACACCTTGACTTTATCCTTTTTAGATTCCCCCTATTTATCAGGCTGACATTTTGAAATTTGGGTTTGCTTTGAAAATAGCTTATCCAATGAAATGGCCCCATGTTTGACCAATGACTTTTGTGAAAGTTGTAACTCTTGCTTGCATTGTTCTGTTTTGAGGCAGAATTATCATTGCTATTTTTAAATCACCAACCACAGTTCTGTCAGCTCTGAACCCATCTCGCTCCTGGTTCCGCCAGCTTCAGGCACCGTTTCAATTGTACTGATGACCATTTCCCATGTGTAATATTTTTATGGCTTCTCATCTATTTATAATTGCTCCTTGAAAACTAGAAAATTGTGTTTGTGCCCTACTTCTCCAACCACCTCCCCACCCCAATCTGCATTACCCCTCTGACTGAAGTAATAACCTGTCATGCTTAAACAATTAGTGTAATGCAGAGGACACTCGGGCCTACTGCACACTGCTAATGGAACACCAAATGTGGCTTAAGGAAGTCAGATGAAAATATGTTTTACATAGTCCAGCCTTACATACGAGCAAATCATCTTTGCACATACATTACTGAAATAGAAAATGCATGCTTGATGCTTCCTGGTTTTGTTTTATGACAAGCTTTCCTCTTTCTGGGTACCAAGACTCAATAACCTTCTAAGGAATAAATATAACTACTGTGTTATCTTCATCATCAAAGCCATGATATAATGTTACTTAGTATAGCACATTTGGGTTTCTGACTCTTGCTAGTTTCCTCGCTAACAAACATTAAAGATCAGAGCTCCTCTTGTTCTCCAAATTTGTCTTCTAAAGAGTTGTTTTATTTGGTTAACATTCAACAAGTATTATTTGTTAATTAATACTTTGGTGCAAAGTCCATTTTTCTGGTTTCCCTTTCCCATTCCAACATACTAAAGAAATAAACTACCTAATGATTTCTATCCTTTATTTCAATCATCCCAGACACTCTCTTTCTCTCTCTCTGTCTCTCTCTGTCTCTCTCTCTCTCTCTCTCTCTCTCTCTCTCTCTCTCTCTGTGTGTGTGTGTGTGTGTGTGTGTGTGTGTAGGGGGTTGCTTTTGAAATTAAAGCAAAGTTATCTGAAAAGTCAGAAAGGTTAAAATAAACAGTGTCTCAAAATATGTACATTCCTAATCAGAATCTTTCAGCAACAGAACTGCCTCACAGACCCACCAAGTATGAAACTGACTTGCTCTCATTTATTTCCATTGATTTTTTCATCTTTCCTAGGATTTTTGTTAGCTTCCAGGAGATTTTCCTCTACTCTAAGTGGGGAATTCAGCAGCAAGGTAAACTGGCCTTACATAATTATTTCCTCAGATGGTATTCATGAAGCAGTTACAGTGAAAAGCAACCAAGTCACACTACTGGCCAAAAATATTTTTGTGAGTCTTCTTGGGAACTATGTATATAGATTCAAAAACAAATGCTTTTTATAACTTCTAATAGCAAGGAAAGAGAAGCAAATACTGAAGAACAAAAAAGGACATAGTTTAGATGATGAAAAATCACCTTGTCTCTCATGATATCTGGACATTTTAGATTTTTTTCTCTCCTTTCTTGTGCTACCTGCAAAGGTGGATATATTGAGAGCCTTAATTTTACAAATGGGCCTCCCCACCTGTAGAGGTGACCTTGGTCATAACCCTAGGTAATTTTCTGCAGCAGATAGTTACATTTACATCAAGAAAAATGAGTATAAGATCTTTTACCTGTCATTGGATCATTTATTTTTAATTGTAGTCATATATTCACAGTCAATTGTGAGATGCTGAATAAGTGAACTAAGAAGAATGGTAGGAGAAAGGAATATGGAAAAGCAACTTATGAGGAAAGAAATACAAGGTTTTTACCCTAACAGTGATTTTTGAATACAAAAAGAAAGATGTTAGTTATAAGCGACTAAGGTACTTGGGAGAGAGTTGAAGAAAACTCATTTTATTTATATTTATATTCCATGACATGCCAAGAGATAATATCCAATAACTCATAGGATGTCTATATTTTTTTCTAGTCTGATAGATATCTATGATTTCCATGATTCTTATTAAGAAATGAAATAATTTGGGGGAGAGGGAAAAAAGTCTTTATTCTAGATATGAATATGGACATAGGGAGATATTGTGGTATAAAGCAATCAGAAGGCCTGAATTGAATCCTGCCTCTATCATTCTATCTTTGTGGATACTTTAACCATTTTGAGTTCATCTTTCTCATCTGTTATGTATGTGTATGGACACATACATACATATATATACATGTATATATGCATATATACACACATATTCATAGGAGTAAAGAAATTTTATCTCAAAATTTTAAAATGCTCATTGACTAGAACTATGCTTAAACTTTCTAGCACAAGCAATAAAAATGTTGATTATTAGGTGAATTTAAATAATATTTGTTGTTGTTCAGTCATTTCTGACTCTATGACCTCACTTAGGGTTTTCTTGGCAAAGATACCATTTCCTTCCCCAACTCATTTTACAAATGAGGAAACTGAGGTAAACAAGAGTCAGGAACTTGTGTAGGATCACATAGCTAAGTAAGCGTCTAAAGCCACATTTGAACTCACAAAGATGAGTCTTTCTTACTCTAGGTGCAGAGCTCTACCTACTATTCTATTTAGCTGCCCCATGGATAATATACTAAGCCAAATTGTCCAGGCCAAAGCCTGGTTTTAGGGGACCTAGATTTTCTGGATAATTCAAGGTTTTCACTTCTCAAGCTTCTGGTTGTTATTAGGAACATTATTTTTAAAAAATATTACTAGCAACACAATTTAACAAGCTTTCTGGCCTTCCTGGGAAGCTAGAACTTTTCTAAACTCATCTATTCCATTAGTATGTATTTTCAACCACTTCACTGACCAACTGCCCATAAAAGCAGAGCACTAAGGGCAACTGCATTCAATGGCTCCTAGTGAACTAGGCATGCTGCCCCGTCCAATAATGTTCAACTGATGAATATTATGAATGCTTTCAGTGGTCCGTAACTCACGGATTCTCTCATTACCTTACCAGTGGTAGAGGCAGGTGTTCTGAAGTTAGCACCCTGGGATACATTAGAAATGATGTAGGGAATTAGTCATTAGTCCTCATAAGGTCTTTTTTTCCACTGTGGTGATAAGACAGGGTTTAACACAGAGCTGCTGCAGCGTTAGCTCAAGACATTTCATTGAAGCTTAGGTAGTGTCTAATGAGTGAATATTCTATCCAGCTATGAGTTCACAAGGGATGTGAGATTTTCCTTTCTCCCCTTACTTTCATCACAAAGAAAAAATATCCCCAAAGTCCTCCAGCACATCTCTCCAAGGAATAGGATATGACTATTCTGCATAAGAGGATTCAATGTTGCTGAAACATATCTTCGGGTACAGCTTTCTGAATACAAGTTATTTATTTGTAAACCTCTTAGAATCTGCTGATAATCTTTTTTTTTTGCATTATAATACTTTAAAATGGTAAGTACAAACAACTGAAAATCATCTCATTGAAATTAACTGGATGTCATGATAATAAGAAAATATTGAGATAGAAAGCCAGTTTCCTCTCAGTGGTGATAAAGGAGGAAGTGATTTTTGGAAGGGGTTTTGGAACTCCTTCAAACCTGTGCTGTATATTTAGTAAACTCTTATTCCTGTTCACTTAAATGATACACTAAGCAATTGTTACCTTTCGACTGCTGGAATAAAGGCTGGTGATGATGAACAAATCTCTATCTTTAGTTCAATTTACTGCAAGTTATTTCAGTTCTCAATTCAACAAGCAATTATTAAATGTCTGTATATCAAAAAATTCATTCATTCATTCAAGGAACAGCTTAAATGTTTATTTAGCACCTACCACATGCAAGGCAGCGTGCTGGACACTGGATATACAAAAACAAACACAAAAAAAGATTCAACTCTTTCTGCCCTCAGGACATGCAAAAATACCTTAGAGAGTTTTTCTTCTCAAGACATTTGTAATCCAGTAGATGTTCAGTAATTTAGATAAAGAATGGGTAATGTTTTCTTAAGATAGGAAAATTAAAAGAGAGAAGAGAAGTGATTTTCTTATAGGGACAAAAATTGTTCAAAATAGAACCTGGATTGTTCCTAACTCCTAAATCACCCCTTTGAGAAGCAATTAACTTACAAGAAATAAACTTATAAAGTAGATTCTATTCTAAATTAAATCCAAACATATCTTCAACTGAATCTGATATTCACTTATTACCCTAGGAAGGTTTGTGAGATTTGCATAGAATAAGTGAGACTGCAGGATGACTTTGAGGAGCAAAATATTACCTTCTTTTTCTGTTCTACTTCTGAATCACTCTGGGGAAGGGAGGAGGAGAAGAGGAAAGAGAGGGAAAGGAGGGGAATTCATCTATTCTAGAATTATTTGGCTGATTGAACTAGGTTTTGGAATCATAGGAAGTAAAGAAAGGCCAAATTCTGAAAGGTATAAACATAATTCCATTAAACTCATCCCTAACCCTTGGTGAAATGAAGAGTCAGTTTAAAGGAAAAATATATGAGGATTGATTTTTTTAATGCATTAAACATGCTTTTATTGATGAGGAGATGCTAAAAAAGTATTTAGGGAAAATAAAAAAAACCACTGATAGCTCCCTAGAGAATGCAAGCCTTCAAGGAATCTTTAATGTCTAACACATACACCTGACCCCTCAACCTGACTTTCAAGGTCTTCCAACTAAGACCTCACCCTACCAATACGATTTTGTTTCCCTCTTCTTCCCAGCACAAACCCTCTGTGCCACAAAGTCTGATTATCTTATTATCACCTCCCCCATACTCACACATGCCATGCTCATTCAGACCTCTGTTAACTTGGCTCATATTTTCCACTTTCATTCTATTCTCTTCTTGAAATGCCCTCTTTCCTTCCCTCTACATTCTGTTCATGCTTTAAGATTGAGCTCAGATATCCATCTTTTCCAAAAAGTCTTATTGGGCCATTTCAACTACTGCAGACCTCTCCCTTCCTTGAATTTCTACAGGACTAGAATTGGTAACACATAATTTAGATCACATTCTTTTATTATGTATGTCTTACTAAACTGATTGCATGGTAAGATTTAGAACTGGAAAGAATTTTGGAAGTCATGTAGTCTGGACTGCTTCCTTTTATGAATGAAAAAAAAAAAAACTATGCTAAAATGACTTGTGAAAGATCCCATAGTTCATAACAGAGATTAGATTGGGACCCAGTCCCTCCAACTCCAAAACCAAGTGTTCTTTCCACTACTTTATACTCCCTCTGGTTCTTTACAGGCACCTAATATAGGAATGGAGAACTAATAGGTGATCAAATGTAGAATTAAAATGTTCTTTTGTTATTGTTCATTTGTTTTTCAGTCATGTCCAATTCTTGATAACCTTAATTTGGGTTTTCTTGGCAGATTTACTGGAGTGATTTAGCATTTCCTTCTCCATCTCCTTTTACAGATGAGGAAATTGGAGCAAACAGGGTAAAGTGACTTGCCCAGGCTCACACAGTTAGTAAATGTCTAAGTCAGATTTGAACTCAAGAAGATAAGTCTTTCTGTTCCAATCCTGGCCATTGTATCACATAGCTGTTCAAAAAGGGAAGTTAGCTAATTCAAATTCCACATGAAGAAATGGAGACTCCAATTCTTAATTGATTTTAATTATTCTTATCATAAATTTCAAGAGGGCAGGAATCATGTCATATCTTTATATCACCTCAAGTGGCTAGCACAATGCTCCGTTTGCAAGAATAAACAAATCAATTAACCAATATTTTGATAGCTATCGCTATGAGTACTGTCTATATGACTATGAGAGTCAGTGGTTCACTGAGTTCATAACACACATCATCACAAGCATAATGTCACATGCAGCTAGGTACTACTGTTTATTAATAGCATACCTGCTTCATACTGTTGTCCTGAGGTTCAAATAATATTTGCAAAGTACCTGATAAATTTTAAAGTTTTTTCTGTAAATAGTTTTTATTATTATTCCATTTAGAGGGAAGCACACCATAAAACATTTTCTTTTTCTAACTTCTTTGATATTTAAACACTGAACTCAGGCTAGATATTTTTGCCACTTTAATATGAAAAATAATATCTATGTGTATATACATGTATATATACATACACACATACTCACATATATTTATATATACATAGATCCATGTAATCCACATATGTACACATATATGGAATGTATAGAGATACATATGCACGCACAATCACACAACATACAAATACGTATATACATATGCACCATGTTCCTGTATATATACAAATATGCACACACATATTTATATATACAAACATTCCTATATATGGATTTCTATATAGAGACACAGATGCAGCATGTTCCTATGTACATATACATATTATGCTTACACATATTAATATATACATACACATATAATATTTTCTTGTATACATGCATATATAAGCACACACATATTTATATGCATATATAATCATGTATATGGATTTGTATATGTGCATACATATACCTCATGCTATGTAAATATACACATGCTTATATATACAAACATATATATGGAGTTCCTATGTATATATATATATATATATATATACATTTATATTTACATGTATTTATGTTTATGGATTTGTATATATACATACATACACATGCTCTGTGTCCCAAAAGTCTCAGTGAAGTTTGAAACTTTACTAGCTATAGTCTGAAACTATTAAAAGCTTCAAACTGCACTAAGATGTTTGGGACCTACTGTATATATAAATTATGTGAGAGATTATATAATATTTATAAATGTGTTTATACATACTATATTTACATCTGCATATATTACACATAAGTATATATACGCAACATATGTAATATAATATTGCCTACATTTTAAAATCTTTTATATCCCTACTATATGATATATGTATATACGTCTGTATGTGTAGAAGTATACTACATATATGTGAGTGCATATACAGATATATATTATACACACACTTGAAGTGACAACAAAGAGCATGTGTGAGAAGGGTCACTACAGGAAACGGCAAGTCCCGAAAAGCTCCAAAATCCACACATAACAAACCTTTCCTTGCCTGGTTAGCTCTGCTCATGGCCTGGAGGGAGGCTTCATTCTGAAACCTCTCCATTGTTCGTTCATTCAGAAATCATTCCCATTTAGTTTGCTCTCCTTCTCCTGCCCAAGTCCATTTGGTCATCCTATTTTACGTTACCTTTGTATCTGCACCAAGTGTGGGGAGCATAAAAACTTGTATCCATGTTGATTTAATGTAAAACAGCCTTTATAAAGCGTAATGCTTTGGGGAAACACTGTGAGCCAGGATATGTCAGAATTTTCACCAGTGGTCATGAGTGTCAGCTTAGAAAAAGGGTAGTTCCTCCAGTTATTATTCTTTTAAAATCAAAAATGGTCTAGTCCTTTTATGTTACACATAATGATTTTATAGCTTTTTAACAAGAGACACGACACTGGGTAGATTTTTTTTTTTTTTTTTTTAACAAAGGAAGCAGGATTGGCTTTTTTTTTTTTTTTAACAACCTGAATTCCCTCAGTTCTTCCTTGATTTAAGCCACATCTGTACTACAAATAGAAAAGATTATAAGCATCTAAGTTAGTTGTGGTTTTGATAAAACTCTCTTCAGTAATAATGATCCCAGATTATTTAGACAAGTCAGGGGTCAATATGGCCTTTATTTGCCTATGCTTTTCATTAGGAACAGCCTTTCTGGAGTTTCCTACTTCCTCCTACCTCCTCAAATACACGGAGGATTCATGCTTCACTTCTGCATGTATTAAGAATGCAGCCATAGCAACTCCTAGCATTAATGAACTATTTGCTTATGCAGTAATAATTAACTTCCATTACATTACTTTGTGTGATTACTTTCTTAATTGCCTGAATTATGCATCCATTTAATATTTAATAACCATTCTCAGAAATCAGACACTGGTAAAAAACAAATTGCTCACAGTTTCCTTGCAATAATTAAGCTCACAAGAATAAATGAAACCTTTTAAAAAGGAATGCCTTGTGATTATTTCCTTGCATATAGAACAAGATCCTAAATTAGCTATTTATTAAATCTAAATTTAAGTCCAAATAGTACATTTTTCACTTTTGCCTAGGGAAATCAACCTGTACAGTACCTGATATCAACAACAGAATTAAATGTCTTCTATTTTCTTTGGGAGTCACAAATGATATTAATATTTATAACTGTGAAAAACTCAAAAGTCCTAAAAACATTATGTAGGTATATCAAAATATATTGCAAACACGTACATTTGTATACATATGTTTTATATATAGATACACAATATATGTGTATCTATATATAAAACATTCATTTTATTTTGACATCTCTTTTTTCCTAGGATAAGTTGTTCAGTTAGTGATTAAAGTATTATGAAGTGAGATCAATATCTTTCCATTAGGATGAATTATTCCGACCGACACTCTGCCTCCCTCATGAACTCCCCCCATCCCCAACACACACCTTCAAGCTCCCTCTAACAGTGAATCTTTAGCCTGTGCAATCTGTTTTGTACCAAGAAGAAGGAAAATCATGGTAATTGATCAGAATGCATTTATAATCCAACCTAGGCAGTCTGATCTCCTTGTTTTTTGTTTTGTTTTATTTTAGCTCTTGAAGCCTTATGTCCTACTGTTGGCACCCAAGCAAAGCCACATACTGATTTGCAAAGTGATAATGCCATTATCTTATCGGATATCAACTTCAGTTCCCACTGGTTTGCTAAGTCATCACTGTCTTAACAAATAAAATGTGTTACTGCTTTATCGCAGGTTTTCTTGGTGAATAGATTCTATTGAATCTGGACAAGACAGCTATTTTTTTTCCTGGGGCTGCATCTGCAAAATTGTTCTGCCATTCCACATTGATTATGGCAGCCATGTACAGATGTGTTTATCTGAACCATAACCATGTTAGACTTAAGCTACAGGGACACTGGAATGTTATTTATCCACAGTTAGCCTGTGCATACATAATGCACACAAAATAGTATGGGCTGCACACACACTCACAAAAAGGAAGAGGGTGGGTGAGGATTTTCACAAAGGTTTGTTGTTGTTATACTTTGTCTTGTTTTACTAAATAAGACCATCCAAAAAATAGAGGCAATTCAAGAGATTATACTCAGATTGCCAACTGAGTGACCGAGATGGATTATTTTCCTTCCGTACAGGTGAAATCTTTCCCCAAGATTCAGAAGGATCCCTGAGGGAGGTGTGGGTAGTTATAGGGGTGGAATGGGTGGGGAGGGCTAGGAAAAATGGAGGAAGACTGTGGAAATGCCATGAGTTTAGGGTGTCATGAGCCAACAATGGCTGCCACCCCGAGTTTTTAAACTGAGCTAAATTGGTGCCAATCTTGCTGACTGTTGTTACAGTGGGCAGCATCATTAGGATTTGCTTTTTAAATGATCTCTCAGCCTGTAAGCCTGAGAGCTGCTAGCAAGGCAAGGTTAGAGAGAAAATGATGGCAGCATGTTGATGCTTCACAGACCTCATGATAGTTTCCGTCTGTCATTATTTACGTCTGACTAGATGCGTCATGTCAGCTACCTAGAAGGTACTTTAATATGAAGCTCTTGTTTTCCTCTGCTTGTGCACAGCCAGACTGGGATACTATTATTTTTGCATCACTACACTTAAAGGAAGCTTGCCTCAATCCTTCAGTAATGACACACAAAAGAAATAAAACTGGTTGGGGCTGTATTATTATATATGCCTGTATTCTAAGAGCCCCTCCTTAGCATGCTTTCTCTTCTCATCCCTCCAAAAAAAAGAGGTAAATCTAAATCAATAAATAGACATCTATTAAAAGGTCAACTTAATTTTATTCGTTCAGCTAGTTTGCCAATATTTTAGGTAAAACCATTTTTCTTTTCCACTGACTCACTGGAGTAGAATTACATAAAAAACTATGCATTATTATTTGATAAAAATGGTTTCCTTTCATACACATTATTAATACTGTCTTACATTAATTTCTAATAATTCTAGTGGTATTGCTATAAATAAGAACACATAGAGAGTTTTTGTTGCATGGATATGATATGATCATGATTTGATACATATTCTCAATGTATGTTTAAGTACATAGATCTGGGCACTTGTATAAATACAAAGGGAATTGATCTTAACATAGCTTACAATGATTAAGAAATGTCGACTTGAAAACTGGCAAATTTTATTAGTACTGCAAGGAGCTATTAGTCTTTTTATAACTTGTCTTTTGGCCATTATTACCTTAACAGATTAAGTGACTTTACCAAATGCTAATATTTATTATCCATACCTGTTTATGGTACAGAACAGAACATTGTTTGAAAGGAATTCTGGAGTGTTAAGAGTTTATTGATGTGCTTACATAGTATATTGTGAATAGAGTATAGGCTACAAATGAAGCAGATTGTTTTTATAAAAATAACTTAATATTCTACATAATTTTCTTTATGTTCTTAAAGATATAATTAATCATAATTGAATTTAAGTGTGTATAAAAATGTGCAAACATATTTGAAGAAATGCAACCAACTCAATGCAGTACTTTATTAATCTATAAACAATTTTTAATTTTCTGTATATGCATAATTGAGCACAAAAACAGGAAAAGGTATAATTAAAATAAATGACATCGAGTTTATCTTCGGGCCACATGTCCACCAAGAAGTCATCATCATTTTATATGGAAACATTAAGTGCTATCACTGGATCCAGAAAAATGGATTATTACTATAAAATGGGTAATTTAAATACTAGAGGGAAAAAAACCCAACAAACCATTTCTGCTGGCTTTCTGATTTCCAAGCATTGGAGGTTATTAGGGGCCTACAACTTGAAATTTGGGGCAACCAAATTTCTTTTCTAGTTTAAGTCTTTCTGAAATGGCTGCTGATGTACATACACATGGTATTCAATTTCTGTATTTTGATGAAAGAAGTACTTTTCCTCCAAAGTCTCTTCTGGCTTTGCAAGCTTAAAAGAGATCTCTTTCTGTTGCTCTAAAAATCTGAATATGAGTTTTATAAAGACAGTCACTTTCAGCTTGGCAGGTTCAGATTTGTTTTTTGAAGGTTCTTGTAGGTCAGATGGGAAGCTTTGCCGGAATAGGAAGCTTTGTTAGGATTAAATAAAATGAATTAAGTACAAGCTTTTGGAATTTCCTTGAATTATCCATTTTGGATCAATGTATACTCTACATAGTCCCGTGGAAAGTAAAAATTAGGAATTATACCAATCACATTCTTTCCTTTCTTTACAATGCTTTTTGTAAAAAAAAAAAAATACACTTCATCACAGAGATTAAAATACTTTTCTTATATTACCGGAGAAGGAAAGCTGCCTTTTCCTCCTTCTTGCCCAAGAAATTAAAATGAGGTTGTGATGAAGAATAACCAGTAGGTGGCAGTCAAGCCACTGAACTACTTTCAAGGTTTCATTAAATAGATTCTGTTGTTATGAATAACAGGGAAATAGTCTATCTTTCCATTTTAAAGAATTCTTTTTCTAATTAATCTTGAAGTATATTTCTAAGGTCTCAGAATGCTGAAGAAGTGTGAACTGATTGTATCCTTATGAGAATAATCCTTGATAAAAGTTATTTAATTCAAGGCTCCTAGTCCTTTTCTTCTCTTTAGAGCAGTTCTCTGCTTATGATCATTGTAATCTGTGATGTGTCCGTATGCAGATACCTACCTTTACAGCTTTGTGAGGAAAGCATTTTGTAAATCTTAACACACAATTCATATAAGTGTTACTTGTTTCTGTCCTAGTAAGTTCCTGTTGTGCCAGCACCCCTCAGGGCAAGCCTGTTGTGAAATAGGTATATAAGGCAAGACTATTTTCAGGATTATTTTTCCACATTTTTGTTTACTTAATTTCAGTAAGAACTGATGTGTCCATAGAACTGACTAGGGGATAGGAAGAAGGATTTTAATGATTGGGGATAGCTTTGAATATTAGTCTAAAATATAGAGAAATGTGCTAAGAGGTGAGCAAGGAGCCAAATTCATGTTATTTTAGAGAATTATTCAAGGATAACAAGAAAATTAGAAACTACTGTCCTATATCTCGGGAATGAGATAACTGAGCATCACAAACAATACCCTAGACATAAATGCACATATATTTTACTGCTTTTGAAGTTTCTATTTTAAGAGAATTCATTTCAACAAACATTTAGTAGATACCTTCTGTTTATCAGTTTGGTGGTAGAGAAAGAAATGCAAAGACAAAAAAAAAAAAAGAAATAATCTAGGCTTACAATGAACTAACATTCTTTTGGGTACTGTGTATGTGGTTATAAGAGGTGCAGATAAGTAAATTCAAAGGAACTTCAGGAAGAAGAGAATACTTACTAAAAGGAGGATTGGGAGTGATTTTTATGATACTTGGGATAAATCTAGAATGAAGCTAAAGATTCAAAAGGTTAAAGGTAAGAAGAGAATGAAGTCTTGATATGGGTCACAGCCTGGGCCAAAGTCCAGAAAATAGTAGAGTAGATTGATGACCATTCCATTGAAATATAATGAGTGAAGGGAAATAATACAAAAGATATTTTCAAAAGATAGATTAGGGACAAATTGTACAGAGCTTAACTGCCCAGCTAAGGAATTTATATTCTATCTTGGAAGCAATATGAAGCCACTGAAGATTTTGATAATTTGATTTTAATATTATCATACCTATGTTTTAGGAATATTAATTTGGCAATTGTATGGAAGATGAACTAGGGCAAAAAAAAAAAAAAAAAAAAAAACTGGAACCAGGAAGACCAATGAGGAGATTGCGGCAATAGTCCTAGGAAGAGGTAGTTAAGTACATGAATAAGGAGCAAAGCTATGTAAGCATAGGGAAGGACATAGATATAAGTAGAGATATAAAAGTAAAATAAAATTTCAAAATCTGCAAGTAATTAGATTGTGAGATGAGAGATAATAAAGATTAAAAGATGATTCTGAACTTGTGAGCCTGGATGATTAGAAGGTTCAATGGCAATTGGGAGGTTTAGTGAATTTAGGAAGATAAAAATTTCTATTTTGGGACATATTGAGATTGCATAAGTAGGTAACTATCCAGGCAAGCATCCAGTAATGTTGTGACTGGAGCTCAGGAGACAGAGCAGGGCATATAGATTTAGTCATCATCTGTACTCAGGAGATAATTAAACATATAGTTACTAATATCACCAAAAGAGAGTACAAAGAAAGAAGAAATAAGAGGCCAAAATAGTAGTTTAAGAGAAGATCGTGCTGAATGGACAGGAAATAATGATTCAATAAGGGGATGAAAAGAATCATTCATACAAGTGGGAGAACTAAACTAGAAGACTTATAATTTCTCCAGTATCCAATTTATCTTCCAAAAAACTGCCAGATTGATATTCCTATAATTCAGATATGATCACATCACTCTCCTGCTCAAGCAACTTCATTAGCTCACTATTGTTTCTAAGATAAAAATAGAAGGAAACTCTTCCTTTTGACATTTAAAGATCTTTACAATCTGCCTTCAGCCTAACTTTCTATACTTATTTCAAATTCCCCATCCTACACACACACACACACACACACATTTTTTTTTCTATATGCAGCTTTCTATCCTTCTGTTCTATGTCTTTGCATAGGTTTTCCATGACTAGAATGTTCTCCCTCTTTATCTGAATCTTCTCAAGAATCAATTCAACTTCTTCCTCCTACAAAAGTTCTTTTCTGATACCCTCTTCCTCATCATCCTCTCTTTGTAGTAATCTTGCCCTTTAATCTATTCCCAATTACTTTATGTTTATTTTAAGTAATGTGAAGTATTATGGTACACTTCACCACTACCAGTATAGATCTCCTATTGGCTCCTCTCTATTTGATAGTCAATGTTGGGGGGCACAAAGAGATTGAAATTTACTCATGGCTTGAAAGGTGGCATATTATCCGGAGCAAGAGTTGAACCCAAATGTTTTGGATGCTGAGGCGAGTTTTCTATGTACCAAGCCATGATGCTTCTTATTTTGTGGATAATGGGCATTTCGTAAAGGATTGTTGAATGTATGGATGAAATAAAAGAAGGCAAGAAAAGGATGTAGTCAATCATCTAAAAAGCCACAAATGGGACAAGTAATATGAGCTTGAGCA
This sequence comes from Sarcophilus harrisii, assembly GCF_902635505.1. Classification (NCBI taxonomy): domain Eukaryota; kingdom Metazoa; phylum Chordata; class Mammalia; order Dasyuromorphia; family Dasyuridae; genus Sarcophilus; species Sarcophilus harrisii. Next base: position 397,244,294 of record NC_045428.1, on the reverse strand, counting down.
GTGATCATTGGATTATGCTGCTAAGTCTCTAAGTGAGAGAATCACAATTGAAATTATAAGAGATGGAGAAATAATTGGGAAGTGAAAAAATGGAGGCAATAATGTAGAACAGTCCTGGAAGTTGAAAAGAATTCAAGATACAGAATAGTGGTTCGAGGAAAGTATAGTCCAGACCTTTTTGTGGTTTTGAGACAGTCTGATGATTTTATCTATAATGGAGCTCCCAGAGAAGAACTTGTTCTATCATATCAATAGCAAATCAGTTCCTGTTTCACAATGGATAGTCTTTGAGAATATGGGACTTGTCCAGGTTCACGCAACTTGTAAGTGTCAGAAGCTGACTTGAATAAAAATCTTCCTGACTAGACCACTCCCTATTTACTCTCCTCAACCCCCATGAGCTCTCCATAATCTAGTCATTGTCTCATCAAAAAAAAAAAAAAAAAAGAAAGAAAGAAATTTACTATTCTAAAAATGAGATCTTCAGAATGGTAGGGACCATGAAAGGGTTCTGTTGCTTTTATTTCCCCACTAAGTTAAAACAAAAAACTATATTTTTTCCAACCCAGATCCTCAAAAGGCTCTAATATTTTCCTGAAATGTAAAAAACAAGAGTCTTCAGCTCAGTTCCAAAAATATCAGTTAACTTCCCTGGTATGAGAGTACAAGAATATAAGTCATTTAGAAGCAGCCCTTTCTTCAGTGCCAACCTGGATTGTCTCTTCACTACCAAGAAGTACTTGGGGAAAATGAAATCCTTTGATTCACTCAGATCTATCAATTTACATCCCTCTTGCATCTGACACTTAAATTAAAATGAAGAAATCAGTGTCCTCTATGTGGTTGGAAAGCAAAAGGAATATTTGATTTCATGGCTTTCTGCAAAAGATATCATCTTTAAAAAAACAAAAACAAATTCTCTATACTTTTCAGGGATTGGTGGAAGTGGGGGAGGTCAAAATATTGGGTTTGAGTAGTTTCAATGAGAGACATTCAGTACAAGACTCATTCACTTAAATTACATGAAAAATCTAAGGTACACTGTATGTAATTAGGAGCAGTATAAACCCTAAGGTGATTTCACTGGAGGTTATGGGATTACTTTAATAGAATATGACAAGGCTCCTTTTGTTTTTCATAAAATATCTTATTCCCCCTTGAAATGTAACAAACCCTTAATGAAATCACAGTCCCTTTATTGTTAGGGAAAACTTTTTATGTTTCCAGAGATCAACGATGTCAAAACAATTACAGAAAATTAATGATGGACAAACCTCAAAAGAACTGAAGGTAGGTTAGCTCAATGCTCCTAGGAAACCTTCATAAGAGCATATTTGAACCTCCCTAGTCAAAATCTTACCAGATAAGGTCCTCCCAAGAGAGATATAAGGCTCTAATGAGAAACAGAGCTACTTGGTAGAGAAAATATTGGACCAAGTGACAAAAACCATGAGTTATTACTGGTTCTGCTACCCACTTACTGGGTGATCTTGGGTAAATTAAAAGGAAACACTGAGCATGCTTTTCCAACAGGGTTTTGGGGGAGGGATTGGTTTTTGATGGAAGTATAAGACAAGCCTCATTACTGCAGAAGTAAAATTAGTTTTTATGAAGAACTTGCAGCTTTTTTAGGGAGGAGAAAAAACATCAAAGTATTTATGCATTTTATAAGTACAAGCATTTCATCATTTCATTTCATGGGCTCCTTTAGAGTAACATTTCCATTGGTTCAGGTAATAATTCAGAGATCTAGTCCCTTGGTCCAATATTCTTTCTACACATTTAGAGAGGGATCCAGGTAGGCTGGAACACATATCCCACCCAGACCATGTTCTAGGCATACCCATAATTATAATTAGATGACTAATATTTATTTTTTTCTGAGTCAGAAATATGCATTTTCATTTGGTCTCAGATACTTGCTTTTCAGCTTCTAGCCAAACCCATGAGGCATCCTATGGGAAACCCAATATATATATGAACTCAATCATTTAACTTAATGAAAAAATGGGGCACTGGTAGGTAAGGGCCAACCCAGAACTTGGGCTTAAGAATAAATCATCAAATATAATTCATATCTTAGCATAGTACATTGTATTAGAGTAAGGATACTCAGATTAAAAATCAGCTTCAACACTTAAGCAGCTGTGTGAGAATGAACAAATCCTTTAACTTCTCTGAATCTAAATTTTTTTATCTCTAAAATGGTGACAATGATATATTTATGACCTTCCTCATATATTGCTTTGGTGCTCAATGAGAAAGAAAGAAAGAAAGAAAGAAAGAAAGAAAGAAAGAAAGAAAGAAAGAAAGAAAGAAAGAAAGAAAGAAAGAAAGAAAGAAAGAAAGGAGAAAGAAAAAAGAAAAGGAAAGAAAGAAAGAAAAAGAGAGAGAAAGAAAAAAGAAAAGAGAAAGAAAAGAGAGAGAGGAAGAAAGGAAGGAAGGAAGGAAGGAAGGAAAGAAAGATGCAAACACACATATATATGTTATATACATTATATATATCATATAGCATATATATGTATAGTGTTTTGCAAGCTTTAAAGCATCATGCTAAATGTCAATTGTAATTAAGTTCTGGCTCTGACAAATGTTTATCTATGTGATGCTAGGCAAATCATCAATAATCTTCCTTAGGTTATTTCCTTATATAAAATAGGGTAATAATATTATACTACCTACCTCACAGGTTTATTGTGAGCAAAGACTTTGTCACCCTGGAAAAATGTAACCTATTATTGTCGCTCTCTGTTGTGGAAATATTAGTAAATTGGAGACAAAAGACAGGAGTTTATATATTGGCTGTGCTATGATAAATCATCAATCTGGCATGAGCTCAGTTTTCTCATCTGTAAAAGGGACTTGAATGAAATGATCTTTAACCAGGTCTACAGATATGATTACTGTCCTTTTCTGTAGGTTATTAGATTAATGAAACAGTTGAAAAGGCAGAATGGATAGTCAACAAGCATTTGTCAAGCACTGATAATGTTGCAAGTACTGTGCTAAATGCTGGGAATAAAAAGAAAGGCAAAAACAAAGATTTTCTTGAGGAGATCACTATCTAAGGGAAGGGATAGTGCCAGAAGTCAGAAGAACTCAGTTTTAGTTTCACCTTTGAGCAAATCATCTCCTCCTGCCTTGCTGTGTGATGCTGTCTTTCCTCATCTGAAAAATGAAATTGTTGAAATAGATGGTTTTTTAAGGTCCCTTTCAGCTCTAATGCTCTTTGTTTCTGTTAATACTATATCTTTATTTTATCAGAACATGTGAAAAAGTCCCTTATGAAATCTTCATGAGCAGAATGGCAAGAATCAGGCTGCTTTGTAAATGAACAACCATAACCAAAAGTGTTAACCCATGTCAACCTAAAAGGAAATGTTTAGTCACATGCTTCAAAGCCCTAAACATAGACCTCTTCTGTTCAACATTTTTAATTAATTACTTAGATTGTAAGTTCTTGACCTTTTTTATATCACAGACTCCTTTGGCAGTTGGGTAATGTCTGTGTTCTCCTCAAAATAATGGTTTCAAATGAAAAAAAAAAGCATTCATGGTATCACAAAAGAAGCCAATCAAACTGAAATATGGTTATCAAATTTTTAAAAAAACAAATTCACAAACCCCAGCTAAAGAACCCCTGACTTAGGCAATGACATAAAATGAACGCTTATCAGACATACAGATGATACAAATCTAAACAACTATTAGTTTGGGAGGCAAAAAAGATTTTGATGGCTTAGAATGATATGTATAAGCAAATGATATAAAATCCAGCAGGGAAATGTCAGGTCCTATATCTAGGCACAAAACTCTATTGCTCAGGTATAGGATGGAAGTCGCCAATCATTTCAATGATCAAATACAATCCCAGCCAATTAAATTAACCATTATGCTTCTGGGACATCATTTTTACCCTTGACTTTAGGATCTATCTTTTGAAGTTTTGAGGAAATATAGTTAGTTGAGTTTTCTTTTTTTTAACTTCTGAAATATTGTCTCTCATCCTTCTCTTCTAGATTTATATTTTGCAGCATTACAGTAGGTCAGTGGAGCAAGGGGGGCAGGCTATACCCCCTGTAATCAGCATGGCACATCTAGAAGGGTAGACACTATGTGAATTTGCAAGTGGCTCTCATTTTCTAAAGATTGGATATCTTTGAAAATTGAGACCTCTTTGAAAATAGCATGAGCAAGAAAAAAGTGTCCAAAAATTTATACATATGAATGTGCTACAGATACCTAGTTCAAACATCTCAATCTTTACAGGGAATCTCATAGAAGAACATTTCTCGGGTAATTGTCCTATACACATATAACCAGAAGTCCTGGCTGATTTACCTTTGAGTTTTAATATCTCCCCCAGCCATTGAACATTGAGCCTGGAGGCAGGAATATCTTAATTAAAATCTGACCTCAGATTAATTCAGTCTCATTGTGTGATCCTGAGCAAGTCATTTGTTTGGTTTAATTCACAGGAGAAGGAAAGGAAAGAAAGCTCCATAGACAATGTGATACACTGAGTCACAAAGATTCAGATGCAACTGAATTGACTGAACAACAATGTATCCCCCATTTCATCAGCTCAAGTCACCTCACTCTAGAAACAGGACAGCTTATCCATGTTCTTTCTAAAATGAGGTGCACAAAGCAGAACACAGATTCCAGATATTGTCTGATCATGGTGGGATAGAGTAAGATCATTAGCTCCCTTCTTTTGAAAACCCTATTTACATATATGCAGCTTAATCTTTTAACCCAGCTATATATGGTTAGTAACTTTATTTCACTCACAGTAACTTTAGAAAGAATAAGTAGAAGTTTTAGGAAATTATTTAATAAAACAGCTTAAGAAACATGCAAATAACTTTAAGAATAACACTTAAAACTTTGAAAAAACAAGTATGTTGGACTTAGTTTAAAAGTTAAACATGTTTAAAGTTATATACATCTGCAATTGGAAGCATTAAGTGAAATAAAATCATTGTAACCTGTAGGAATTAAGTTCTGTTTTAGCTATAAGCATTGTAACAGATGGGATAGCGATGTATAGATTGGAAATGAAAATTTCCATTTTCCCTAGATTTAAAGAAATGTAGTACATTAAGTCCATGAATTCAGGATTGTATTATTAAAAGGACAAGTATTAAATTACAAGAAAGTACTTGTTTTATATTTTTCTGGGGATTGGAAAGGAGGAAATACTGCAAAGAGCTGCAAAGTATAAATTAAGGGAAATTAACTAATATACTGCTGTTAGCATCAAAGATAATATAATATATTGCAAATATTGGATTAAGTAGTTAATAGATAATATTATGATATTATGATATTTTCATTCCAGATAACAGAATCTTATCAAAGACACCACGACTCTTTCTCTTCAGTGTTGTCTCAGGAAAATCTAAATAACAACTAAATTTTATCCCTATATCATTGCTATGGGGAACTATGCACTTAGAAAGAATACATTCTAAACATGTATTAACAACTGATTATTGGAATTTTTAACAAGTCTGTAGGCCTTTGTTCAATATCTTTATATATTCATCTGAGTAGTATTGTTGTTTTTAAACAGAATTGCTTTTTAAATAAATTTAAGTACTTTTAAGTACTTTTTAAGTACTTTTTTTAAAGTACCTGTATATCACGTTATGTTCGTTTAGTAATGATATCTTAGTTAACTTACAATAAATATTTTTCAATATTAATAAGAACAGAGTAAATCTATCTGTTCACTTTTTATCAGAGATTTTGTTTGAAGAAAGTCTTTTAATATCACATCTCAGAATACAAACAAAACCTAGCAAGACATTCAAATTACACGGTATTTCTTTATGTTTTGCTCTAAATGTTTTGTTCCAATCTTCTATTAAATTTAAAAGAACTCAATCACCTAGACTGTCTTTTACTATCCAAGGTGCAACTATCTACTTGATGGCAGATAATTACCTGAATTTTGGATATACTACAAGGAAGGAAGTTACCTATCAAATTTATTTTTATTTCAGTGACAAGAAATCTCAAAATGCCTATACCCCCCCCCATACACATATTATTCAACATCCTTTTTTCCTCTTTTACTCATCTTCCTGATATCCCTTCCACACACCCCTGAATTGGATTAGCACATGAAGCAACCTGCTTCCCTTTTCTCCTCATCCAAAGGTGAAAAGTAATAGGCAGCGGTTTGGGGCAAAAGTGCCAAGGAAAGAGTGATTTTTGATTGAGAAAGGAATAGAGAATTATGATGGAGGTGGGGGAAAGAGTTGCTCTTTAAAATGAACAACAAAATAATTTATCTTTTGAAAATGAAATTTCTATTCCCACCAGAAAACTTTGTTCTGCTCTCTCATGGGATGGCCACTGCCAAAACTACCCCCATGAAGGGCCAGCCCTTCTGAATTTATTTATTTTTCATGGTTGCTGTCCCACCTTTCACCAGAGATTTTAGGATTTAGAGTGTAGAGGGACTTTAGGGATCTAGACTTCTAAGGTTGCTACATAAGAGATGAGGAAAATAGGCCCAGAGAGGCCTCACTCCTTCAAGGGCACAGATGGAATCCATGGTAGAATCGGTCTGAACTTGAAAACAAATTTTCTGGTTATTGGTCCAGGCTCTTTCCAGTAGGGAGCATGGCACCTTACCCTGTGGGAATCCTCTTGGGAAAGGGGTTATTTTAAGAGGCCTAATCTGTCAGAGATGAAGATAACTGTGACTTATAGCCTTTCATTGTTCTTGAATAGCCTTTCTGACACATCTGGGTGCATGATGTTTTTATTCGGTAGTCATTAATCAGTTTAGAATGTATCTTTCCTCCCTTGCCTGAGAGAAGAGAGAAAGACAGAGGTCACGGTTGGCTGAATAGCTGGGCAATTGTTTATTATTTAGGATAATGAGGGAAAGTCTGGGCATGTATTACCTTACCCTAAAGATTTATTTAGGTGATTAATTGAACTGGGTATATTCTAATGGTACCAGTATCAAATAGTTAATATATAAACATATCTAATAAATGTTTGGTGAATGAATGAAAATAACATTTTAAAAGAATTAATTTTAGTCTGTGGGATGTGGAAGAAGACACAAAACCAAAAAATAATCAGAAATAGCCTAATCTTGATGTTCCAAGCCAGTTCAGAAAGTGTGCAAAATTATTTACTATGTATTTATTATTTTTTGAATTATGATCATTGTGAATCTATGCATGAAACAAATCTATGTATAAAATAAAGGAATTTGAATGTGCTTCCTTCTTCTTTCCCCAGTCTTCTTCCCCATGATGGCACTAATGAACCTAAAACTAGGAAAGCAGGGATAGGGAGAAGCATAATCTGCCCAATTTATCGATTGGTTAATTAATCTTAAATTGTCAAGCCAGTATTATTTTTAGGTCCAAGCATTTCCTCAATGTCTATGTGAAGCACACTACATTTACTAGAAGCAATGAGAAGAAACAAAGGAACAAGACTATGCCACTGAACATGAGGCAATAATCCAAACCGGCAAGCATTTATTATATACCTACTGTGTACAAGGGAATTAATGACTGTTATCGACAACATATAAAACCTGAAAAATGGGTGAACAAACATTTGTCAAGCACAGCACTCTGATGGACTCTGAAAAGATAGAAATGTGAAAACACAGTTCCCTTCTTCAAAGAGTCACAGAATAATAGAGAAAATAAATTATGTACACAAATAAATATCATCTAATTTAGAATGTAGGAAAAAGATAGGAAAGGTGGTAACCAAATACTAGAGGAAATCTGATACCAGAATAAGATATCAGATTTCCTCTAGTATTTGGTTACCACCTTTCCTATCCTTTTCCTACAACATCTCATAGTTTTTACTCTGCCATGCAATTTTATGACTAATAATATATTTAATAATGACAATTACTAATAGAAAACAAATCCCCATACAACAAATACAGAGTTCAAAATATCTTTAAGGACTTAATACATAAATTGTACTATAGCCAGAGCACTGACACAGATTTTGCTATTGTTCAATATTGCCCATATATGACACTGACTCTCAAAAACTTAAGAATATTTTTCATAGATACTGCCACATCAAATACTCATATCTCCAAGCTACGTGGAATGAAAATCTTTCAAATCATAGAGACCAAACAGAGATGATTAAATTGTGGGAATAGGTTGAAGATAGTAGTCCTCTTTGTTGTTCTGTCTACCACAGAAGACTTTTTTCAGTGAACCTACATTTTTGGGGCATATATCCAATGCTTTTATTCAACTACAAAACAATTATTTTATGACTCTCTGCAATAGTCCATAAAACACAAAAATTTTAAAAGAATTTAAAAGAATTTTAGCATGCTAGCATCTTGTTCTAGGACCATTGCTAGCTGAATCCATTGAAAAAGGAATGAGATAATGATAATAATTGATAACTAAAATTCTCTTTATTTCTTTAATATTTGGGAAACATTTTTAATGTGTGATTTCATTTGATCTTAATGTTAAATTATGTATTTTACTCAACCATATTAGTGGTTCCTTAGGCTTTTTCCTTAGGAAAGAATAGAATGAAAAGTCAGGATTCTAATAAGTGTCTAAAATTACTTCTACTCCTGCTGCTACTACTATTATTACTACTATTACTGATTTCTAGTAGTACTGATACTACTAATATTACTAACAGAGAATTGGACATTTCAGTGATGTCAACAGTGACTCAACTACAACTACTGCTATTACTCCTCTACTACTCTACTATTGCTGCTGCTGCTGCTGCAAGGGATATTTTTATTTTACTCAAATATATTAGTGGTTCCATAGGCAGAAGTAAAGAGTAGAATTAAGTCAGGATGCTAGTGTCTAACATTATTGCTGCTGCTACAACTATGACTACTACTACTTTTACTATAACTACTATAACAGTGGTACTGCTACTGCTACTATTACTAATAGAGAATTGAACATTTCAATAACTCAACAACAACAACAATAACTACTACTACTACTATTATAACTACAACCTCTAGAAATAATAATACTAATCCAAGGGCCATGTGACATATCATAAATATCACTGTCAACAACAATAATTACTACCATTACTACAACTATTAGAAATAATGATAATAGTTCACAGGCCATGTGACATATAAATTGCACTGCCCTGGGAGATCCAAAATAAAACCCTTTCTCCCCATCTTTCTTTGTTCTTCTGCTAACTACCTGCATAACTTTTATTGAGTCACTTGAACTCTAAGACTTCAGTTTCCTTATTTTTAAAATATAAAGATTAGGTAGAGAAACAATGGTAAAATGGAAAGAGCACTGAAAGTTAGATTCAAAGCAGAAAAAATAAAAATCTTACCTCTGTCACTTACTTTTCATGTAATTATGAGCAAGTCATTTATCCTCAGTGGGTATGGAAGGGTGTCAGTTTTCTCATCTGTAAAAAAGAAGAGTTTGAATCATATGGTCTCTAAGGTCCCTTCCAGCTCTAAATCCTGGAACTAGATGGACTATCCTAGCATCAGCTCTGTAATTCTGTAATTCTATGATAAATCATCTCGTCCTTTACCTTACTATACAGATAAGGAAAATGAGGCTCTGTGAGATGGATTGTATTGGCCAATGTCATACAGCAAGTTTGTGATGGACCTTTGGGTGAATCTTTAAGTCTCCTTAACTTTCACATTCTATGGTTCTCTCCAGATCATAGTTATTTATCTCAACATTTCCCCAAATCCTATAGTATTTAATGCTGCTTGGACCATTGTATGAAGAAGTTAATGCTCCCTGTATTGTATATTGTGTATTGTACATTGTGATTTAATGTAAGTGTCTGGTCTCTCCAGTAGCTAGGTGCCACAGGGGCTGGGGGATAGAGCACTTGAGTCCATAAGGTCTGTGGTAAAAGCCAGTGTCAAATAATTGCTAGATGTTTGACTCTGGCAAGTCAATTAACTTCTGTTTGTCTCAGCTGTCTCAAATATAATGGGGATAATAACAGCACCCATTTCCTAGGAGTATTTAAGGACCAATGTCTCTGGCATATAGTAGGTGCTTAATAAATGCTTATTTCCTTCCTTTCTTGCTCTTTTTCTCTCTTCAACCCCTCCCTCCCTCCCTCTTTTTCTCTCTCCCTACCTTCCTTTCACCTTCCCTCTTTTCCTCCAGATTCTTTCCCTCCTTCCTCCCATCTTCTTCTTCCTCTTATTCTCCCCTCCCTCTCTCCCCTTTTCCCTCTTTCCTTTATTCCTTCCTCTTTCCATTCTGTCCCTCCCTCTTTTCTTCTCTCTCTCCCCCTCTTTCCTTCCTTTTCTCCTTCTCTTCCTTCCTTCCAGACAGAGACTATGTGTATCTAAAGGGCAAGAACTAAGTCTTAGTCATTTTTAACCTCTCAGCTCTGAGCACAATACAGTACACATAAGGATTCAATAAATATAAACCAATAAACAAATTGGTTTTCCCTTTTTGAAAAATTAGACACTTTGAAGTATCAGAAATAGATTGAATTTTAACACTTTAAAAGCAACTTGTTTATTTAAATGTTCCTGCATAATCAAAGGTAGAGAAAAAAAATCTGTTTCCACATCTCTTAAGTTTTGTTGTAGCCAAAGAAAACCTCCTTGGGTCATCTTCTGACCAGCATGGTGATCTGAAGAGTTTAGCCAAAGTTTTGCACACTTGGGAAATGGTACTAAAATAGTATTGAATGAAAAAAGAGCCCTTTAAAAACATAGCTTTTCATTGACTGCTGTGGGACTCCTTACTCAAAACTTGGGTTAAGCAGGTGCTGTGTTGTCAGGCTGCCAGATTCTAGGTGGGGGACTTATCAAATTATGAATGAATGCCTGTCAGAGAAGTCACATGACTGTTCTGGCCAGGACTGTCAGTGTGGTCATTTTGGGAGCTGGGGGGAAGGCACCAACATTTCTTGCCACAACTACTGTTTTATTCTCCCAACAGTTGAAACAGACATATCCTTACAGCCATTTACTGTAGTACGTATAAAGCAAGGTTTTCTGGTTCCTTTTGGTTTTATTCCCCCTACATCCCAGCTGTGCCCAAAGAATTGTATTTGGCATGAATGGTCAATTTCTCAAAAACAAAAGCCAGAAATTCCAAAGAAAAGAAAAAAAAAAAAGCTTCAGCCAGAGCAATTCATTTTAATTCTCTTTTTTGGTGTTAGTCCACAATGGAAAATACTACTTTTCCTGAGACTGAGTAAAAGAAATGCATGGAAATTCCCACCTATTTACTGTAGTAAATACTTTCCAAATATTTAGCAACTTTTTAGTTAGTTCAAAAGTATCTAATTCTCCTTTCTTCTTTTAAACTTTTAATACCATTGACTAAAAATATTTGGATACAGTATCTAACTCTATGATACCTTTTCATTATTCTCCTTATCTCCACAATCCATTTAAATTCATGTAGTCCTAAGGGCATTTGGTAAACTAAAGATTCATTTTTTCCCAAAATAAAAACATCCCCATTTTTGTTGTTTCTTACTTGTGACCAACTCTTTATGATTCCATCCCATCCTCTGCCATCTCCTCTTTTTTTTAGTCTTACCCAGTCTTTTCCAAAGAGTCCTGTCTTCTCATTTTGTGGCCAAAGTATTTAAGCTTCAGTTTAAATATTTGACTTATAATGGAGATCTGGGCTATAAGAGCTTTTTCAAAGAGCACCATCTTCTGACATGTTTTAGGTTGATTGGGCACTAGAAAGAGAAGAGAACTCTTCTTATCACAACAAAGCAGCAGGAACCAACTGTCTCAGCCTCCAAAGAGACTGTTCAGGACTAAGTAGCCAAAAGCCTTACTTGGTTTCTGTGGTTGCTGACACATTCTCTAATCCACAAACACATCCCTGGCATAACTGAAGGCATGATAATTCATGAAAATACTTAGAAAAGAACTGTAGTTTCATCTTTGCTGCTCCTCCTTCTACTGACATAAATTATAATCCTCTACACCTCCAAAGGTAGTCTTCATGAGTTACTATAAAAAGAAAAGCCACCATTTCATGACTGAAAACCAAACAAACTAAAATTGTGTTGAGATTGTCAGAAAAAGTCCTGTGTATTTGCCAACGTTACTCTGATTTACTGTGGAAGCAAGCATAGTGTCATGTCTCAAAAACAGCAGTATATGAGGAGCAGCTATAAAAACAGCTCATAAGCATTTCCCTGCTTTCCCACAAACAGAAACTAGATGTTGTAAATATTTCCTCCAAATGAATCTGGGTAAGAGAGTCCCATGCAAGGGCATTTCTCTTCGTGGTCATTCACAAATATAATTGAAGAATATAATATCTGCACTAGGCAAAATTGTGATCAGAGAGCAAAAACTGGGTAAAAGCTTAGAGGTGATCTCATCTGACCCCCCCTCTTTTTACAGAAGTAGCCCAGTGAAATTCAGGGACTGGCCTATGGTCACATAGGTTATAATTGTCGATGTTAAGATTTAAACTTAGATCCTTTTATTCTAGAATCACTTGGCTTTTCCTCCAATACCTGAATATGTCTTCAGTTTCCCTTCTTTCTGTCCCCTTTCTCCTCTAAAAGTAATTTAAATATTACCTCCTTCCTCTTCTATTCTTAGGATTGCAGTACTACATTACCTTACTGATTTTGCTTCCTATAAATGCTGAAGATCTAGATAATTTCAACTCATTTTTAACTAAGATGTAAGTGAGTGATCAGGCCTCTCTCCTGGGCATTTACACTGTGATATGATTTAAGATAAAGGAATGCTTCTTTAAAAGTTGAATTTCAAGCATCCCTGAATATATTGAGGGGAAATTTGAGAATGAAGTATTCATGAAACCTCTAAAATCACAAAACATCAGTAATAACCTTCTTTGCAACATAAAGTGATTTCTGGAAAGAACAGCAAGCTCTTGGAGGTTCTTTTATATCTTTCATTTCATACTGACATATTGGGGAACAAGCATTTTCTCTAATGGTAAAGGGAAATAGCTAAAACTAAAAATAGAGTGCCATCTTTGTATTGTTCAATCATAGCCTACTCTTCATCACTTCATTTGGGATTTTCTTGGCAAAGACATTGGATTGATTTGCCATTTCTTTCTCCAGCTCATTCTGAAGATGACAAACTGGTAAACAAAGTAAAGCGTCTTGTTCCACACAGCTAGTAAATATTTGAGGTCAGCTTCAAATTCAGAAGAAGTCTTTATGACTCCAAGCCCAGTGCTCTATCCACTGCACCATTATTCTCAACCCCAATTTTTTCCTCACTAAAACTTGCATACTCTAAAATAAAGTATGAGAAAGGCGAAGAAGAAATCCAGACCAAAACATGCTAACATCTATTAGGTTCTTCTAAATTTGCAAAATACTGACTATATATTATTAGTTTGTTGGTAACATAGAATATTCTACCAATGTATGTTCAGTGATGAGTATTAGCCCGTTAGAACTTGTATTAGAAACATATTCAGAGCATAGAATAATGTTAACTAGTGTGGTTCTTCATCTATAAAATGGGGAAGATGATAACAAGATCATTTGATCCTCTAAACCAATATAGTCAAATCCAAATAAAACCAGTCCCTGCCATTGCACTTTGACTTAGAAAACCACAGATTAACATTATTTACATTTTTCTAGAGGATATAAATTCCTTGAGAACAAGACCTATAATCTCTGATCTTTGTATCTTCCAGCCTAGCATGGTAGCTTGAATATAAAAGGTGTTTAATAAGTGCATATAGACTTGGAGTGAATGGCTTCAGTAGACATAATAGTTCTATAGGTAAGAAACCCAGAATGTTTTCCAGTGAACTTTGCCCTGGCAGTTAACAAGCAATAAGCAATAATAGAGTTCTTTCAGTGGGATTTAACAGGGCCCTAAATTGCACCAGGTTTAAACTACCTGAAGCTGTATGACTAAGCTCACTGGGGCAGTTGGAGGCAGCAAATCTGTGGCCCCTCCTTATTTTAGTCTTTATTGGGAGTGGGAAATGGATACCAGTGAACAAAACTTAGGAGATGAAACACAAATGATTTTTTCTCAGCACATTTCTTTTTACTAAAACATATTTGCTTATAATGACATGAATTCTCAGAATTTCGGAGGCATTTTTGTAATCTCCTGCTTTATTACTTGGTCTGAGTATGGAGATAACTCCAAACACTGTCTAGCATGCTGACTTGACTTAAAGACATTTCCAAGGTAGAATGCATTTGTGTATCAGAATGGTTCCTTAACAATAATACCTTCCAGTTCATTACCGAGGACAAAAATTACAAGGGAAATCGATTCTCATACTCTGGGGCATAAACCAGTCACCAGCTAGGGTCAGGATGAAAGTTTCCCACCAGACTGAAGGAGTGTTTTGCATTTCATATTTCCAAAAGGTTTTACACTCATCTATAAATTAATCTCCAAGACCTCTAAGAGGCACAACATGCTTTATTTTTTAAAAAGCCCTGTTTACTCAAAATTGCAATAACTGCATCAGTCAATCAATGAAAATTAATAAGTGCCCAAGTGCTTACTGGATATCTAGCACTCTCTTACACACTGATAAGGATTTAAAGGAAACAGTCTATACATTTTGTTGGGGGAAATAACATAAAGAGAAAAAAAATATAAAGCCTATACAAGATAAAGACAAAGCAATTTGCGGAGACATAGGAGATGGGTATTAAATAGAACAATACATTCCAAGAATGGTCAGGTAAGGGAAGATGTAGGTTCATAGAAGTGGGAGATGGAGGGTCTTTTATAGGTAATAGCAAGTTGATCATTTGGACTAGAAAAGAGAATAAATGAGGGTAATGTAAGATAAGCCTGCAAAGGTAGTCCAGGTTTAATAGTGAAGGGCTCTAAATGGTAAACAAAGGACTTTCTATTCAATTCTAGAGGCAATAAAAATCACTAAGACTTTTTGAGCAGTGGATGACAATTTTATGATGAAATTTCATAATGACAACTGGTCAGAAATATACAATAGCTAATTGAGAAGGGTGACTAGAACTCAAAGGAGAAACAATATCTAAATCTGGAAGTCATCTGCATAGAGATGATTATGGAATACATGGATCTGAACTCACTAACAGCCCATTACCTTGCTGCAATGAGGGCCTAGTTAAGATGAGGGAGCATAAATTTGAACAATATTCAGTGACTTCTTCTAGCATGTTTAATGTTTAATGTTAACTGAGAAGAATGCTATCTTCCCAAAGGAAGTGATTTTGTTGTTGTTCAGTAGTTTTTCAGTCATGCCCACCCTTTCGTGACCTCATTTGGGTTTTTCTTGGCAAAGATAATAAAATGGTTTGCCATTTCCTTTTCTAATTAGTTTTATACATGGTAAACTGAAGCAAACAAGGTAAAATGACTTTCCTAGAGTCACACAGTAAGTATCTGAAACCAGATTTGAATTCAGGAATAATGCTGGACTTGGAGGCAGGAAAGACTTTAAATCCTGCTTAAGACACTTCTTAGCTATGTGGCCCTGAATAAGTAATTTAATTTTGTCAGCCTCAATATCCATATCTGTAAAATGTAACTAATAATAGTATCAATTTCAGAGTTTTTATGAGGCTCAAATGAGATAACATACACAATAGCTTTTTCAAAACCTAAAGTACTATGCTATTATTATCTGACTTAAGAAACTTCAAAGAAAGAGAGTTTGCTGAGCAGTGGTGGCAAAGGGAGATTGTGTAGATGTAAGTCAGGAATAAGAAATATGTTTGACTCCTGGTCTAGTGTGTTGGGGCGGGGAGAGAGAGAGAGAGAGAGAGAGAGAGAGAGAGAGAGAGAGACAGACAGAGACAGACAGAGAAACAGAGACAGAGACAGACACAGACAGACACAGACAGACACAGACAGATAGACAGACAGAGACAGACACAGACAGAGAGAGAGCGACAGAGAATGAAAACATTCTTACTAGGGAGAATGGCTAAGGATGCAGTGCTTTCTTTGTGGAGAGAAGTTTATAAATTCCAGAAGACAGAAGGAACATGACAGAACATGGGTCCCAAAAATTGAAGGCCAAGGGGACCAGGTGCAGGATTTACAATAAGGGATACCTGGACTGGAATCTTGACTCACATACTTACTAGTTTTTGCCCTTTTTTTAAAAATCTTGTCCTTGATCTTGGTTCTTTGAATCTCCATTTTCTCATTAAAATAAGGAATAATAATATCTGTGGCATTGACCTCACAGGGCTTTTTGGAGGGTCAAGAGAGAGACTAGTCTTCTTTGTAAAATTTCAAGTATTATATAAATATCTTCTGTTATTACTGACTAGATCTAGCCTAAATAGACCATCTGATTAACTGTTATGACATTACTTATGTCAATATTAGTTGGCTACTTTCCATTCATTTCATTGAGCTATAGTTTATTTGGCTGTTTCAGATTTAGAGGATAAGTTTTTAAGTATGAAAGGGAGATAACTCTTGTTCCTAAAGTATTTAATAGTGTATAAAATAATTTTTTCACAATAAATGATTCTCATAGGTAGGTAGGTAGGTAGAATTGTGGGTAGGTAAGCAGTATATGAGTAGGCAAGTAGATGGGTGAATGAGTAGATAGGTAGAAAGTACATATAATGTATCCTACTAATGAAAAAATCTTTGACTACATTTACTAGATGTGTGACTCTGGGCAAGTTACTCATTTGCCTCATTTCCTCATCCATAAAATGGGGACACACTGGACAAGAAAATGACAAGCCACTCTAGTATCTTTGCCAAGAAAACTTCAATTGGAGTAATGACAGGTAGGACACAAATGAACAGTAATAACAACTAAGTGACTAAGTATGGGATAATGAAAAGAGCACTGAATTTGAAGTCACAGGTTTTGACTAAGATACCTCCTCTGAGAGGAGTTTGGGAAAGTTATTGGATCTCACTAAAGGAATATTGAAATAAATGATTTCTAAGATCTCTTCTAGCAAGGTTTTAAAGTTATGTATCACATCTATATCTTCTAAGTTCAAATCTGGAATTCTTCTTACTATATACTATTGCCAGTAATAATACTGTTTTCCTTCCATGGGCTTCACCAAGTACTTTCACATCAATTATCTCTTAGTTTCACAACAACTACACGAGGTAGGCAGGGCTGATATTGTTGCTCTTAGTTTAAATGAAAGAAAACTAAGGCTCATGAACCTTGAAGTGACTTGACCAGCTTTATGTGATCAGTAAATCATAGATGGGCAACCAACTCATCTTAGGTTCATATCTTAAAGAGAAAAAAAAGCTCATGTTATTTAGTATCCATTTCAGTTTGGATCTTTTCCTTAAATGCCATCTATTGATTAAAGATTTGTTTGGGGGTTTTTTGTTTGTTTTGGTTTCAAATTTTTTTTGTATTATGGTTATTAGACAATATATTAAATTTTTAAAAAAGATTTTTTAAAAGATGACTAGAGCATTTTCACATTAGTTCATCTTTGGTAATTCTGAAATAATAATTCTCTATGGAGTGACAAAATTTATTTCTAAATTTCTCTTTTCAGCAAACTTGTTTATTAAGACTAGGCCTTACCCTAGCTTAAGCTATTAAATAGCTTCCATTTTGGCACCTTCCATTTTTCTTTTGCCAGTCTTTCTCCCTAGGGATCCACACCATGGATCCCAGCAGAGGTAAGTTCTCTTTAGCAATGAGCCACCCTTTTTATAAAGCTTTTTATTTTCAAAACATATGCATAGACAGTTTTCAACATTCACCTTTGCAAAACCTTATGTTCCAATTTTTTTCTCCATCTCTTCCCCCCATCTCTTCCACTAGAAGGCAAGTAATCCAATATATGTTAAACATGTATAATTCTTCTATACATATTTCCACAATCATCATGCTGCACAAGAAAAATCAGATCAAAAAGGAAAAAAATGAGAAAGAAAACAAAATGAAAGCAATCAACAACAATAAAAGTGAAAATACCTGTTGTAATCCATACTCAGTCCCCACAGTCCTTTCTGTGGGTGCAGATGGCTCTCTCCAACACAAAACCTGGCCTGAATCAATTTGCTGTTGAAAAGATCCACGTCCATCAAAATTGATCATCATATAATCTTCTTGTTGCTGTGTATAATGTTGTCTTGGTTCTATTCACTTCACTTAGCTTTAGTAATAATCCACCCATTAAACTACCCTTTCTGACCCCATCCTTCTTTCTACACACACACATACACACACACACACACACACACACACACACCACCACCACCACCATCATCATCATCATCATCATCGTTACTAAATATAATCCTGTTCTGTCCCAATCCAAATTAGGTTCTTAGTCCTCTGCTCTTTATTTGTTGTCAACTAGGTAATAAAAATCATTTAACTATACTCTTGATAATAATATCTAGTTAAAATCATAATATCTATAACAATATATAATACATTATAGTTATTGTATAATTGTATATAATATGTAACCGTAAATTGTATGTCATATAATATTTATAATAATATGCATATGTGATACAGAATAATATAATAATATGTCACACTTTAAGGTTTATCAAGTCCCTTATAGATGTTATCTCATTTGACCCATTTAACCATGTGATAGATTCTATTATTATCCCCATTTATAGATAAGGAAACTTACTCAACATCACACATCTAGTAGATGTCTGAGGCAGGATTTACACTCAGGCCTTCCTGTTTATAATTCCAACACTATCATCCACTTTGTTACTTAGGTAACAGCCCATTTAAACAAATTGTTTTACCTCTGTAAGAGTACTTGCCTTTTTGGTGACACTGCCTTGGTTTTACCCAGAGCAGTAATTCTAATTTTAAGAATTTCAGGCATCATAGTGGGCCTATAAGGAAAGATATTTGGGGAACAAGCAGTCCTTCCACAGTCCTTCAAATCATTTCTCCAAGATAGGCTCACAGGGCCAATGCTGGTGTCTATAAATGAGCTGTCTGCATTCTTTGAATAAATTCTCAATAGCCATTCAAGTCTGAAGTCCTAGTGTGAGTATGGGTTTCAACAAAATCAACTTAAGTTGTGTATCTAGGAGCCTTGCCAAGATAAGCACAAGCAAGCCAAAGGGACTTGGCTAGGGGTGAGGGTGAGTGAATGAGAGTATTAGGTGGCCTCCATAGGGCCCACTTAGCCTTGCTCATAGCCACAGAATTCCTATGTCTGGGGCTTGCCATTTTGGCCTTCCTCTGCCCACATACCCCCAGCATTCACTTACCCTTGCAACTAGGCAAGAGAAGAACCAGTCTTAGGGAGAGAAATTTGAAAAGGTCAAAGGGAACAAGCCATTTTGAATGAGGATCAAGCCTCAGATTCAAAGAAAAATGCCAAGTTTCACCCCCTTGTCACCATGAGCCATCCTCAAATCTTTTTTCATAGCTAATAACTTAAATTAACTAAATTTATTACAATGTATTTCATTGACTGTACACATTAATGTCATCTGCCCTTATTAGCTCCATCATAACTCCTAAATCTGGGTGGATGAGCACAACTCCTGGCAGCAGATGTATGACAGTTGTCATGGATAAAAATAATTACATGAGGATAAACGAGGTTCAGTGAATGGCCCTGTCAAATTTGCTGAAAGAGGAGACAGCTAAGGCCTTGTGATTTGTCCTGTAGGAAAGTATCAAGCTGCAAAACACACACTTAAGGCACTTCAGAATGCTTGACAATACCATTGATGATGGTGGTGGTGGTGGTGATGGTGGTGGTAATGATGATGGTGATGAAATTGAATAGTAAACATGTTTTATGCCACCTTGGACCTCGGTCAAAGTCCATTTAAGATTCTAGGTTCCTATTCACCATAAAGTGAGAAGTCATCATTATTATTAACCCCATCTTATGATTGGAAAGAGAGCCATCAAGTGATTTAATTAAGATCATGCCAAAAACAGCAGTAGAACTAAAGAGAGGTCCCTGTTTCTAAGACTGCTCACTCAATTTGCTCTCTTAATGGCAAAATGCTTAAATAATAAGTCAGGAATGGTATTTGTTCCCTGAATCATAGGACCATAGATCTTAAATTTGAAAGGAACTTTGAGGCCACCAAGTCCAAAATTCTTGTTTTCCAGATGATGAAAATGAACTCAGAGAAACCCAAAACCTACCTAGTCATACAGGTGGTTGGTGACAGAAGAGCTCTTTTCTCCTTTAGTTGTTCTCCAGAGCAAGATGTGATGGAAAAAGTACTGCCTTTGATGCTTTGATTCTGATGCTGGTCTGGCCACTAATTCACTCACTAACCTTTGTAGTCAAGTTATTTTATCTCCCTCAGGTACCTAATCTGTAAAATGAGAGGACTGATCCATGTTCCTTCTACATGAAAATCAGAGGTTTCAAGGCAGTTAGGCAAAAACTAATAACAAGCAGAAAGTGTGATTTTCTCCAGGCCTAGATCCACCTTAAAAAAAAAAAAACTTAAGGTCTACTCTCCTGTCACCTTGATTGTAAAGAGAAATACAGCCAGGGAAAGAGACAACAACATAGACAGAAGACTTTTTTCCTCAACTGCCTCTGCAAATGGATTCAGAAAGGCCATCTTTTAATAAAGTTCTTTTCTCCCTTGGTTTTATGCACAATGTTGAAAAGAGTATGACAGATTCCCACTGATATTTATTATTAGCCCAAGAGTCACACCTGAGCTTTAGAAGAGTCAGTTGCTCACAAGAGAAGCTCTGAAAGAGTCTGGTCAACAGTCTTCTCCATCATGTTCTCTTGGATTCCCCTAACTCCCTCTCCTAACTTCCTTCTCAGCAAGTCATATGGTTTCCCCTTCTTTTTACCTCACTCCCTAAATATTTATGATGAAATTCATATAAGAGGAAAGAACATAATTGAGAGAGTGGCCAAAAAAAACCCAGTTCTGGGAGCATGCAGTTATGGTGGACCTACTCCTGGAAATTTGTGATAATACCAGGAATGGAGGGACCAAGTACTCCTATACAAAGTAAAGGTTTTCTCTGCCTATTTCTCATATGCTTAGCACGAACTGAAGAATAAGCTTTTTAAGTGGCATAATTGAATGTGCATGCATACAAAAGGCCTTAATAGTCTAGTAATTCTGTGATTGTTTGTAAGAGGAGTATATACTTCTCTAGGCTTCTGGTAGGGGGCTACCCTGTCACCACTAATTCAAGAGAATATGACAAAATTGGAAGCCAGACTTGGTATCCCGGGAAGCTCGGAGAAGTGATTTTCTTGTCTCATTCCCAACAATAGAACAATGTCAAGATATTGCATCCTACAAACAAAAGAGTGACTCATGCATTGGTCAAGTCACTTTTTGGAAGTAAACTTGGTGGAATGAATGCTTTTATAGGAACTACTTGAAATTTAAAACAAATCTCCCAGGGACCAAGAGAATTTTTTTATAAAATATTTTCCATTTTTTGCTGCGGTATTTTATTATAGCAATAAATATCAAAAAATGGTTTGATGATATTGAGGGCACTAATCACTAGCTGGCATTGAGTAATTGATAATAGGGAGAAGATATAGGAATAGAGGCTCAAGCCAATATAGGAATAGGGGCTTGAACCAATAGAAAGATATCCTCTAGACTTCAGGGGTATATCTAGTACTTTGAGGAGAAAATATTGTTGTCATCTGGAGACCCAACTTTCCATTGTGAGAGGGAGCTAGGATAAGAGTATTAAAAGAATTACAGCAATAAGACATGCCATTCTGTGTGACAGAAAGCAGAAAAAAAATCCATAAGTCCCCCTCCACTCTCATCTCTGGAGTACTTTGCTGATCTATGGCTAAAATGATTACTTTTATAAAAGAGCTATTTAAAAACAACAACTTTGAATAGTAGAAACTATTCTTCTCAAAAGGAAGAGATTCCAAGGACTTTAACTAGAGCTCAAAACTAGGAGCAGAAAAAAAACTCAATATCCATGTGTCCAGAGGGGCTGTTCCTGGGAGAACATCATGATATGGAAAACTAACAAGAAGTTGGCCTGGCAGGAGCCATGTAGTATAACAACAGAATATTGGTAGGTTCCATTAGACTGTGAGTTCCTTGGCAGCAGGAATTATCTTTTCTATTGTTTTTTATTCCTAACATGTAGCATAGAGTCTAACACATATAGACCGACTTAGAAAACAACTGTATTAGAGACAAGTTGCCTCAGTTTGTGTGTATCTGTATATATATCAGATGATATATATTTGTGTGTGTATGTATATATGTGTGGGAATATGTATCTCATATCTATGGAAAGAATGTTTCACAACTACTTTTCTTATGCCATTTCACTAAATGTCTTTACAAAAAAAAGAAAAGAGAAAAACATACTTACATTTATTCTTGATATGATCATTTAAACCAATTTTCCTATTCAAAAAATTATGGGGGAAATTTATTACCATTTCCTTGAGAGAGGAATTCAATATACAATAAGTATGTTTTAGACCCTTCCAAAAGAGTTTCATTCCTTAAGTACCAAAAGATATGTCACAGGGCAGCATCACCTATGGAGATGCCCCACAGCATGGATTGTGTTATAATGAGATTTCAGTGAATTTACTTTGGTTACTTGTAAGGCAAGCACAGCTGTTAGCTAGTTAATTAAAGTGGGCGTCATAAACCCAGGAAGATGACCTAAGATGTTGCTTTTAGCATGACACATTTCCTCTGTGAAAGGTTTGTGTTTAACTTTGTAAAGTAATAGGTTCAAGGGAAAATGACCAAAGATTTAGATGCCCAGCCCACTCAACTGAAACATTTACATTTTCTTTGCTAGGGCTGCAGACCTTGTTCTAGCTTCTTGCACTCTGCCTGGCCTCACTCTGTCGTATTCTGATCTCTTAGAATATAATTCTAATGTGCCCAGCTTTTCTAAAGCTGTACTGGCTTCTTTATTTCCTCCCACATATGCTTTTGTCTTAGACTCAAGACATGGCTTCATGCCTTTGATTTATGGTACCTGTTTACCCCTCTCTGAGTTATTCGATTTCCTGGCTGTGAGAGCTGGCTGGCTCAGAATTTGGAGATCTGCCAGACCTACCACATCCAGTCCTGTACTGTTCTGTCCAATCGCCACCCAAGTTTCCGAGGAAGACAGAAGTGGTGGATTAGGTGGGGAAGGAGGGATAGCAACAGTACTATCACTGACTCAGAAGTCATTGTTTGCTACTCACACCTGCAAAGAGGCTTGCTCTATGATAGACTTAAGTTTCAGTGAAATAAAGATAAAATTTTTTTATCTTTTTTTAAAATTCAGGTGAACATGGGTTTGAGTCCCACTTCTGACACATAATAGCTTTGTGAAGAGAGTAGCTGAGTGGCACAGTGAATAAAACACTGGGTTGGCAGTCAGGAGGATCTGAATTCAAATCTGTTGTCCGACACTTTTTAGCTGTGTGATTCTGAACTAGTAAATTAACGCTGTTTGCCTCAGTTTTCTCATCTGTAAAATGAGGTGGAGAAGGAAAAGGAAACTATTCTGGTATCTTTGCCAAGAAAACCCCAAATAGAATCATCAAGAATAGGACATGACTGAAAAAAATGACTCAATAACAAGAGCTTTGTGATTTTGATTAAGTTGCTTAAGTTCTTAATACTCCAGATAATTTTCTGAGACCATAAAAAGTTACAGAACAGTTGTTTATCTGAGTTGGTAAAGGGAGCTCATTCCTCAAGATTTATCCATGTTAATGAGAGCCCAGCCCCAACTTGGAGATGGAACCTACTATCAGCCCCAAGAACTCTTAACTATGAGCTAAGTCAGAATTCTGAGGCCATACTAAAGGGACAATTTGCTCCTCAAATCTCTTCTTTCTGTTAACCTCCCTCAAGAAAAGTAAGATAGGAGTAGAGGACCAGTATGGGGCTCCCAATCCCATCACTGGCCGCTCTATTTCTTCTGATTTGATATAGAAGGAAAATGAGACTCTGATCAACTGTAGAATAGCCAACGAGGCCAGGCACTTGTTGTGGTAGAAGGGAAAACAGTGCCTTCCTCTCCTTTAGAAAATTATCCTTACATCATAAACACAACAGGAAGTGGTGGTGCGGGATTAGTTTTTTAGAATATATATAGAGTTTTTGGTTCAGCAGTCAATTAAAGAGTCTTCATGACTAATAGGAGAGGGCTTCCATTATGTAACCCAAGGCAGCAGTGGGGAGAGAGGGGGAACACTACAATACAGAGAAGTGTTGTAATTCCAATTTTAATTTAATTTAATTTAAATTAAACTTAATGTTAAATGTTAAAAATACACTAAGATTTTTTTATACCTTCTAAACATGTTATGCATGTGTGTACAACTACATATTCATATGCATATACATAAAAATAATATATAGCATTAGATTTTTGAGCTCCTAAAGGGCAGAAACTGTAATTTGTTTTCTTTTGTATCTACTCTGTTTAGAACAATGCCTGGTACATAACTGACACGTAATAAAACTTTATTGACATATATATGTATATATGTATATATAAATATCAACAGCTATATATGCATATATATGTATGTATACAAATATACTTACACATATATGTAAATGTATGCATGTATAAATGTGTGTATGTGAAAATGTGTATGTGTATATATATGTATATTTATACATGCAACTAGGAAACAAATAAACACTAGACATGCAAAGAGGAAGATCTAAGTTCAAAACACACTTATCATCTTAATCTTGTATTCTCAATTGTGAGTCTTAATCTTGTATGTCTCAATTTCCTCTTCTGTAAAATGGGGATAATAATAGCTTCTACTTCTCAAGGCTATTGTTAGGAAAAAATGAAATTTATAATCATATATATCATATATATGCACATACATATTTATTAAGTTTTTTCATCATGTTATCCTACCAGTTTCTGATCCTACTTTATCATCAGTTCTTTAATTCATCAGACATAAAGTAGGGAACAAGAAAATGAAGTTATTTTTAAACAACCAGGGGAGCAGAGGGAATATACATAGAGAAGAAATTCTGTTATCCCAATAGGTACTCTTATTTGACCAAAGTGAATACTTCTAAAATACAGGTTTCTAGCACTGGTATAAACCAGTCAGCAAGTAACAGTTTCCCTTTACTATCCAACACACCCCAATTAACACAACCAGAGGAAGGAATAAATTTCAACAGGAACAGCTTATCAACATACAATTAGCACTCAATAATTTATCCTTGTAATGCCAGATCAAATTAAAACATTGTGTCATAAATCAGTTACTCGAGTAAGCCACCAACTCCTGCAAACACGGAAATTATATTTTGGTTGATTTGCTTACCATTTACCACCCTCCTGCCCAATTGTTTTTCATCTCAAATCCAAGCCAACGGGGAGCTAAAGGGGTATTCATCACTTTCCAGAGTTCCAGGTCACAAAAACTGTGAATGGCATTCTAGCTGAGGACTAACTTGGGCCCCAAGAGGTCAGCTTGTCCAGCCTTCTACCTTAATGCAGATGGACCAGCTGGCAAATCATTCTAAATGGCTAAATGTTTATCTGAGTCTTAATAAGAAGAATCTAGGAAAGAATATGCCTTGATCTCTCTCTCTTTAAATTCTCCCAGGATCTTTTTCCCCTTATAGGCAAAACTATTTTCCTTGAATCTAACTTCCATCCTTTGTGCTTTAACTTAAATCTTGAGACCTTTGTTCTGCCACCAAGGGAAAATGAAAACAGCTGGTCACCATTTCACTCTAGAATCATCTCTAATAAAGCGAAAGCCTATCATTAATTCCCTCACAAACCCTCTTATGCCTCAAATTAAATTTTAAAAATATGTCTTTTACTTTTGTTTTTGAGTCCTGTTTCTCAATTCTTTTTGCTTTTTCTCTGTCTTCACTGTTTTCTTCACATCTCAAGTTGCATGATATAGATTTGGTCATATTTCTCAATTAAGATCTGATCAAGGAAGTCATAAAATCTCCTAGAAGGTAACAAAAAAGATTTCTGTCTTCAATACTATGTGTTAAACAAAATTTTACATTTAAAAATGGCTAACTAGTTGTTCATAGTTATCCCTTCCACATCATTAGGAGTTAGGGACATGGCACCCAAATAATCTGGAAAATCTACATAAAATTTTTTGGTTCTCCCTGCACATCAGAGAAGTTTGAATTATCACAGTATTAAAAGGTGGCATTATACAACACTATACATATATTTTATGTGATTCTGAAATTCTAAACTTTCTTGTCATCTACTAGCCTTTATATGTTATCTGTGACTTCCACAGAAAAATTTCAACAAAAATTCCTATTTAATTTATTTTGCTGCCCTGTGATACATTGAAATCACAATGGGGAAAGTTGCAATATGTAATTGTAAATGTAACAGATAACTGTAAATGTACATGAATGAATAGATGTGTACATGCATGCACACATGATTGATGTCCTTGTTCTTGTAGAGGACCAAAATGACATCACTATGTTAGAATCAAGTTACAGTATGTCTGACTGTGGCTGATCAGACCAACATGAGCTTGGAATAATCTACCACAAGTGGGCACAAATAGTCCATATGAACATTTGGGGTGATTTCTCTAACTTTGCACATCTCACATTTCTTTTGACTTAATTCAATTCTGCTTTGCTCACTGAGCACAGCACCCTCTCTGATATGGGCAATCCATGCTAAGCGGTCCTGTGCCACCCATGTCATACAATCAATTCTAAAGTTCTTAAAAGACCTTGAGAGTGTCCTTGAGTATATCGCTTTTTCTGACCATCATCTGAGCACTTACCCTGTGTGAGGTCTCTGTAAAATAGACTTTTTGGCAAATGCACATGCCCACATATACACATATACATATATATTCATGCACAAATATGTATATACACATATATGCATATCTAAATATACATAGAATATTATATATGTATATAAATTTTTGTGGCTGTACTTTTGTGTTAACAAAAAAGTAGAAACAATCAATTAGGGAATGGCTGAACAAATTGTGGTATGTTAAAATAACAGAATATTATTTTGCTATAAGAAATAACTAATATGAGGAATTAATGGAAACCTGGAAGGATTCATGTAAATTGATATAAGTAAAGTATCTAAAACAAGGAGAACAACTTATATAATGATTACAATGCAAAATCTACACAACACTGAAAGAGATCAGAATTATGTTCACTCCAGTGAGTGTATGGCTTCATTCATGAGGCCATTGAACTCTTGGTGAATCATGGATCCTTTCTCCCAGGAAAGAGGTA
The DNA here is from genome assembly GCF_902635505.1 of Sarcophilus harrisii. NCBI lineage: Eukaryota > Metazoa > Chordata > Mammalia > Dasyuromorphia > Dasyuridae > Sarcophilus > Sarcophilus harrisii. The sequence continues at coordinate 397,217,098 of NC_045428.1, read as the reverse complement.
TTAGACCTTAAGTAGAAAATGAGAGTCACTCTGTCAGACACTGCCAAGATATGGATTGATTTTGTTTAGCTGCACTTTTTGTTGTTGTGAACATTCTCTTAAGAAAGTCATGAGGAGTCATTGAGAAGAGGCAGCAATGTAAAAGAAAGAGTATAAATAAAACATGAATATAGAACAAAAAATTAAATGGTTGACTGGGGTCATTGAAGAGTTTGTTGTCATTCATCTTGATGCTTAAGATTCAAAACTTGCGAGGTTTGTTCTGTCTCGATGCAAATAAAATAAAAGGCTTCTAATAATTTGTGGAGCCCAATAGTTTATCTACATAAGATCTATTCACCAGTCCTGCTTCACATACATTAAGACAGCCAGTGAACTTGTAGAATTACTGAAAAGGTACCTCTCATAGAAATGTAGGCCAATCTGGGACCCTCTGTAATCCAGGTCATTAACCACCATTTAAAGATTTGAATTTAATAAATGGAGTCAACGGATTTATGGAGAGGGTTTGTTGCTTATCTTTCCAAAGCTATAATCTCTCTGAACATTTCAATTTGGGAGATTTTCTTTGTGGGAACATTTGATCTGTGATGTTTATAATGAAGTCTTCTAAAACTACCTTTTAAGCACACCAAATTCAGTATTTATAATAGCCAAGAGTAGGAGGGAAAACTAACCAGTAAGATGACTTCATCACATCCCAGAGAAATTAAAGCTTCTAATAGAAGCACTGGACAGCTAGATAGTGGGGAGGAAAGGGGGCTGGGCTTGGAGAGGATAAGACTAATTTTCCTGTGTTTGAATGGATCCCGGATTACTGTTTAGGTGATCCTGGGCAAATGACAACTCTATTTGCCTCAGTTTCTTCATCTGTAAAATGAGCTAGAGAAAGAAATGGCAATTCACTCCAGGGTCTTTGCCAAGAAAAACCCAAATAGAATTACTAAGAATTGGACATAGGAAACAACTGGACAACAACAATAGAAGCACTGCCTATGATATATTAACAGAGCTGTTTCCAACAAGATTATCAGAACCAGAAAGATATTTTCTCCATTAATATCAGCAGCTCACATCAGAGGCATTCACTCCTACACAGAGAGTCACAACAATACAAATTCAAAATTTTAGAATGTCAGTTGTGTTAGGAGCCTGCCTGCTAAGTTATACTTACCAATATTATAATTATTGATGAATAGCTTACTACCTTTACCTATTAAGAATGGAAAGACTAGTGTGTACCTCTCTCATTCTCAGAATCAGCCAGAATAATCAATCCTAGAAAGGAAAGGGAGTAGAGGAAGAAAGAAATGGATCATGTGACTAGACTGTCATCAACAAGGCTCAGCCTTCTTAATTCAAAGCTTAAAAAGAGACAGCACCCCTTTTGATACTCAGAGTTAGCATAGGAATGAACATGCAAAAGGTGACTTTTCAACCTTGAGAAGCTGTTGAAGAACAGGCTATGAACCCCCTGTTTCAATCAAAAATTGGAAAAACAGAAGGAAGATATATCCTGAAGTTCTGCTTCTCTCTCCAGTTCTTTGACTTACCTTTTAGTCACTTTAGAGAGCTCTGCATCTCAAGAGTAGCCCTTGAATAGCCCTTTTTTTCTTCTGAGAGAATGTATCAAGATCTGTACAACAATAGGTAATGTGCTTAATGCCTTCCTCTTTTGAGAATCACTTATCTATCTATATCTTAAGCACTATTATATAGAATCACATTTTGAATTTATAGAAAACATTTTTGGGGTGCATTTATATACTTGTGAACAGCAAATTTTCTCTTATATCCATGTGTTTGCAGCTCCTTATTAAATATCTGCCTTTCTCTTTCTCAAACAAAATTATCAGGGTTTAAAATGAGATTTGACCTACATCCCATCAGCCATTGCTCAAAGATTCCAAGAATGGCTAGCTGGGAAGAGAGAATAATGTGTGTCCTGAAGTGCTTCCCTAGAGGAATCATTAATAACTCTACAAGAGAAGCCATCTTGAAAAAATATGCCATTTAAAATCTATCAAAATGAAAGCTAGGAATGTTGTAGCACTTTCTATCACCTGGTATCATGTGATCTTAATTATTTCTGTGAAAATGAAACGCAGGAGTTGTATCATATTCAGAATGTTCATAGTAAGATGCCATAGGATCCTGCAGTATTTGCAACAATTCTCATAAATGCCCATCAGTGAAAGGTGGTAATTGATTTCACTTGTGGTGAATCAGTAAATTGTTAAAAATGCCTTTCAAGATATTTTCTCACTAAGCTGTAGTTGCCAAAGTTGTTGACAACACCATGCATTCTTCAAGATTATAATGATGGCTGGTTAATATTGCTGAAAGCTAAATTAAGAGTGTTTAAGACAAGAACTTCATGAAGAAAAATTCATTCATCAAAGCAAAGCCTCTCTGGGAGGAATTGGTTCACTTTAGAAATTGGTGTCTAGGAAATTTGAGCAGTCCAACTACAGAGAGCTGTGAACAGATTTCTATCTGGAAACGTATAAAGAGGGGCCTTATGAGAATTCCAGCTGGTTCCTTCCATTGCATCAATTCACTTGAAAGCTAAAAATGTACTTTTCAAGAGGAACAATTAAGATATTTGAATGTCTACTGAAAGGGTCTTTGAACTAGTTATACTGATACCATGGGTCATACTCTTATTCCTATAAAAGTGTCTCATAGTAAAATAGTGTCTCATGAAATCCATGTATGTGATATGAATAAGCTACTTTAGCTGTACTATTTTGCTCTTTCTTTTTTTGCATATTTTTGAATTTAATTGGTTATCAATAAATGTTTATTATGTCCATGTTGATTTATTGGAGAGAAAGGTCTTTGTAAACCCTACCTGAATAATCATTCACCAAAAGATATTCTGCAAAGAATACCTTTGATTTAGAATTTCTATTATTCCTATTAATTTTCCAATGTGTCCTGGAGACTCTAATTTCTATGATTATAAATGTAACACTGCATTTCAGTGATGTTTTAACCATGGTATCAATAAGAATAGGCTCATGGAAGCACCTCAATAAAAAATCATATCAATACAATGCATAAATTATTTGACAAAAAAATAGAAAAATGTATGATTAGGACTTCTTATGCCACTTTTTTAAAAACAGCATTACGGGTAGTAGTCACTCCATCTGAAATAAGATATTTTAAAGCATTATGATCATGTATCCCATAGGTATCCATGCATAGTATCTGCTATGATAAGACCAGAAGTATGCAATTAAAAGCTGAGATGGGGAGGTGGGTGGAACATTCCCAAACAAGTAAATCTTTTTTTATTAAAGCCTTTTTTATTTTCAAAACATATGGATGGATAATTTTTCATCATTAAACCTTGCATTCCAATTCCCCCCTTCTCCCACTGCCTCCTCTAGATGGCAAGTAATTCAATATATGTTAAACATGGTAGAAATTTATGTTAAATCCAATATATGCATACATGTTTATATGATTATCTTGCTGCACAAGAAAAATCAAATCAAACAGGAAAAAATGAGAAAGAAAATAAAATGCAAGCAAAGAACAAAAAGAGTGAAAATACTATGTTGTAAACCACACTCATTTCCCACAGTCCTCTCTCTGGGTGTGGATGGCTCTCTTCATCAGAAAATCATTGAAAACAAGTAAATCTTAATATAACAAGAGTATCAACTCTATTAAATTGATATAAATAAAGCACTGAACTTGGAATTAGAAAAATTGAGGTTCAAATCCTGCCTCAGATACTTAATAGTTCTGTGACTTTGAGCCAGTCGTCTTACTTTTTTCCTATGGCTTCAGTTTCCTTAACTTTAAAATGTTAGAGTTAGAATCATTGATCCCAAAGGGCCCTTCCAGCCATATATTATGATCTAGTGAAGCTTCTTGCATCCAGAACAAGTTTGTATATTGAAGCTAATTCAAATAACTCCAATGGTTCTGAATCACTCCTGTTCATTCTCTTCTAGATATCTCATTAATGAACCAACTCTTCTTCTTACACAGGTATAAATGGCTGTGAGTTAGGACATTGTATCCAGTTTCTATCAGATATTTCTTCTACTGAATGGAGCCATTGCTACATCATTTCTCTTGCAGGAAAAATAATCTCTTGTGCTAAATTCACCATCATGAGAATGTTTTGCAAAACGTTTGATATGTTATTGGCTTACAATTAATACAAAACATCTTTTTTCTCCTGTGTTGGAATTATGCTTAGCCCCCAAAAGCCAGATGGCGCTGAGGCAATAATTGCTCACTATTTTAAGGACAATGTCACAGAGTACGACTGTGTCCAAATCAACAAAGAAGCCCTACTGTTATTATGGAAGTCAAGAATGTCCACCACAATCTAGGTCTTTACAATGTGTGGAAATCACATCTTATTTTGAAGTTTTTTTTTCTATAGATAAACTTACTCCATTAACTACGTCACCATATATCCAATGCTGGAGTCTTTCATTCACTGATTATATCTAAAGTGATCAAAAAAAGTGGCATATAATACTGATGCTCAGGGTCATTTTCTCACTTTGAATCCCTGATTATGTTATGCCAATTCCATGACAAGTTTGTTGCTATTTTTGGTTTGTTTGACTAAATTTATTTATTATAAGGGAACATTCTAATTGGCAGAGAATGGGGAGGATAAGTTAGTGGATAGTAATAGGGATGCCTCATAAGAAAAATGAGAAAATAAGACATTTCTAAAAATATACAGAAACAAAAAAAGTATAAGTAGGGCAATTTTGTTCTTTCTATATTAAATTTAATATGTACTTTAAAATTAAATATAACTGAAATTCATAGTTTTATGTTTTTTGTTCTTTGTATATTAAAATGTGAATGTTTTTGATGATTAACCTTATAATAAAAAATGTTTTTAAATTATAAATGAGGAATAAAAAATAATTAATTAATCAGTATTTACTAAACAGCTATTACATGTCAGTCAATGAATGAGAAGGTTCTAGGGTACAAAGACAAAAATTATATTATCTGTGCCTTAAAGGAACTTATATTTTATCAGAGAAGACAATGTATATGATGAGTATAAAAGTTTGTACAAAACATAAATTAAAAAAATAAGATAATTTGACTAGAACTCAGAAAAGATCTTATGTAGAATGTGGCATTTGAGCTAAATTTTGAAAGAAATATTGGATTCTCAGAGATAGAAGGGAGGAGGAATGGATTTTGGGAATGAGGTGTGGAAAGCAAAGATAAAGTATACTGTGTGGGGAGCAGCAAGAAGGTTAGTCTGACTGAATTGCAGAGTGCAGGAAGAAGAGTAATGGAGAACCAGGTGGAAAAGTTAGGTTTGAGAACAGCCAATGTTGGAGAATGCATTGTTAAATTTTCAGTAAAAATATTTACACTTCAGAAATCAGTGATGCTAATTAGGGCTTGCTTTATGATTTTGTTCATTATCTATACTTTAAAAAGTGGGAATAATGCAAATTAAACTTAAAAGTGTTTATATGTGTTCAAACATCTCTCCCTCCTCCAACCTGATTATTAAATATTTACCAGCACACTCCTATGTTAGGGCCAGGTTGTGAGGAGTACATCTCTCCCTCCTCCAACCTGATTATTAAATATTTACCAGCACACTCCTATGTTAGGGCCAGGTTGTGAGGAGTGCTAAAAGCCAGATAGAGAAGTTTATATCTAAAAATAAAGAAGCAAGATAATCAAATCTGAACTTAGGAAAGAGATCTAACTCTTCAGAATGATCAAATAAAATAGAGTCCAAAATGTTCCTAGATTTTAACTGGGTGTAGAGGGGATGCTTGTGTGAAAAACTGATTGAGAAATCCATGTCTTTTATTGATGGAGAAGTCATGTTTTACAGAAAGAAGTTCCCACATTTTCTTGGCCCTTTCTAATTGATCCCAGCAGCCAGAGTCTCCCTTAAAGCCCCTTAAAATTTATTGCATTTATATTTTTATATATTTTGTTTTTGTTGTTCAATCATGTCCCATTCTTTGTGATCCCATTTGGGGTTTTCTTGGCAGAGATACTGGAGTGGTTTGCCTTTCCTTCTCTAACTCATTTTCCAGAAGAGGAAACTGAGGCAAACAGGATGAAGTGACTTACTTAGGATTACACAGGGAATAAGTATCTGAGGCTGGATTTGAGTTCAGGAAGATCAGTCTTTCTGACTCCAGGCACAGAACTTTATCCCATCCCTCTACTACTATGTATGCTTAGGTATTCTTTCCTTTATATAATATAAATTCCTTGAGCACAGAGACTGTTTCATTATGCCACTGTCAATTAGCACAGAGCCTCTCACATAGTAGGTGCATAATAAAAATTTCCTAATCTGGGAAAACTGGAATACTAAGACCTTGTTGATGGAATTGTGAAATCCAACCATTCTGGAGAGCTATTTGGAACTTTGCCCAAAGGGCTATACAATCGTGCATACCCTTTGATCCAGCAATACCAACGCTAGGTCTATCTCTTAAAGAGGTTATAAAAAAAGGAAAAGGACCCACATATACAAAAATGTTTAAAGTTCTTTTCATAGAATTGGAAATCAAGAGTACGCCTATCAACTGGGGAATAACTGAACAAGTTGTGGTATATAGACATAATGAAATACTATTGTTCTGGAAGAAATGATGAGCAGGTATATTTTAGAAAAAGCTGGAAAGTTTTATATGAACTGAGGCTGAGGCAAGTTAGCAGAACCAGGAGAACATTGTACATAGTAACAGCACTTTGATCAACTTTGATAGACTTAGCTCTTCTGAGCTAATGATGTAAGACAATTCTAAAGCACTTGTGATGTAAAATGCTATCCACATTTAGAGAAAGAATTATAAAATCTAAACTCAGATCAAAAGATACTAATTTTACTTTTTTTGTCTTGTGGTTTTTCCCTTTTGTTCAGATTCTCCTTTTCACAATATAACTAATATGGAAACATGTTTAATATGATTATACATGCACAACCTACATCAGAGTGCTTGCTGTGGAAGAGGATGAAGGGAGAAAAAATGGAAATCAAAATCTTATAAAAGTAAGTGTTGAAAACTAAAATAAATAAATATATCTAGAAAAAAAGAAATATTTCAGTTATCTACTTATTTATTGATGATTGATTAATGAATAATTTAGGTAGGAATCAAATTGTAAAATGCTTAAAATGCCTAACAGAGGCATTTGAATTTATATTCTTGGTAACAGAGAAGCTTTGGAGTTTACTGTGTAGGTAAGTGACATGATTAGACCCATGGTGTAGGAATGTCACTTAAAAAATGTTAGGGATAAAATCATCCAAGTGAGGGTGGTCCTATCCTCATTAGGAAATCATCCCCATTACTCCTGACTATTAATTTCATAGATTTGTTGACTTTCCCCACATCAGCTATAGAGTTTTCTTCACTTCAGAAATTGCTTGCATTTCTTTAGCTCCTTATAAGCCCATATAACATGTTCTCCTTCTCTATAATTCCCACATTGAAGACAATGAGATAGATCCAAAGCTTAGTCCTGGGGACCAGGAGAGCCTTTGGCTGCAAGGACCTCTTGCCAAGCTTGTTACCATTTAGGTTTTCTTTGCTTAGCTGTAGTTCCAGGGTAGGTAGGTGGAACATTTGGCTTGGAGTCAGGAAGAACTGAGCTCAAACTCCATCTTGAGATACTTATTAGCCATATGACCCTAGAGAAATCTCCACAGTACCTATCTCCTGGAGCTGTTGGGAGGATCAAAAGTGATAATATTTGTAAAAGCACAGAACATAGTAGGCACTGAATAAATGTTTCCTTCTACTTGTTCCCCAAAAGACAGTCTCACCAAATTTCACAGTATCTTGAGGAGGTCCACTTCCAGCTTTACTGCCATTTGACTTCTCCTTCCTGTTCTGAACTTGATCCAAGTACCATTCTGAAATTCTTCCATTAAGCTTTTGTTTATGATGTTGAGTTATCAATCTACCTTATTCTTACTGAAGAAGAACATGTCCTGGCTTTTTGTTTCACTTGGTGGATAGATACACTATCTAATTCCTCTTTTCCTTCTTTGAACTTGGGAACTAGAATGTCTGACAAATCCTATTGCTTCCTTTTCAGACTTTTTCAGAATGCCTCGTGGGTTGTTTTGTTTTTCTTCTTGATATTGTCTTATTTGTTCCTAGAAAAGCCTTGGCTAGAAACCATGACTAATTATAAAAGCTGATAATTGAGTCTGACATAGCCAGGCTATGGGAAGAGATCAAAGATTCTGATTTTATAGGATTATTACAAAGAAAGAACCAACCAATATTGATAAACTTCTCAAATTGTTCTTAGTTCCATTTCAGAACTCTTCTTACAAGAATATTAGCTCTTCATAATGATTGCTGGTACCATCACTTCTGGCAAATGGCTTGCATTTACCTCAAGATTAATTCACTTTGAACAGAAACCACAGCCAAGTGGACACTATTGTGCCTTATCACCCTTGCTCAGAAAGTTAAACTAGAAAGAATGAGGAAGGTGACTAAGAATTCCCTGAAAGTGTCACTGGAACAGAGTGGCCAATAAGATTTGTCAGGTTTCTCATAATTCAGCATTTCATTAAATGTCCAACAACATGTTGCTCCTGGTAAATTGCCAGGAGGGTGAAATCTTACAACTTGTCTTGACTGTCCCAACTTAATTGAGTACTAAAAAATAAACAAGATATTCAGTATGTTCCTCTGTCTGTACCCTTGGATATTTTTAAGTCAGAGAATTAGACTTTAATAAGAGGTACAGAACTGTACCAAGACAGGATGCTGCCACTCTAACTAAAATTACAAGATCTATGCCACACAAAGTCCAGAATACAGATGGATCAGTGTGACATTGCCATGTTGATCAACTGTAAAAACATCTCTCCCATGGGATTATATAACCATTAGAAGCATGTTGTCTAGAGCCATCTGTCATTAATTTTTTCAGTTAAACTTCCTGAGGACTTACCAAAGTCACAAAGTGAAAGAAGGAATCATTTTCCTCTGATCATAGCAACTACTTAATTCAAGTCACCTGGCACTTCTGCTTGAACCAGCATTGCAGAGATAGTCCAGAAAAGGTATATTCCCTTTCTGGATAAAAGATTAAATTAAAAAATAATTAATTAAAATTAGGGTAATTAAAATAATTAATTAAATTAAAAATAAAAGTATATGCCAGGGGTGCTTTGACTAGGGTTTTATTTTGGTATAAGCTCCTTTGGTTTACAAGCTACAGAAAAAATTGATCCAGAGATTTTGTAGTTATAAAGTCTATCTTGTTAAAAGTCTCTGTTTTCTTTTGCCCAGTACAACAGTGACTTATTCCCAATATTACCTTTTCCAAAACATTGATTATTAACCCACTAACAGCCAAAGGCAAAATGGAGAAATACTCAGAAACCTTTGAATGTGGGTCATTATTATTGTAGTTGAGCTGTTTTCAGTTATGTACAACTCTCCATGATCCCATTTGGAGTTTTCTTGGCAAAGATACTGTAGTAATTTGACATTTCCTTCTCTAACTTATATTACAGATTAGGAAACTGAGGCCAAATGTGGCCAAGTTATTTGTTCAGGCTAGATGTGAACTCCTTCTGATTCCAGGCCCTGTGCTCCATCCATCTTTATATGATATAATTTGATATATATTTTAACAGTAAGAAATCCAAAGATAATAGTACACTATACACTGAACCAAAGTTAGGATTGCCAGACATATAAACATTAATGTCATCTCTCTGTGCTAGAAGAAGTCAAGAAACCCAGAATGAACCCTGTGTAGATATTTGTAAGCTCTATCAGTCAGTTAGCAAATGTTATATGCTAGGCTATACAGCAACTGTTAAATACTAGGAATACAAAGAATGACAAACATACATATATAGTCTTTACCCACAGAGGGCATATATTCTAATTGAAGCCAAAATGCAAGTAATTAGATATAGTTCAAAAGCATGGGAATAAAAGATGAAGTCTAATGTCTGAAGAACTGCAGATAGGCCAGTATAGCTGAATCATAAACTTCACAGAGGGAAGGAAGGCATAAGAAGACTGGAAAGGTAGAAAGGAGCCAGGCTACAAAATGTCAAATAAGAGATTTTATATTTGATCATGAAAGTAATAGGGAGCCAGTGGAGCTCATGGAGCAAAAAGGTAACATGAACAAAACTGCACTTAACAAAAATCCTCTCGTTAGCCAAGTGATGGATTGAACCATGAAGAATAATTTTAAAAATCTATTGCAGGAGTTCAGGTAAGGAGTAACAAGTCCCTGAACTCGGGTCATAGTTTAATGAGAGAATTGAAGGGGGTGTATAGAAAAGATGTTGGAGGATAGAAATAAGATATGGTCACAGATTGGATAGGTGAGGTGAGTGTGGATGAGCAATTGAGGATGAAACTGAGATTGTAAGCCTGAGTAACTGGAAAAACCATAACTCTCTCAACAGTAATAAGGAATTTCAGACATGGGGAAGGTTTGGGAGGAAAAATAATGAGTTTTATTGGGGACATGGTAGGTTTAAAATGCCTATAATTTGTCTAGTTGGTGAAACCTAGGAGGCAGTTGGAGGTATATAACTGTAGCTCAGCAGAGAGGGTAGAGTTGGTTATATAGATATGGGAATCCATTTGTGTTTGTTCATTCATTTCAGTCATGGCTGATAGTTCATGATCCATTTGGGATTTTCTTGGCAAAGATATTGGAATTGTTTGCCATTTCCTTCCCCAGCACATTTTACAGAGAAGGAAACTGAGACAAATAGGATTGAGTTGCCTAGAATCACACAGCTACTAAGTGTCTGAGGCTGGTTTTGAACTTAGGTTTTCTTTACCTCAGGCTGGGTACTCTATCCACTGAGGTAAATAGCTTCCCATGATTTACATAGGATAATTGCACCTATGGGTCCTGAAGACATCACTATGAGATAGTAAAGAGAAGGAGAGGACGTGAACAGAACCTTGAATAACCATAACTCAAATTACTTGACTTTTTAGAGTTTTAATTTCCTCATTTTTTAAGAATAATAAAACTTGCACCAGTTACTTCAAAGGTCTGCGGTAAGAAAAACATTTGATAAATCTTAAAGCACTATTCAAATGAAATTATTATTGACTATGAAATTACTTCCACATCCCTTTGATTTCTATTCTTCTAGGACATCTTCTCTAGCAGGAGAATGAATTAAATTTAATTTTCTATGTCCCATGTCCCTTAAGAGATTGACATATACTGGTGATTAAAAATTGGAATTGGGCTTAGCAGGGAAAAAGGGCTCTTATGGAGACATAAACTATCTTTATGAAAAAGCCTCTTTTATCTATAATGCTGCTAGCTTTCTTTTGAAAACATGCATAACCTACAAATAAATATCATTCAATAAGCATTAATTAAGCGCCTACTCTGTGCAAGTATTGCATACACGAAGGCAAAGTAAAGAAGTCCCAGATTTCAAGAAGACTTGACTGTCACCATATCAAAGATACTACATGTGTTCTCTGAGTCACATAAGATGCAACATGGAATATGCTTTTCCCAGAGGGAAATTCATATTATCTAGACAGGAATGGGATATTGGCTATTTAATGGTTTCTGGCATGTGCACACCTGGCAGAGAAAATATGTCCCCCACACCTGTAAGTTGAGCATGACTTGAATATACAAGACTAATGCCAGTCTGGGCGACACGCCACCAACAAACACCTGGGATTGGCACAGCTTGCTCTTTCAGAGACCTGAAGGCCACACAGGCAAACACAATCATATCACTTTTCCCTTCATGGATAGAGTTGTTGGACCACCCAGGCGAAACCAAGAATAGTCTGGTTCTTACAACTTTATCCAATGTAAGATTCAATGCATTCATCTATGTAAGGTCAATAGCTTGCATTTATACAGCATGCTAGGGCTGGATAGAAGGGGGCAGTGTAGGGTAAAAATATGGCCCTTTCTGTTAGGCATGCCTCTGAAATGAAAACATACCTACAAAAAAAGACCTCTATAAAAATTAGAATTTATGCTGGGGCAGTCACTGGGGGGGGGGGGGGGGGGGGGGGGGGGGGGGGAGAGGAAGGTGAGGCAAGGCAACCAGAGAACAGAGGCATCCCAGCTCCAGAAAGTCAATTGCATTATTAATTCCATAATGAAGCAAGCATTTATGAAGCATTGAAGCTGTCTTTAAGCTATCTGTCCTGATGCTGAACCCTGAGGATCATCAGACCCCAGTGGATATACCTTAGAAAGTTTAACCCGGTCAGCTTTGGAACTTCCATAGTGAGGGCTGAGCTGTCCTGATTAATGAGCATATAAGCACAACCATCCCCTTATCCCCAAAGTTTTCCATCTCTTTTTCTGGTAAACGTTAATGAAAATAATTCAGCCATAGCTACATGTCAATCAACTACATTATGGCTCCAGTCAACATACCTGTGATTTCTCAAACCAAAATAACACTCCCTGGACACCACTGCCTTAACATTTTGTCTCCCCATACTAAAATGTCAGTTCTTTGAAGGCAGAGACTAGATGTCATTCTTTTATTGGTATGCCCAGCACTTGCCACATAGTAAATGCTTAACAAATGCTTTTCACTCATTTTTCCTCACCGCCAAACCTGTGCTCAGTACTGAGGATACAAACAGAAAGGAAATCAGAATTGTCCTTGCCCTCAAAAAGCCTCCCTTCTATTGAGGGAAGCAACATGTGTACAAAAGAATAGACGCAAAATATGCCCCCAAAAATGAGGGTGCTGCCTAGTCAGGTAGAGACCCTTTCTCATCCCTCACATGAGAGCTTAGACATGAGTCCCTTACAGAATCCCCTATCCCTATAAAAACAACCTACTTTTCTGAAGTTCCTCGGCTGCCCTGCCCCCACACTATCTCTTTCCATCCCTAAGTCTAACCACTAGAGAATCAAACAGCTGCACTTAATCATTCTCTTTCTCTTTCTCTCCCTTCTTCCTTCCCTCCCCCTCTCTTTTTTCTTCTCTTTCTCCTTTCTTTCTTTTCTTCTCTCCCTCTGACTGTCTCTAATTGTATCTTTATCTATCTCTTTCTCTCTCTCTCTCTCTCTCTCTCACACACACACACACACACACACACACACACACACATACACACACACAGTCACAGGTTCTTTGCTCTTCTTATATCATAGAACCTCTTGGTGAAGCCTAAGGAAGCATTCTCAGAATAATGTTCCTAAAGACATCAAAAAACACATAGAATTAGAAAGGAAATATAGATACAATTTTTCTCACCCAAATTCACAGATGCTCTAAAATTTGTCCATTGGTCACAGGGTTAAGAACCTTTGTACTATGGTGCAGATTTGGGTCCTAACCATTTTCCTGTCCCCAAACTCACTACCTTTGTGATCCTTTTGTGCCTTAGAAGGAGCTCTAAAAAATCAAATATTACTAGGCAGAAGGCAGAGGGAGAGAAATATAAACAAAACAATTTGGAAATGGTTAGAAAGTAATGTAAAAGTCTGGTTCCAAGGAAGATAAAGCAAAATCACATAGTGTCAGCTAGATAGTGCTGGATAAAGGTCTGGTTCTAAAATCAGGAATACATGAGTTCAAATCTAGCCTCAGATACTTACTACCTGTCTCAATCTCTGTCTGTTTAAGTTTCCTCACATGTAAAATCACATGAAAAAAAAAATTATATAGGGTTGTCATGAGGATCAAACATAATAATATTTGTAATATTATTTTTATTTGTAAAGTTCTTATCACAGTACCTAGCACATAGTAGGTTCTTGTTCCTCTACCTCTTCCAACACACCGAGGATTGTAAAACTAAAGCTAGAAGCTATTTGAGTCAGGAAACCAATTTAAAAAAAAAGTAAAAATAGTTCCCCAATTGTTAAGGAATTCATAATCTAAGGGGGAGGGCAACTTGTAAACAATTATGTCCAAACAAGATAAATAAAGAATAGTTGGAGATGGTCCATAGGAGGAAGGCACTAAGAGGAAAGTTAAGAAAAGCTTCTTGTAGAAAATGTGATTTTTATCTGGGATAAGAATTGCAAGCATGGGAGACAGCCAAAGAAAAATAGTCAGAGCTGGAAAATGGAATGTCTTCTTGGAGTAACTGATTGGGTGCCAGCATCACTGGAACATAGATTCTGTGGGAAGGTGGAGATATAAGGTATAAGGAGATGGAAAATTAGGAGATCAGATTATCAAGAGCTTTAAAAACCAAAAGAGGATTTTCTCTTTGACCTGGAAGGTGATAGGGAACCATCAGAGTAGATTGTAAGGTCTGCTTTTTAGAAAGGTCACTTTGGCAACTTAGTAGATAATAGACTATATTATAAAAAGAGTTGAGAGTGAGAGAGACCAAACAGAAGTCTACTGGCCATAGATCAGGTATGAGGTAATGGAAGCCTGCACCAGGATGATAAAGGTGTCAGAGGACAGAAGAGTGCATATATGAGAGATGTTGTAAAGTTGAAATAAGATTCAGAAACAGATTAGCTATGGGGTAAGAATGAATTGCTGAAGATAATATCTAGGTTGCGAGTCTGGGTGACTAGAAAAATGATGGTCCCTTTGACAGTAATAGGGTAGTTTGGAAAAGGCTTCAAGGGCAGAGAATGAGTTCAGTTCTGGACTTATTCAGTTTAAGATATTTAAAGAACACACATTCCAAGATGTCCTATAGGTAGAGATGTAAAACTAGGGATCAAAAAAGTCATTATAGAATCTTAGAATCACTTGCATAGAGATTATAGTTGAATCAATGGGATCATGAAACATGGTGATGAGGATTTCACCAAGTGAAATAGTATATAGAATGAGAAAAGAAAAGGCAGAGCCATGGGGGACACCCAAAGTTAGTGGGGCACAATCTGAATGAAGATGCAGGAAAGATTGAGAAAGAGTGGTAAGAGAGATAAGAAGAGTACCAAGAGAGAATAGTTTCATGGTAACTTAAAAGAAGAAAATTATCAAGAAGAAGGTTACTATCCAAGAATTCCAAAGGCTACAGAGAGGTCTTTGCAATATTTCTTGAGTATGACCCCTTCTCTCCTCTGTAGTGCAGACCCTTATTACTTCATGTCTGCATTATTGCAATAGCCTAATAGTGAGTCTGACTGCTTCTACTCTCTCCCCACTTCAATCTATCTTTCATTCAGGTACCAAAGTGATAATTCTACTCAATAAACTTTAGTGCTTCCCCTTCTGGGATTAAATAATAATAACAGCAGCAGCAGCAACAACAACAACAAAAACATCTATTGTAAATACAAAGCTTTTTACATTCTAGCCTCCCTTTATCTCCACGCACCTTTCAAATCCTTTTACACCTCACTTTCTACCACCTACTTTTAGACTCAGTGACACTTTCCTCCTGGTTCTCCCTAAGTAAGGTATTCTACCTTCCAAGCATTTCCACATGCCTGGAATTCGCTCTCTCTTCCTCTTTACCCCCCAAGCTTCCCTAGCTTCCTGGTGGCATCCTTGACAATAATGGGGAAGTTTGGAAAAGGCTTTAAGGGAAAGATAAGTTCAGTTTTTGACTAGTTCAGTTTTAAGATATCTACAAAACAGGATGTCCATTAGGCAGAGATGTAAAGAACTTCTAGAGTTCAGAAGAAAGATTTATAGGAATCAACAAATCTTAGATTTATCTTCATAGAGATAATAGTTGAATCCATAGAGATCATGGAAGAGTGATGAGATCATTTGGTGATCACCAAATGAAATAGGCGTGGAATGAGGAAATTGAGGTAATGAGGAAAAAAGAGGTAAGAGAAAGGAAGTCTCAACTAAACTTCACCTTGTAAAGGAAATCTCTCCCAGTATCCCTTAATTCTAGTGCCTTCCCTCTGTAAATGATTTCCTATTTATCCCATATATAACTTGCTTGCATGTGTTTGTTTGTTTGTTGTCTCACAATTAGATTGTAAGCTCTTTGAGGGCAGGGACTTTTTTTGCTTCTTTGTGTATCTTCATCACTGAATATAGTGCCTGATCATTAGTAGATGCTTAATAAATGCTTAAGAACTCACTAACTTTCCTTCATCACTTCCTTTATGTCCCCCTCAGGCAGGCAGACACATGTATCAGATTCTCTGGAACTATAAAGCATATTACTCTACTCTAACTGAAAAACAAACAAAACTAAGCTGAAAGAAAAATTGAGCTAGATGCAGTCTCCACACCACTGCTGCCTGCAGGGGTGCAATAAGACTGCCCAGGTTGTCGGTTTGTATCAGCTGAGCTTGAAGGCCTATGTACCCTCCGAATACAGCTCATGGAGTGGAATTCAGCCCTCCCTCCATGTGGTTTACAACACTACCACAAAGATAAATACGCAGGCAGTGCTAAGTGAGTGTTCTTACAGAAACGGTAATAAACCATAGCATAACAATCCAGCCTACCCTGTTATATGCTGCTAAATATTTAATTAAGAAATCATGAGAATCAAACTGTTATATACACAAAAAAGAAGAAAGAAAGAAAAACAAAATGCAGGTGTAGAACAGAGCCCAGTCTGGTAGTAAATACAATTTTCATTTGCTTTTACCCAAGGGCATTGGCAGAAAAGATTATTTTACCAAATATTTATCCTTTTTCCCTCCTTTTGGAACAGGGTTACTCTTTTTTTTTCTCCCCAGAAAGAAAAGACATTTAACAAGTATTAAAAACATATGTTTAAGCCATTTAAAAACTTTAATTTTCCTTAAGTATGGTTTCCGGAGCCAGTGTCTTCTCCAAATTTCTGAGGCTGAATTTTCACCTGATCATGTGTCAAGGTTGACCTATGTGACTCTTACATGGGACCCTGACAATCCTTCACAATTCTACTTGGACCTCCACTCTCAGTGATCTACCACCCATTGGCATCCACTGCATTTTAAAAGCAAACAAAAAAGACCCACCAAAGTTATTTTATGCGCATGATTTGGTTTTCTGGGAGCTCTTTTCATATGACTATGAAGGCTGTAAAGCAAACTTCTGGATTAAAGCCTAGAAGCTGTGGGTGATACAGTACCGAGCAGCTCAGACCCAGAAATATATTCCAAGTTTGGGTCAATTTTGTACTTCATACAGTAGTGGCAAACAGCAAACTGTATAGTAAAAAGATACTGGACTCTAATCCAGGAGAACTTAATGGAACATGAATGGAAGGAAACCAGGGCTGGAGATACTGTAAATGTGTTGCCTGCTGTGCAGTCCCAGTCCTAATGGGCAAGCAGACTAAATGAAAGTGGGGAGTCTGCTTCTAACAGCTGAATTCCTGCTCTGATTTTATAGAACCAACCAAATTTATGAAGGCACAAGGTGAGCGCAACACTTGAAACTGCTTCTAACAGCTTTGACTTGCACAAATGGCATTTCTAGAACCGATAAACTAAGTTGAAACTGACCTTGGCAGCTGGCAACATTCTGGGGAAAAGGGTTAAGGATAAATTGTTCTTGAACAATTCCCTTAGGGTATCATATCTGAGTAGGAGGAGGGGGTGGGGAAACCCTCTCTCTTTCTGCAAAGGATAGTTTTATTACCCCAGAAAAAAAAATGGTTGATTTGATACAGCACATCCTACTTCCCATGAAAGAATACATTTTCTAGCTCAGAATTTTTCTGTCTCTTTCTTTCTTTCTCTCACTGCCCCCACCTCTTCTCTCTCTCTCTCTCTCTCTCTCTCTCTCTTTCTCTCTCTCTCTCTCTCTCTCTCTCTGTCTCTCTCTCTCTCTCTGTCTCTCTCTCTCTCTGTCTCTCTCTTCCCCCCCTCCTTCTCTCTCTTTCACACACACACACACACACACACACACACATCATTTTTCTGTATGCTTCTCTATTTCTTTATCTCTCTTTGTCTCTATGTGTCTCTGAATCTGTCTCTATCTCTATTTCTTTCACTTTGTCTGTCTACCTGTCTGGTGTAAACCCACATACATACTACTGTTTCTGTGTCTCTGCTTCTCTTTCCATTTATCTGTCTTTCTTTCTGTGTCTCTTGAGTCTATCTCTGTTTCAGTTTCTTTCTCTGTGTCTCTGTCTGTTTTTCTCTCTCTTCTCTCATCACATACTGTATTTTTCTGTCTCTTGACTTTGTATCTGTTTCACTGTCCTTACTGTCTTCTTAACCTATAGAACTAGGTGCTGTCAGCTAACATAAAAAGAGTTGGTTGAGATCTAAACATTTAGAATAGCAGTTATTAATCTGGGGCCCGTCAAGCCATTTGTTTTTAATGTATTTTGACAATAAGATTTCAGTGTGATTGGTTTCCTTTATAATCCTATGTATTTTATTTTATTTATTTTAAAATATTACTCTGAAAAGAGATACATAAGTTTCACCAGACTGCCAAAGGGATTAATGACATCAAAAAAAAGTGTAGAAGCCCTGGCCAAGATGGACATAATCTCCTCTTCCCCTCTGCCTTTTTTAATACTTTCATCCATTTCTGATGAATAATAGTTAGCATTTACATTAGTACTTTAAGGTTCAAAAAATGATTTACAAGCATTGTCTCATTAGATCCAATCATTTTCAAAACATCAAATTACATAGAGCAAGAAGGAAACTTGGAGGTCATTTAGTCTTTTACTTCGTTTTGTAAAAGAAAGCCAAGGCCAGAAAGAGTTAAATCACCTGCTCAAGGTCATATAGGTCACATGGAACAATAGTTTGCTGGTTCTAGGAATTGTCTCTTCTCTCCGATTATTTGTTCACTGGAATCTACCCTGAGGTTTGATTAAGAAACTCTTTGGGATTGTACAGAACATTTTTAAAAATAGGCACTTAGGGTATCTAGATAGTACTATAAATAGAGTATGAGCCTTGAAGTCAGGATAATCTGAATTAAAACAGCTTCTAAGTGTCTGAGATGAGATTTAAACCTAGGTTTCCCTGATTCTAAGCAATGAACCTTAGGCCACTTTTTAACTGATGGGAGTTTGTCTCTTGCTCTACCTATTTCACAGAGCTGTCGTTAGAAAAGGATTTCATAAACTTCGAAGTACTATTTAGATGCATTCTTATTATAACAACTCTAACCCAGAGAAGATAGGCATCATATGGGAAACATATCTTTTTGTTGATCAAGCATGAGAACAGTTATCCAAAGAAGAAAAGTCAACTACCATCTTTAACCATCTGAAAATAAAGCATTCAAAATCATAAATAACCTGAGAAATGTGATTTAAAATGACCTTGGGGTACAATCTAATGCCCATCAGAGGTAGTAAATATGGAAAAAACAATTACTGGAAGGGTTTGGAGAGACATGCATGCTAATTACTGTAAATGGAACTACAAATGGATTTTTTTTTTTTTGGAAAATTATTTGAAAGTAAGAAAAGTTGCTAATGTAAACAAGGGGGACAAAAATTGGACATGTTTTTGTATTGTTGAGTGAAACAGATTCCTTCATTAGCTATATTTTAAAATTTTTGTGGCATTTAAACCTTAACTTTGTCACTTCTCTGTCAGAAGGTAGAGTGTACTACATCTTAGGTCCTGCAAAATAATGGTTTTTATTACATGAGACAGCTAGGTGGCTCTATAGTGCATGGAGCACTGGATCTGGAGTCAGGAAGACATCTTCCTGAGCTCCCAACAATGTCTCAGACACTTACTAGCTGTGTCACCCTGAATAAGTCATTTAATTCTGTTTGCCTCAGTTCCTCATCTGTAAAATGCCTGAAAAATGAAATAACAAACAACTCCAATATCTTTTTCAAGAAAAACCCAAATGGGGGTCATGAGGAGTCAAACAGGAATGAACAAAAATAAGATCACATAGTATCTTAAATCTTTCCAAAAAATTTTTTTTCTAATGTGGTTGTCATTGTATAAATTATTCTCCTGATAATGCTCACTTTACTCTAAATTATTTCATAAAAATCTTTCTAGATGTCTTTGAAACTATTGCGTCATTTCCTACTGTATAATAATATGCTATTATTTTTATATACCACAATTTATTTATCATTCCCAATTTGTGGGTATTCTTTTGGCTTCCAGTTTTTGATACTATGAAAAGAACTATTTTAAAGATTTTTTTATATATTTGGGTCCTTTTCCTCACTATTTGATCTATTGGGATAAATGACTAGCAATATTTTGCACAGCTTAGGAACTGGGGGCAAAGTTTCAAATCATAGCAACATTATTTGTGGAACAAAAAAGTTAGAAACAAAATTTATATCCAGTGATTAGGACATGGCTGAACAAATTGTGGCATATAAATATAATGAAATGTTCTTATGTTGTAAGTAATGACAAATGTAGAAAACTTCAGAAAAACAAAGGAAGACTTGCATGAAATGATGCAGAGTAAAGAAAGAAAATCTCACCAATATTATATAATAATGTATATATATATATATATATATATACACATATATACATATATAATGATTACAACTATGTAATAATGTCAATAAGAAGCAATAAAACTTCAGTTACAAAAGACAATATTAGCACTACATTGTCAAAAACTAATTCTTTTAAAGAGAATGCATTTTATCATAGCTTATACTTGTCCTCATAAGTTAGATTAAAACGTTTTTTTTATGATTTATCAACTAGCCAAGTTATGGTTCTGAATGCTATGCCACACTCCATTGGGGAAAACCAAAGATGAATATAGAAAGTAATATTGTACTCTAAAGTTAAAGAGATCTTTCAAGAGTAGCATTGGTATAAGAAAAGACTCACAAAGACCCAAGTATCTATCTATCTGTGTACCCTAAAAGCATTACGTCCTACTAGAAGAAAACATCTTAGTAGTTCTTGATATTCCAAAAGATTGTGTTTGAATATCAAGAGAAGAAAGAGAATCTCACACATATGGCTAGCAAGAGGATTAGTTGGTGAATGAAATAATATATTTTAAAAAGGCAGTAGATTTGGTATGAAGTGATTTTGACTCAAGACTCCAACTCTTGTCAGTTATTAGCTAATGTAATCTTTAGTTTCTCTAAACTTAGTGCCCTCATCTGTAAAATGGAGAGTTGGGATTAGTTAGACCTGTAAAGTTTATTTATCTCTACTAAATTGACCCATCTACGAGTTTATGAGGAAGAGACCAGATTGTGAACTACTTTTGGGAAGAGAATGTATTCTTATTTCACTTCTCTCCTTCTATCAACCATTAGGCAATATTGTATACACAGTATTCATTTAATACTCAACTATATTGAGGTGTAAATCAGGAAACTACCCTAGGAGTGGGTTAAGTATATGAGGTTCCAAAGTTCTATGACATTCACTGTGTCCCATGTGATTCACTATTCTTCCTAGTGGAAGAGGGCAATCTTCAATCCTTTGTCAATGTTTTGTCAGCATCACTGTTAAAAGGGTTCCATTAATATGGCAAAAGAGGGTTATCATTAATGTTTGTTCCCTCTGACCATCAAAAAACACCTGAAAAGTGGAAAAAAGTACTGGATATAGACCAAATAACATGGGTTCAAATCTTACCTCTATCAGCATAATTTTGAGCAAATCTTTTAACTTTTTTGGATTTCAGTTTCTTTGTACACAGAATAAAATTATCACAGAGTTCGGTTATATGGTCACTGCATCCTTTCCATCTCAAAATCAGTGAACCTATGAACCAATACATTGCCATCCTTCTTTTAAGAATATATGCAAGTTATGCAGTCTCTTGGATCAGACCAGCCCAACTCCCTCAGGTGCTCTCCATTCCTCTGAGTATGAGTATCACTTGCAATGTGATACCCCAAGAACTTGCCAGGTATTTAAATAAATACCTTCCCTTTACAATTCACATCAAACTCGAGTCATTGTAAGGGGGCACTGTTCTTCTCATTCTCATCTCATGCTTCATTTCCTTCTCAGTGGTACATTCTTAAGTTACCAAAATACTATATATAATATAGTTTCTCACTAGCTCTCTAACAATTTTATTTCAGCACCTCAACTTGGGTTTCTTCACAGCCTGACTTATTTTCCTCTTTTTCCTGCTGTCTCCTTTTCAATATAAACTCTCACTTTCTATGCCATTTTTCTGCATCAAAGAACCTTTTTCTATTTAAAATGCCCCAAATTTATGAAAATGTCATATTTACATGTCATTCTGGACATTTTAATATATAATAACACATGACTAATACAGACTAATAGAGAAGACAAATCAGACTTAATTGTAGAATATTTATAAAAGAAACACAGCTTCATGACTTTGGAATACCTCCAAAATTATATAGAAATTAATCAAGTATAAAATAACACAGAGCTCAATACAATATTTTCAATCTAGTACATAGATAAGAAAGACTAATATAATCACTCCCTTGCCCATTGTTTTGTATATAATGGATTAAAGTACCTTTAAAGATTTTATTCTCTTAATTAATCAATCAATCAACAAGCACCTATTAAGCACCTTCTACGTTCCAACCATTTGTTAAATACTGAGAATATAAAACCAAAAATGAACTAATCTCTGTTCCTCAGGGAGCTTATATTGAATTGAATTGTCAGTAATGCTGAATATGCAGTTATATGTTTTCTTATTCTTTTCCTCCATACAGAAAAAGATAAATCTCAATTTACTCCTTATGTGAATTATCATGAATTATGAATTCATGGAATCTAATTCATGAGATTTTGCCTAACTTTCAAAATTATTATTATTGCTACCATCATTATACAATTTCACTTGTACTTAAAGTAACTATACAGCAACCACCACCATCCCTTCTGCCACTTCAGTAGATAGTCTTTGATCAATAACATTATGGTCTCTCTTACAATAATTCATCATTATTTCCAGATGAACTAATTGTAACAGACTATAATAAGATGATACTGGTCTTCTTTCATTCCATCACCAACCACTGTCTATCTCCCATGGCTAGAAGACTTTTCCTCTTTACCTGTCTTCTGGCTTTCTTTAAGTCTTAGCTAAAATTTCATCTTCTACAAGAAGTCTTTCTTGGTCCTTACCTCTACTAGTACCTTCCCTCTGAGATTACCTTCACTTATTCTGTATTTGTCAAATTTGCAGTTGATTAGTCATGTTTGTCTCTTCATGATATAATTTGAGGTTTTCTTGCCAATGATACTGAAGTAGTTTACCATTTCCTTCTTCAACTCATATTCTAGGTGAGAAAACTGAGGCAAATATAATTAAGTGACTTGCTCAGGATCATACAGTTGGTAAGTGTCTGAGGCAAGATTTGAACTCAAGTCTTCCAGATTCAAGGCTCAGCATTCAATCTACTATACTATCTCACTGTCCCATCCCATAAATAAATAAATAAATGTTACATATACATATATATATATAACATATATACACACACATATATATATATACACAAGTATATGTAAGCATGTATGTATATATATATATATATATATATATATATATATATAAAGAGAGAGAGAGCTATTTATATTTTTTCTCTCTCATTAGACTAGAAGCTCCTTGAGGGCAGAGATAACATTGTTGCCTTTCTCTGTATTCCAAGTGCTTGATACAGTGCCTGACATATAATAGGCACTTAATAAATGTTTGTTGTTGATGATGAAGAAGAGGAGAAGGAAAAAGAAGAAAATTAGCTGATTTTTGGGAAGATAAAGAAATTTGGGAGTAAAGCTGATAGAAAATGGCTAATGATCCAAATCATTTTAAGAACTTAGGTCCTCTAAAGCATCCCCTGGATTGTAATACAGTTTTAAAATTAATCTTCAGAGCCTACTCTTCCCTACCCACGTCCTTCCATTACTCTTTATTCTAATGCAACCAATGGAGTCCTCAGGAGGCTACAGAGCAATCCATTTTCTGCTTTCCTTCTCATTGACATGACTCACTGCGAGCTTAAAGCCTTTCATGCTGTGTGATCCCAGGCAGGGCCCTCTTATTTCCTGCACATTTCCTTTCTGCTAGAACTGCTTCATCCTTTGTTTCAACCTGCTTATTAGATCCTCCTGCCAGAACATTTTAAAGGGCCTTTTATCATTAGACTCAACCCTGAAAGAGCTAGGTCAGGGAAGTGTGAGTCTGAGCCCTTGGACAGAGTTCCAGTATAAAAGCTTAAAAAGAATGAGGAAAAGTAAATAGGCTAATGACAGAGGTAAATCGGTGCAGATAAAATGGGTACTTAAAAGCAAAGTCAAGTACAATGTTTTAGGCTTATCCAAATGTACCCAAAGGCACTCAATCTTGGGCACACTTCCATATCCAAGTAAAGTTAAAAGTAATGGGAGGATCATAAAGTGATGCATAAATGCGCTCTCAGACCTGAATACATTAATAGATACTCTGTGAATTTTTTTTTATTATTATGCTACAGGCAGGTGAAAAGATACTGAAATTCAAGGTGGTAGAAGTAGAGACCCACTAAAAATCCTCAATCTGGTTTGCTAATTTATTTTCCTCACATTGCTGACTACACCAGACAGTAGAGAGATACCTAGAACCTCCATTTTGAGGAAGGGCCTGGACTAGTCATTCTGAAGAAGGAATTCTCTAGATTGTAACCCATCCGTTTTCATCTTTCTTTTAATTATTGTCTTCCCCCCAATAGAATGCAAGCTCCCTGAGGATGCAACCTATCTTATTGCTTCTATTTGTTTTCCCACTGCCTTAGCATAGTGCCTACAACATTCTAAATGCATGATAAATACTTGACAACTCAATTTGAAGTGATTTAAATCCTGCCTCAATAGTAGTTAGTTGTGAAGTCTTGGAAAGGGATTTAATCTATTTAAACTTCAGTTTCCTCATCTGTCTAAGAAAGGATGGGTCTTAATGGCTTCTAAAGTCCCTTCCCACTCTAAATCAAGAATATCACAACCTCTTAATAACCCACATACAGTAGTTAGCAAATCTGAATTTAGGGTTAGGGTTAAATCTGAATTTAGTCGATCTTTGGTCATCCAAGATTCCCACAAGTCCTTACTATCTACAGCTGTCTATCATCACCTGATACTCACTCAGGGAAATGGAACATGGCATTATAGAAAGCATGTTTGGACTGAAGTAAGAAAGAAGAGTGTTCAAATTCCACCTCAGATGTTGTTGTTCAGTCATGTCTGACTCTTCATGATTCATTTGGCGTTTTCCTGGCGAAGATACTGGAGTGATTTGTCCTTTTCTTCTCCA
Source organism: Sarcophilus harrisii (assembly GCF_902635505.1). Classification (NCBI taxonomy): domain Eukaryota; kingdom Metazoa; phylum Chordata; class Mammalia; order Dasyuromorphia; family Dasyuridae; genus Sarcophilus; species Sarcophilus harrisii. The sequence goes on along the minus strand of NC_045428.1, from coordinate 397,192,002 downwards.
GCTCATTTTACAAATGGATAAATTGAGGCAAATAAGTAATTGATTCGCCCAGGATCACTCAGCTAGAAAATATATGAGACTGGATTTGAACTTATGAAGATGAACCTTCCTAACTCCAGGCCCAGCACTCTATCCACTATGTCCTTCCACCTCATATACTATTAGCTAATCAACTAAGGACAAGTCACTTAACTTCTCAGTATTACAGCATCCCCATCTATAAACTGGGGGCAATATAACCAAATTATTCACCTCACAGACTTGTCTAAGGAAAAGTGTTTTGAAAACCCTAAAGTTCTATAAAGTGTGAGATATTGAACCTAATTTGAGTGAGTTTTCCTTTGGAATTTTTACCACATTGGGTTGTTTGTTCAAAAACTTTTAAATTTTATATAATAAATATTGTGTTTTATTTATATTATTTTTACTTCTTGCTTCAACATGGCTTCTATCCATAGAACTGAAAGGTAATTTTTTCTTTGTTTCTGTAATTTGTTTATAAGGATATTTCTTTTATCTAGGTCATGCTTTCATGCAGTATATATCTTAGGGTTATATTATGTGAGCTGTTGGTCTAAATCTAATTTTTGCCACATTATTGTCCAATTTTTCCAGCATTTTTTGTCAAATAGTGAGTGAGTTCTTCCCTCCAGTAAAAAATAAATTCCAATTATATATGGAATATATATTCCATATATAATTGGAATTTATTTTTATCATCTTATATATATCATCTTATGACTATGGTAGTCACTGAAAATTTGAAAAATTAATGTACAGAATTATTAAACTTTTTAATTATGTTCATAATCAGGGTATGTATCCATTAATACAGATTAGTGAAAGGTAAGTTTTTAAATATGCTGTCATCATGAGATGTCTTAGGAATTTATTTTAAAAAGTTATTTGTATTTCAGGTAAAATTTCTCAAATACCCTCTATTTTAGGCAATAATTCCTAATACTATACTTCTATTCCTGACATCTTTTGTTTCACTTTTTTCTCAGAAAGCAGCCACTCATAAAAAAATGGGAAGCACAGCACTAAGATTCATTAAGCCAGGTTTCAGTCTTATTCTGGAATCTGTCAGTCTTTCAATTCAAGTACTGCTAGCTAGAGATACAAACAAAGCCAAATACATAGACCCTGACCTCAAGGAACTCATAGTCAAATGAAAACTATAACATGAAAATAAGTATATACATTGGAGATATATACAGAATAGATTGAGGCTCCTTCAGGAGGTGACATTTGAGCTGACTCTTTAAGGAAGCCAGGAAAGCCATGAAACAGGTGAATAAAGTATATATTTGATCTGATGGAATAATGTTTTCCTCTTCCCTTTATCCTGTCCACTCATTTATTTTCATTAATTTTGAAATCTGTCTCTCATTTCAGTTAAGGAAAATCCAGACTATTTTACTGGATATGATTGCATGAATTTTTTTTAATGTTTTTAAGTTTAAGTTTCTTGATTTACATTATGATATGTAAATCCATGCACCTGCATGTAAATTAAGAGATTCCTTAATGACCTGTATAGGGAGTCTGGTATTCTAACCCTGAAACACATCTAAGGTTGAGAAAATGAAGAGTAAAAATGAAGCTGAATCATCAATTGTTTAGGAAAGTACTCCTCTGCTATTAAGGAACATAAACATGAAGTTAGAAATCCCAAAAGAGAAAAAAAATTAGTTGTAACATCATAGATTTAAGAGCTGAAAGAGCTGTTAAAGGTCATCTAATGAACTCCTTTGTTAGCAGATGAGAATACTGAGGTCAAGGGAGGTTGAGTGATTTACTCAATGGGTCACATAGGTAGCAAATGGAAATGCTGGAAAGGAATCTATTGTTATCAAGTCTAACACTATACCATAAAGCAAAAATCATTAAATCTTTTTGGTGCAGGTCAAAGAAAGAGAAAGTAGTTGTGTCAAATAGTGGACCAGATTAGGTATACAATATCCAGAAGCAAACATATCATAGTATTCTAGTGAATCCAAAAACTACAGTCACTAAGAGGAAAGACTCACTATTTGATGAAAACTTCTGGAAAAAGGTGTACAATAACCTAAAAGAAATTAGGTTTAGACTAACATCCTCATATAATATACTAAGAAACACCACATAAAAGATGACTTAGAAAGAAGTGTCATCATAACCAAATTAAAGAAATGAAGAAGAAATTACCTTTCAGATCGATGAATGGGGAAGACTATCTCCAGGCATCTTGATTTTTATCTTGTGATCCAGATGCCTCTGGAAGGGAAAGTGAGGCAGATGACCTTGAACAACCCTCCCTCATTTAAATCCAATTCACTTGCATGGAGGGCATCACCTCCCTGATGTCATAGTCTTCTTTAAGAATGAAGGACAAAAACAATAACAGCAATAGGGGAAGAAAACATGACTAACAAGGTAACAAAATAAAATATAATTGTTACATAAAATTGTAAAAGTTTTATACCAACAACTTACAAAGAAAAGAGTTACCTGGCAGAAACATCTTGGAAGCAATACTTTTTAACTTATACTCTTGCATTCAGGTTTTATATTCCAGATATATAAGGAAGTGATTAAAATTTTATAAGACCAAGAACCATTTAGACCTGATGTTATCTGATGTACCATCTAATAGTTAATTTTTTTAATTTACTCAATCCAGAGGAGGATCTTGAAAGACTTACATGAAACTGATACAAAGCAAAGTAAACGGAAGCAGAAGAATATTACATCCAGTTACAGCAATATTGTTCAATGAAGAACTGTGAATGACTTAGACATTCTCAGCAATACCATGATCCAAGAAAATACTAAAGGATTAATGTGATGAAGCATACTATTCACCTCCAGAGAAAGAACTAATATTATTTGAATACAGACTAAAGCCTGCTATTTTTTACTTTCTTTCCTTCATTCTTTTCTTTTTATTCAAGTCTTCTTGTACAAAAAGATTAATATGGAAATGTTTTCCATGGTTGCCTGTGTATAATGTATATATGGTTGGTTACCATCTCAGGGAATGGGGAGGGAAAGAATAGAATTTGGAACTCAAAACTTTTTTTAAAAAGTTTAAAAATTGTTTTAACATGTAATTGGGAAAATATTTTTTAAAAAATACTTGTTACCTGAAAAATAAAAATGACTTTTTAAAAATGACATGGAAGCACTGAAATTTAACCCTTACCCTCTGACTCCTTATCCAGTCCAGTGTCTTGAAATATTAGATCATATCCTTTAACCCAGATATCCCATTGCTAAGTATATGTCTCAAGGAGGTCAAATACCGAAAAAAAGGTTTCATATACCACAGAATCCTAAAAGCAGAACTTATTTAATAGCGAAGAACCAGAAGCAAAGTAGATGTTGGTTGACTGTAGAATGACATCTGACATCAGTTATGATACATGAACTTAATGCAATGACACTGTACCATAAGAAATGATCAGTATGAGAAATCTGAAGAAGCATGAGAAAACATATAAAATGATGAAAATAATATAAGCAACATGAAGAAAATAATATGCCCAATGTGTTAGTAAGTTTTGCTGAACTAGATCTTTCTCTTTCTCTTTTGTTCTTTGTTATAAGAAATAGTATTCTGTATAGCAGAGAGGAGGAGTATATTTGGAAGTGAAGGTGATGAGGAAATTGAAGCTATCAACAAGCTTTGTAAAATCAAAACATTAGTTTAAATGACTACATCTTCCTTTAAGAAGAAAAACAATATATTTAAAAATCCAAACATACCAAGCATAAAATATTTACATTAAAAATTATGTCTTTTAATAATATCCATGCCAATTCTTACATTTTGAGGTCACATGACAATTATTTTATTGCTAGGCAACTTATTAAAAAAATTTTTAAAGCATTTACTTTTTTGTTTTCCACCTTTCCTCTCCTTTATGGGGGAAAAAAGAAAGAAAAGCAAAACTCTTTTAAAAAATATGTATAGTCAAGAAAAAGAAATCCTGATGCTGGCCACATCAAAAAATGTGTCTCATTCTAAATATTGAATTCATTATCTCTCTCTCAGAAAGTGTATAATATTTTTCATCATCAGCCATCTCTAGAACTGATTTCCATTACACTCATCAGAGTTCTTAAGCATTTCCAAATCGTTTGTGTTTGTAATGTTCTTGTTATCATATACATTTTCCCCTAACTTTTGCTCACTTCACTCTGGATCAGTTCATACAAGCCATTTCTGGTTTCCCTGAAACTGTCCATTTGGTTATTTCTTACAGTACCACAGTTTTATATTGCATGAGTATGCCAAAATTTGTTCAGCTGTTCCCCAATTGATAGATAACTTCAGTTTCCAGTTCATTACCACTATAAAAAAGCTGTCATTATTCTTTTTTACACATGGATCCTTTTCTTCTTCCTTTGTTCTCTTAGTACCACAAAGTTGCACAGAAAACATTTTAGGAATGATTCAGGAAATATTCAAGAATTTTCACTTGTGCCTCCACTTAACGAAGGAGAAGATAGTTTATCTGGGTTCAATTCAGCTAACATTTCCAAACCTATGCCAAACACCCTATCGAGAAAACAAACTGAAACTAAGTGGCCCTATGGAAAGGTTTTTTATCAAATGGTAATATCATATGTCTGCTGTCAAGAGCACAGATAAAAACTGAGTATTATCAACAGCATCACTTACCAATCTTGTAACAATCACTATTTTTGTCCTTTGACTGAGAAAAATAACCAATGATCACCATTGTTAAGGCTGTAGAACAACAGTTAGCTTCCAGACAGAGAAGATGTTCATTCAAGCACACTAGGTGAACTCCAGCTAAAATAAAAAGCAAGGTTAAGTTTACTAAGAAAACCAATGAAAAGCTTTAAAAGCTGAATTCTAATCGTTACCATTTCTCAAAATTAGGCAGCCCACTTATCATTAACACATATTAGTGTTGCCAATTTCACTCTAATTGTGGGTTTGATTCAACATGTTCCAATCAATTTTATTGATGCATAAGGATGTCGACAATGCATCACACAGAGTTTCTCCTAAAAGTTTAGAGATTGGACTGAAAATGAAAAATTGATGCTCCAGTTTATTGCTGATGCTGTTTACTATATTCTCCTTGTATAATCTACTTTTCTTTAAGTGTCCAACATTAGGAAATAAATTATTATAGGTGACCTCTAAGTGAAATTGTAAAGATGTCAGATAACTATGCAGCTTAATTATACATGAAAAAGAAGGAAAATAATGCAGTTTCCTTTCATTCATTTTACTCAATTCTTGGATTTTTCTTAGGCACTAAAGTCCCTTTGGAAGCCTATCTATATATTTCTTGCAATTAAGAACTGCTTCTTCCAAAAGAGACTTCAGTATTACTTCAATTACATTTTGGTTTCTGGGGATATGCTCTGTTAGCTGCTATCTTCATTTATTTCACATCCTTGAGGTTGCCTTGAAATTAAATGACATCCACATGCGGTAGTACTAAGACCTTATTCTTCATCCCAAAGGGACAAAAATCATTCAAATAGTCCCTGACTTTCAGAAGGGGCACCTTCTTAACTTATTCTTCAATTGACAGAGGAAAAGAGGGCTCTTTATGAAACTGAGATCAAGAACTGAAAGATCAAGACAACGAATATTTATTTTGCAAGAGCCTGCACCAACTTTGGTGTGTGGGATAGTGGGGACTGCAGAGAGGTATTAAATTTGATTCCTGACTACAAAGAACTTATAGGAAGACATAGAGATATCACAAACAGGTGAAAATGTTTAAGTATCATAGGGACAGGACCAAAGTCCTGTTTTAGCAATATTAAGTCTGGTTTCAGTAAGCTACATTGATTAGAAGGGAAACTGTTTGGATCCTGGCAGACCCATTCATTCATTGATTCTCTCATATCATGAACAAAACTGATACATTATAGGAAGGACTATAAAGTTCAATGCTTGATATGACAGTTTTTAAAAGCATGTGTTAGTTGTAAGTGCAGTTGTGGAAAACAACTCTTTTCTAAAGAGAGAATTATTAGCAATACTTCAATTAAAAAAAAAATTCTATACCCATATTCTCCTACCAGACAGTAACCTCCGAATGAATATAACCCAGATTAACAAATCCAAGTGTAACAATACCAGTAATTGACCCATCTTTTGATCAACAGAACAAGTTACCCCAGGGTAACTATTTGAGAGCCCATATCGAAAATTAGGGTTTACGACCTCGATGTTGGATCAGGACACCCAAATGGTGCAACCGCTATTAAAGGTTCGTTTGTTCAACGATTAAAGTCCTATGTGATCTGAGTTCAGACCAGAGAAATCCAGGTTGGTTTCTATCTGTAAATTCATTTCTCCTAGTACGAAAGGACAAGCTCTGCTTGTCAGCACTGCTCTTGGAAAAGACTTCCAAGGCACAATTGTCTCATTTTGCCTCCAGTGACTTTAGGGATTTTTAAGTAAGACGCTAATAGACTGCTAGGATAGGCAGAACATTATTCAATAAAATAGATGGAGGATGAAGGAAAACATTTATAAGAACTTACAAGTACATGAACTTTCAAGAAAATGTGTAGCTCAATAAAAACAATAGAAAAAATATCAAAATATTGTTATAAATTAGAAAGTAGGATGATATATTGGAAAAAGAACAAATAGTAAAATTTCAGATAGATTGAATTCTTTGATCACTCAGAATGCCCACAAACTCATGACCCCATTTGGGGTTTTCTTGGCAAAAAAACTGAAATGGTTTGCCCTTTTCTACTTCATATCATTTTAAAGATGAAGAAACTGAGGCCAACAGGGTTAAGTGACTTGCCTAAAGTCACACAGCTAGTAAATGTCTGGGGCCAAATTTGAATTTAGGAAGATGAGTCTTCCTGATTCCAGGCCCAGTGCTCTATCTACTGTACCACCTAGATGCTCACTTCAGGCATAGTAGAAGCTTAATAGCTATTTCTTAAATTGGATTTAATTAAAGATAACCTTTTACAGAAAAGTCTTTTTGAATCTCATATGTTTTTTCATTGTTAGCAGCAATCTGATTCTTGATCACTTACTATGTTCTATTTCTCAGTCATGTACTAGATGCTACTGGGGAGACAAAAGAAGATCTGCTAATTCTTATTTGACCATCTCTTTGTAAATCCTTTCTTTTCAATTTTTTATTGCCACTGTCCCAGCTCACTGTTCTATAACTTTAGACTTGTACTATAATCATAGTTGCTTTGTCATAAAATTTTAGAATATTCAAACTAGAAGGAACCTTATCGATTATTTAATTTTTAACTTTTTAAGGATTCTTAACTTTGTGTGTATCATGGACCCTTTGGGCAGATTACTGAAGCCTGTGGACCCCACACAGAATAATCTTTTAAAATATGTTATATAAAATACAGAACATTACAAAAGAAACCAATTACCTTGAAAAACTATCCAAATTTTTTTTAAACAAATTCATGGATCCCAGGGTCAGAGCTTTGATCTGGATCAACCTCATTTTTTAATACATAAGGAACCTAAAGCTCAGAACATAGAGTCATAGACTAAAAGTTGAAAGTACAGATCAACATTCTGGACAGCAGTATGAAACTATGTCCAAAAAGCTATAAAACTATGCATACTCTTTGATGCAGCAGTGCCACTACTGGGTCTTTATCTCAAGAAAATTATAAAAAAAGGAAAAGAACTCACATGTGCAAAATGTTTGTGGTAGTTCTTTTTGTGGTGACACAGAATTGGAAAATGAATATATGCCCATCAATTGAGGAATGGCTGAAAGTAATGGAATAACATTGTTTTGTAAAAAATTATGAACAAGCTAATTTTAGAAAGTTCTGGAAAGATTTACATGAACTGATGCTGATTTACATGAAACAAGCAGAACCAGGAATACATTATATACAGTATCAGCAAGAGTGTATGATGATCATCTATAAAAGGCTTGGTTCTTCTCAGCAATTCAGTGATCCAAAGCAATCTCAATGAACTTTGGACAGAAAATGCCATCTGTATTCAGAAAGAGAACTATGAAGATTGAATGTAAATCAACACATACTATGTTCACTTTTTTGGGTTTTTTTAAACTCATAGTTTTTCCCTTTTGTTCTGATTTTTTTCTCCCTACATGATTCACAAAGAAATGGTATTTTAAAAGTTTATATATATATATATATAAATATATATATATTATATATATATATTATATATATATTTATAAAATCAGAAAAAAATAAAACAATTAACTTAAAAAAAAAAGAAAGTAGAAGTTACCAAGTCCAACCTCTTTATCTTACAGATAAGGAAATCAAGGTCTGGACACAGCAAAGGATCTTACCCAAATTCCAATGGCTAATAAATATTAGAGTTGATACCCAAATTTAGATATTCTGGTTCTAAGTGTCCTTTTCCATTATAATATTCTGTCTTTTCAGTTTCTCTCCTTCCAATTGCTTCTTCTTCCAGTATGTCCTTCATAATCTGGTAATTAGTTTTCTATTGTTGGTCACCTACTGCTATTTTAAGTTTTTTAATTGTTATATGACTATATATACATATATATGTGTGTGTATATATATATATATATATATCTGATATGCAAAAATATACTGGAAGCTCCTTGAAAGCAGACACTGAATCTCATAGTTCTTTAAACTTTCCATAATATCTGAACTTATATGATAAGTGCTCAATAGATATTTTATTGACTTCATTTGAATGTAAAGGCCCTTACATACAGAAGATGAGAGGGTGGAGGTGAAGGAGTGTCTGGAGATAAGGCACATACAACAGAAAGAAGCAAATGAAAGATTCTGTTTCTCTCAGAAGAATAGGAAAGTTCCTAATTCCTTTTCCTTCCATTTTTGTAGGAACCACAGAGGCTGTGCAAGATGGAAACAGGAATCAGACTTGTTCCTTTTCCTTCCATTTTTGTAGGAACCACAGAGGCTGTGCAAGATGGAAACAGGAATCAGACTTGACAGACTCCTTAGAGAAGACTCTCAAGGAGACTGCTTAATGAAGTACCTTCAAATGCCTAGGGATGAGGATAAAGGCAAGGCAGTCTTATTCAGACTGAGTAGTTCATTTCTACTATGTGAGGCACTGACATTCTGCAATATGACCTTTGCACTAAATTATCTTCTCCACCTGTTTGAATGTTCATCTTTTCAGCTGTCAGATTACTTCTGGAGAGCTATGTCATTGCTTTATCTTCTTCCTTTTTCTTTTTTAAATTATGAATCATTATTTTTCCTCCACCTCCCCCCATATACCCTGAAAATAAAACAAATCAAAACAAAACCCTTGTTAACAAATAAACAAACAAGTAAAACAAAGTCCTATACTGGCCATATTCAATAATGTGTATCTTCTTTATGTATTTTAGTCCATCACCTCTTGTCAGCAGGTGGATGACATTCTGTATCTTCAGTTCTTGGGATTTATTATTTACCATTGCATTTATCAGAATTCTTAAATCTTTCAAAAATATTCATTTTTACAATTTTATTTTGTGGTACTTTTATTAGATAATTTGCTGTCCTCCTGTAACTCTGCATCAGTTCATACAAGCCTTTCCAGGTTTCTCTGAAATCACTTCTCTCTATTTCTTCTAGCACATTAGAATTCTATTATATTCATATGCTATAATTTATTCAATCATTCCCAAATTGATATGTACCTGGATAAACCTTTTTTTTCAAAAGAAGGCAATTTTGACATGCTAGAATTGATTAAGTTCTTTCAGACCATAATTAGATCAGATTTCCTACTGGCAAAGGGAAGCAAGTGAGATAGTTCCCCAAAGATTTCTGTAGGAGGGATGAAACACCTTGAGACAAGTACACCTAAGGAAAGTGATAAACAGCCAAACCTATGAGGACAACTCTTATTGCTGGCATTTTCCCAAATGCCATTTTTCAGTCACATTTGACCCTTTGTGACCCCAGTTTAGTGTTTTCTTGGCAAAGAAGCTGGAGTGGTTTGTCATTTCCATCTTTAGCTCATTTGACAGATTAGGAAATAAAAACAAACAAGATTAAGTGACTTGCCCAGGGTCACACAAATAGTAAGTGTCTGAAACTGTATTTGAACTCAGAAGAGTAAGCCTTCCTGACTCCAGGCTTAGTGGCTCTATTGTACCTCCTAGGTAACCTTATCTCCTAGGAAATACAAACACATACTCTAGGTATCCAATCAAATTAGCCAAATCCTCCAAGGGGTGATCGAAATTTTATCTCAGATCTAGTCTTCTCTGATAGCCCAATGAACTGTTTTGGCATGAATAGGCTGGATTATTCTTTCCTCCTGGTCCCATTTCAGTTGGATAACATTATTCTGCTGTGATGGAATTCCTCCTAAAAGTTATATTTCCTCATGGAGGATTTCTGTCTGTTGTCATCATTCCTTATATTTCTAAAGTGCTTCTAAAGTGTCCTAGAGTCTACTGGTATCATGAATGATATAGGTAAAAGTGGAACCTTGAGATGAAGTTAGATTCAACTCAGTTTTATGCTTCAATTATAACTAATGTCTGCATTTAGTAAACAGCTCTTCTTCAAGGATTAAACTAATTTTAAGTAAATGAAGTATGTTTATCTCCAAATGTATAGTCTATACCTCAGACTGAGAACTCTTTGAAGACAAGAAGTTGTCTTCCCTTCGGTGTTTGAGTTCCTTGGAAGGAAGAGGGTGTGGCTTCTTCTTCAGACTGGGGAGATCCAAAGGCAAGGATTCTCTCTCTTTTACCAAAGTGAGGTTGCCTATCCTTGGCTCTCCTCTGATACTGAAGGCTCAGCATCATGTCCTCAGTAGTCCAGTAGTAATCTGGCAATTAGTTTTCTATTACTGGTCACCTACTGCTATTTTAACCTTTTTAATTGTTCCATGATATTTTATATGTATATATCTTATATGACAAAATATACTGGAAGAATATACTCTAGTATTAGATATGGACATATCTCCTTATCTGTACTTTTATCAAATACTATCATTTGTCATTACAAGTTACTTATTCCATTTTTTAGCTTTTTTATGTTGACTACATATAGGATCAAAGTTCTTAAAGGGCAGGTATGTGGCATGATGGATAGAGTACTGGATCTAGAGTTAGTAAGACTCATCTTTCTGAATTCAAATCTGGTCTCAGCCACTAGCTGTATCACCCTGGAAAAGTCATTTTATCCTGTTTGCCTCAGTTTTGTCATTTGTAAAATAAACTGGAGAAAATCTCTTTGCCCAGAAAAATCCCAAATAGAGTCAAGAAGAATTGGACAAAAGTGAAAAACAGCTGAATAAATTTTCTAAACACTCCAAGAATTATCTAGTATAAATAAATGATGTCTATGTTACATACTAGATACAAACCACACACGTCTAAATATTGGAATATAAGGTGAACAAATAACAGTAATATCTAGGTAAGAATTGTGGGCACTTTTCTTTCAAGATTAAAATATCACACATTAGACTTTGGAAGAGTGCATGGAAAAATTTGGCACACGTGGAAAAGGAAAACTTTCCTGTATTTGTATTTAATTTAAATCTTGCCATAGGAGATCCTGTCATTAAACATAAACATAACCTCTCTTATACAATGACTTATTTATGACTGCTCCCTAAGAAATCTTGAAGGGGTAGGGGGTGCAGGTGAGAGCAGAATATGTACAATGTACAGTAGTGAGTTTGTGTGTTTAATGTCTGAGAGTGAGGGATTAGGGAGGTAGGCAAGCCAAAGCATCATACAGGATTTCATTGAAGATGAAAGTCCCACAAACTCTAACTATATTTTTAACTGCAATAAAATCATGGAATTTGGAAAAGGGGGCTATGTATATACAATAAAATGGGAGACTTTAGTGCAGGAACCACCAAAAGTACTTCTCACAAATGAAAAAAAAATAAATTTCATAATGATTCATTTATTCTTACTTTTTCTGTTGTATTTATTTGATAATGAAAAACAACACAATCATTTTTTGGAAAATTTCTTCTAAAAACTACACTGATACCTGATGAAGCAGAAAACATTTTACCATTGGGAAAACATAAAGATGATGAGATCCTACAGATTTCCTTTCAAGAGTGATGTTGTTATTTAGTCATGTACAAATCTGTCACCCCATTTGGGGTTTTCTTGGTAAAGATACTGGAATAGTTTGCCCGTTCCTTCTCCATCTCTTTTGCATAAACCAAGGCAAATAAGCTAGTATGTGTCTGAGCTTGGATTTCAACTCAGGAAAATTAGTCTTACTGACTCTAGAGCTGGCACTTTATCCACTGAGCCACTATGACATTGGCCAAATGGGACGTTTTTAAAATTAATAACAAATGAAGATCCTTGAGGTTTCAAAACTTTCTGCTCTTATGGATGACTTATAATACCCTCAAAAATATTACTAATTATAGATATAACTATTTAAATAATATCCCCTATGCATATGTGTATGACCTTCTCAATAGAATATAAATTTCTTCAAGGCAGGAACTATTTCTTTTTTGTCTTTGTATCACTAGTAGCTAGTTTGGTTATTGACACATAGAAGACACATAGAAGAATATTGCCACATATTAATGCTTGATTTTTAATTGTTGATTGCTATCTCATAGCAACAATAGGGATATAATGAGATAAATCTTGACAGTTATTTTAGTTTTTAGAAAGTATGTTTTAGAAAAACAAAAGAGTAAAAATATTTTATTCTTTCTGTACATAATGATTTTTTATTTGGAGAAAAAAATCCTATTTGTTTAATATATGATAGCAAATGTCAGACTTTCTGTACCATTCATCGGATAAATTATATTTTCTCTAAAAATTAAATGTCTGGGCTTGGAGACAAGAAGACCAGATTTCAAATCCAGCCTCAGGAATTTACTAGCTATGTGATATTGGACAAGGTACTTAACTTCTACTTCAGTTTCCTCAAGTGTAAAATAGATATCATAATAGTACCTACCTCCCATTGTTGTGAGGATCAAATGAGACAATAGTTATAATAAACTTAACACAATTTCTGGTGCATGTTAGGTGCTTAATAAAGGCTTGTTTCCTTTATTCCATGAGTTATAATGATTATCCTTCCATCAAAGTCCCAATGTAAATGAAAGGTATCCCAAGATTCTTGAAGGCTAGTCCATTGGCAGATTCTAAGTAACTGAAAAGTTTTTAAGTAGGAGTAGAAGGGATAATCTGCATGTCTATCAACTGAGAATTGACTTAGTTAAATTTAGAAAGGATTATTGGCAATAAAGAAGCCACCAGATGATTGTTTGGCTATCACAACTTATGAAATCATCTATTTTGATTATATTACAGTCTGCATTGGTAGAGGGATTCAATCTGATCCTTGAAGTGATGGAGAAATTATGATTACTATTACATGTGTATCCTTCAAGTGCTTGGGGGCACTATAAACATGAATTCACTTGGAAATAAAGCTCAGGATCTGTCCCTTATCTGTACAAAAAGTTGGAAATAGCAGATCATATAAAATGATAGACTACAATATGAAATAGTATATCATATAAGATGATAGATGGGTAGATGGGAAAGTTATAAAAAAATTTTTTTTAACAATTTTATGAAGCCCAGATTAAGAAATTAAGCCCTGGTGGATGGAATCAAGATGGTGAAAAGTAGACATGAAATTGCCTGAGCTGTCCACAGCTCCCCTCAGAATCAATGTTAGATCAAGCTCGATTGAGAGAGACATTTTTTTTGAAGTCCTTCCATGATATCTTAAGCTGGAAAAGTATTTCACTCCAAATGTTTGTGGGTTCTGTCACTCCAAAATACAATCAGAAGCTTGATCTAGCATTGATTCCTGGCCTAATTAGATATGTGCAAAGAATCTAGTAGATGACTCTTAGTCAAAATAAAGCCGTGTTGGTTATACTCTCCTGGTTCAAAAGATCAGTAGATCAGCACACCAACCTCCAACACAACTATAGCAGGTAAGTTGTGAGCTTCTGAACTCTAACATAACAGGAGGGACTAAGCCTGGCCCATTCAGCACAATGGGGAAGCCTGTAGCACCATTGGCTCCAGCACAGTTAATGAGAAGACCCTATTGTCCTTCAAAGGAAGCACAGGACAATTTCCCCTGTGCCCTATGTATTTAAAAATGAACAAAAAAGGCAAATGAGTTCTGATGATAGAGAGCTACATAGAAACCAAGAAGATCAGAACACAAACTCAAAAGAGGACAGGAAAAACAAAATCTTTCAAACAAAGCTTCAAAGGGGGTTATGAATGGATCTTCAGTTCAAAAGACTCTCTTGGAAGAGTTCAGAAAGGATCATAAAAGAGCCAGAAGAAAAATTGGGAAAAGAAATGCAATCATTGTAGGAGAGTTATGAAAGTTAGTTCCAGTTACCTTGGAAAAGGAAGCATAGAAATTGACTGAAGAAAACTACTTCTTAAAAAATAAATGAAATGGGGGAAAAAAATCCACCAAACAAAACAACTACATTAAAAATATATTTGGCTGAATGCAAAAGGAGGTTAAAAAACTAACTAAAGAAAATATCATTAAAATTAGAATTGGACAAATTTAAGAGAATGACTCAATGAGACATCAAAAATCAGTCAAACAAATTTTTTTTTAAATGAAAAAGTAGAAGAACTATGTAAAATATCTTGTTGGAAAAAAATAACTAACCTGGAAAATGGATCCAGGAGACACAATCTAAGAATTATTGGACTACTTGAAAGTCATGATTAAAAAAAAAAAAAAAGAGCCTGGGCATCTTTTAAGAATCATCAAGGAAAACTGACCTGATAACTGAGAAGCAGAGGATAAAATAGTCATTGAAAGAATCCACTGATCACCTCCTGAAAGAGACCTCAAAATGAAAATTCCAAGGAACATTAATTCCAGGATTATCAGATTAATGGAAAATACTTCAAGCAGTCATAAAGAAATAATTCAAATACAGAGGAGCTACAATCAGGATTGCCCAAGACCTAGCAGTGTCCACTTTAAAGGATCAAATGGCCTAGACATGATATTCCAGAAGACAAAGAAGCTTGGATTGAAGCAAAGAATCAGCTATCCAGCAAAATTAAGCCTTATCTTTTATAGAAAAAGATGTATATTCAGTGAAATAGGGGATTTTCGATCATTTCTGATGAAAAGACAAGAGTTGAAAAGAAAATTTGATCCCCAAATACAAGATTCAAGAAAAACATAAAAAAGTAAAAGGAAGAAAAAACCCTATATTTTTAAAGATTAAAATGTTTATATCCCTACATAAGAAGATGATACATGTAACTCTTGAGAATATTATCTTTGTCAGGGCAGTTGGAAGAGTTAATAAAATTGAAAATAAGAAAACTATTGGACTACTAAACAAAACTAAGAGTTGGTTTTATGAGAAAACCAAGATCGATAGACCTTTGGTTGAATTTATTACAAAAAGGAAAGAAACAAATTAAATTACTAGTATCAAAAATGAAAAAGGTGAACTTATCACCAATGAAGAGAAAATCAAAGTAATAATTAGAACCTATTTTGCCCAATTGTATGGCAATAAATCTGATAATTTAAGTGAAATGATGAATAAATATAAAAAATATGAATTTCCCAGATTAACAGAAGAGGAATGAAATTACTTAAATAGTCCCATTGGAGAAAAAGAAATTGAACAAGCCATTAATGTACTCCCTAAGAAAAAAATCTCCATGGCCAGGTAGATTTGCAAGGGAATTCTACCAAACATTTAAAGAACAATTAATTCCAATACTATATAAACTATTTTGAAAAAATAAGAAGAGTCCTATCAAATTCATTTTAATCATACAGATATGGTATTGTTTCCTAAACCAGGAAGAGCCATTTAAATAGAGAAAGAAAATTATAGGTCATTTCCCTAATGAATATTGATGCAAAAATCATAAATAAAATATTAGCAAAGATAATACATAAACTTATAACCAGGATAATACACTTTGACCCAATGAGATTTATACCAGAAATGCAGGAATGCAAGATAAATTATCAGCATAATTGACCATATTAATAACTAAACTAGCAGAATTCAGATGATTATCTCAATATTTGCAAAAAAAAAAAGCATTTTAACAAAATACAACACCTATTTCTATCAAAAACACTAGAAAGCATAGGAATGAAGCTTCCTTAAAATGATAAGTAACAACTATATAAAATCATCAGAAAGCATTATATGTAATGGGGATAAGCTAGAAACATTCCCAATAAGATCAGGGGTAAAACAAGGTTATCCCTCATCACCACTATTATTCAATATTTTACTAGAAATGTCAGCTTTAGCAATAAGAGAGGAAAAATAAATTGAAGGAATTAGAATAGAATGAGAAAACAAAATTACCATTCTCCACAGATGATATTATGATATATTTAGAGAATAGATTAAAAAACTATTAAAACAATTACCAACTTTTACAAAGTTGTAAGATTTAAAATAAACCCACATAAATCATTAGCATTTCTGTGTTACCAATAAAGCCCACCAGCAAGAGATAGAAAGAGAAATCCTATTTAAAATAATTGATAATATAAAATATTTTGGAATCTACCTGCCAAGAGAAAGCCAGGAACTACATCATCAAATCATCAAAATCATCTGGTTTTGGCTAAGAAATGGAATAGTGGATCAGTGGAATAGGTTAGGTTCACAAGATACAATAGTCAATGACTGTAGTATTCTAGTATTTGATAACCACAAAGACTGCAGCTTTGGGGATAAGAATTCACTATTTGACTAAAATTGATGAGAAAACTGAAAAATAGTATGAAAGAAACTAGGTATTGACCAACACTTAACACCTTATACCAAGAAAAGGTTCATGATGACATAAAGAGTGATATAAGCAAATTAGGAGAACAAGGTATAGTCTACCTCTAAGATATGTGAAGGAAGGAATTTTTGCCCAAAAAGGATTAGAGAACATTATAAAATTCAAAATGAACAACTTTGATTACATTAAATTTAAAAGGTTTTGCACAAACAAAACCAAGGCAGCCAAGATTAGAAGGGAAACTGAAATCTGGGAGAAGAATTTTATAGCCAATGTTTCTAATAAAGGTCTTATTTCTAAAATATGTAGAGAACTGACTCAAATTTATAAGAATACATACAAGCTATTCCTCAATTGATAAGTGGTTAAAGGATATGAACAGACAATTTTCAGACAAAGAAATTAAAGTCATTTGTAATCATATAAAAAATATGTCCTCACTCACTATTGATTAGAGAATGCAAATAAAGACAACTCTGAGATACTGCTTCATACCTCTCAGATTGGCTAAGATGACAGGAAAAGATAATGATGAATGTTGAAGGGGATGTGGGAAAACTAGGATACTAATGCATTGTTGGTGGAGTTGTGAAATAATCCAATCATTCTGGAGAGCAATCTGTCAAAGGAGCATCATTTAGTTTCTTTTGCTTTCTTCAAGATCCAACCCAAAGCCCAGCTTCTTCAGGAAATCTTTTCCAGTCTCCCTACCTGCTCAAATCTTCTTTCAGATCAACTTCCATCTATTCTTTCTATATCCTGTGTATATCTACTTATTTATTAGATTATTTTGAATTTCATAATTTTATCTAATCCTTCTTTGGCCAAAAATTCCTTCCTTTTCCACATATTTTAGATTACACCTTGTTCTCCTAATTTGCTTATGATATCACCCTTTATGTCATCATTTAGACTTTATCTTGGTATAAGGTGCTAAATACATTTACATCATTATGTTCAAAGGACTATCAAACTGTGCATACTCCTTGATCTAGCAGTGTCTCTACAATGTTTGTAATAAGTTTTTTTGTTTGTTTTGGTTTGTTTTTTTTTGTAATGCAAGAAACTGGAAATTGAGTGATGCCAACCCAGTTGGGGAATAGCTGGGTAAATTATGGTATTTGGATGTAATGGAATATTATTGTTCAATAAGAAATGAAGAGGCTGATTTCAGAAAACCTTGGGAGACTTACATGAAATGATGTTGAGTGAAGTGAACAAAACCAAGAGAATATTGTATGCAATAACAAGAAGGTTATGTGATGATCAGCTGTGATGAACTTGTCTCTTTTCAACAATGAAATGATTCAAAGCAATTCCAATAGACTTGTGATGAAAAGTGCCATCCACATCCAAAGAAAACTATGTAGAGTGAATGTGGATCACAGCATATTATTTTCATCTTTTTATTGTTATTGTTATCTTTTGCTTGTTTTTTTCCTTTCTTCTTGTGTTTTTTCTCTTTTGATCTGATTTCTTTTTGTTCAGCATGACAAATATGTTTAGAAGAATTGCACACATTTAACCTTTTAACTTTTGTAAGGTTTTTCAAAGATGAATACTGAAAAATATCTTTGCATGTATTTGGAAAAATTAAATATCATCCAAAAATTTTTTTAAAGAAATAAAGTCCTCTCTTATTATTAATGAAGAAACTGAGATAAAACAATTTTCAATGGCTTGCCCAAGATCACACATTGTACAGAGCCAGTGTTCATTTCACTACACTTTGTAGTCTACCAGATGCATTGTACTTTAAATATATTCCAAAGGAGCAGGTCAGAATATCCATGTATAATGCTTTTTCATCAAATAGTGAGCCCCATGAATATACACAGTCAAGATACGAGTAAATAAGATAATTTTCTACTCTAATAACTGCAGTAAATGTCATATTAGCTATGAATAACATTTCCAAATCCAAGAAGGACCCTTGAATGTAAAAGTGCACATTGTTTGGGCACAGCATTTCCAAATGACTAGTGTTTTTGCCTTCCGTTAGGAGTAGGGACTTGTCATTTGCTTTGTTCAGAGTATTTCTTAATCATAGTTCCAAGGAGGCTGAACTAATTGCTAGTAGCCTCCAGCTGGCTATAGCAGGTCTTCTTGGTATTCTGAGAACAACAAAGGATCACTCAGCAGACACATCAACTCCCACCCTTTCTCTCTTTCATCCCCCCTTTCCAAAAACCATTCTGCTGGCAAAAAAGAAGGCAAATGTAGGAATTAGAAAGGACAAATGAAGATCTTCTCATCAGTGCAGCTGAACAAGACAGCAGGAACAGACGAACAATATTCCCTGAAGAATGTCACAGCCATCCTAATAATCTGATTTGAAGGCTAATGTCTTGTGAGTTTAGAACATACTTCTATAATTTTTTTTTTTTTGCCAAATTCCCACTTCCTCAAGAACAGCTTCCCAGCTCTCTTTTGTATTCAATTAGAAAATCAAACACATTTTAAAGTTATACTCAATACATCAGAGAATCACAAGCTAGGGGATAGCAATTACATTTCTCTGGAGGCAATGACAGACTACAATTGTGCCTTTCTGACATCTTGATGCAAACTTCTAAATCCTAAATGTTTTGTGGAGGGAATAGCCCAGTCAAAATAGAAAAGCAAGTTTCCTTGGAAATGCTGAGACAAAACTACTTTTTGCCTCCAAAATATTTCAATATATCTTTTGTAGATTAAAAAAGATTTCATTAGAAGCAAAAAGAGCCTAAATGCAGAAGTAGAACAGAACAAGAAACATGAGTGATTAAAGGACATCAAATTAGGTACCTTTCCTAGTAACTACAATTCCCACCATTAAGATCACAGCATTGGTTTAAGGCATTCTGGAGGTCATTGATACAATTTAGATATGTTGCTTGTTCAGTCAATCAGTCAACACATATTTACTAAGTACTTATTCTATGCATAAGAACTGCACTTGCTAAATCCTAGGAACATAAAGAAAGACAAAAAACATAGATTCTATTCTCAAAAAGTGTATCATCTAATGGAGGATTCACAGGTAAATAACTAGATATTCACAAGATATAAAAAGAATAGATAGAAGATGATCTGAAAGAGGAAGATTTGAGCAGGTAGGGAGACTTCCTGGAGAATTTGGACTTTGGGTTGAATCTTGAAGAAAGCAAAAGAAACTAAAAGCTAAAACTGAAGGGTAAGAGTATTTCAGGAATGATCAAAGGAAAAGCATAGGTACTTAAGAGGTACTTAAAGTTTAGGAAGACTGCTAGGTGATTCAGTAATATATTGCTGGGCCTGGAGTTTCAAGGGAATTAATGAAAAAATGCAAATGAAGGAGGCCTGGCTATGCCAGACATAAAACTACATTTTAAAGCAGTGGTCATCAAAACCACTTGATACCGGCTAAGAAATAGAGTAGTTGATCAGTGGAATAGGTCAGGTCCACAGAACAAAATAGTCAATGACTACAGTAATCTAGTATTTGACAAACCCAAAAACCCCAGCTTTGGGGATAAGAATTCACTATTTGACAAAAACTGCTGAGAAAATTGGAAACTTGTATGGCAAGAAACTAGGCTTCGATCCACACATACCAAGATAAAGTCAAAATGGGTTCATGATTTAGACACAAAGAGTGATATTATAAGCAAATTAGAAAAACAAAAGATAGTTTACCTCTCAGAGCTGTGGAGAAGGAAGGAATTTGTGGTCAAAGAACTGGAGTTCATTACTGAACACAAAATAGATAATTTTGATTATATTAAGTTAAAAATTTTTATGTAAACAAAACTAATGCAGACAAGATTAGAAGGGAAGCAATAAACTGGGAAAACATTTTTACATTCAAGGGTTCTGATAAAGGCCTTGTTTCTAAAATATATAGAAAATTGACTCAAATTTATAAAAATTCAAGCTTTTCTCCAATTGATAAATGGTCAAAGCATAGGAATAGACAATTTTAATTGAAACCATTTCTAGTATATGAAGAGGCTTTAAATCACTATTGATTAGAGAAACCCAAAGTAAGACAACTTTGAGGTACCATTACACATCTCTCAGATTGGCTAAGATGACAGGAAAAAATAATGATGAATGTTGGAGGGGATGGGGAAAAACTGGGACACTGATATATTGTTGGTGGAATTGTGAATTGATCCAACCATTTTAGAGAGCAATTTGGAACTATGCCCAAAGGATTATCAAACTGTGCATACCCTTTGATCCACTAGTGTTTCTACTGGGTTATATCCCAAAGAGATCCTAAAGAAGGGAAAGGGACCCACATGTGCAAAAATTTTGTTGCAGCCCTTTTTGTAGTGGCAAAAAACTGGAAACTGAGTGGATGCCCATCAGTTGGAGAATGGCTGAATAAGTTATGGTATGTGAATGTTATAGAATATTATTGTTCTATAAGAAATGATCAGCAAGATGATTTCAGAGAGGCCTGGAGAGACTTACATGAACTGATGCTAAGTGAAATAAGCAGAATGAGGAGATCATTGTACATGACAACAAGATTATACAATGATCAGTTTGGATGGACATGGCTCTTTTCAGCCATGAGATGATTCAGACCAGTTTCAATGATCTTGTGATAAGGCTATCTATACCCAGAGAGAGGACTATGGGAACTGAGAGTAGATAACAACATAGCATTTTTACTCTTTTTGTTGTGGTTTCTTTGAATTTTATTTTCTTTCTCATTTTTCCACTTTTTTGATCTGATTGTTCTTATGCAACAGGATAATTATATAAATATGTATGCCTATATTGTATCTAACATATGTTTTTAGCATATTTAACATATATTGGATTACTTGCCATCTAAGGAAGGGATTGGAGGGAAGGAAGGAAAATTGGAACACAAGGTTTTTCAAGGCTCAATGTTGAAAAATTATTCTTGAATATATTTTGAAAATAAAAAAAAAAACTTCAATAAAATAAATAAATAATTTGAGGGGAAAAAAAAACCTTTCATTTAGCTCCCTGTTATTTGCTATATAGAGGCCATATGCAGTCTAGCATCCAAGGAACTCTATAATCTGGTACTACCCTATTTCTAACCTGTTATCATAATACAACACTTCTATCCACATATTCTATGCTTCCTTCAATTTGGACACATTGCTATCCTTGAAATACATGCAGCACTTTTCTGGCTATGTATTTTTGTTCACAATGTTAACTACACAAGATATTCCTATTTCCTCCCTGAAAAACAGAGATAGGGGAAGAAGTAAGGGAGAGAGAGAGGGAGAAGGAAAAGAAGGAAGGAAAGAAGAAGGGAGGGGAAGAGAGAACTTTCAAATGTTACTTCTTTCAGGAAACCTTCCCTGATTCTTGCCTCACCTCCACATTGGAAAACAAATTTCCCTTTCTCAGGTAAAACTTTATGCTTCTCATATTATCTTATTATAATCTATGTTGCACTATAGTTATATTTATTGTATAATATTACATATTTGTGCATATATACTACCCTCTCTGCTAGTTTTTAAATTCCTTGAGGTTAGAAATTTTAATAATCTTTGCGTCTTCCCCAGCCTAGCATAATTCTTTGTTGATTATGTATTTTGTACATCATGAAATGTGCAAATTTAGAGAAACCTCCTTTCTAAATGTTCATATGAACTATTTATGCCTAGCCTATGGTAGAGCTTCCCAAGTTCATATTAATCTGATCAGTGGACACACTGTATCTTGGCCCCAAAATAGTGATGTCATTTTGGGTCCTTTTTGGGAATAACCAATAACCAACAAGTATCTAATTCCTGATTGTTGAATTAATGAATCAAGGAACACAAGGTGTCATTTTTGATGGGAAGGAGAGAAGACAAAGAGGAGTTGTACTCTCTTATTTCAGAGAGAAAACCCAAATGAGTCAGAAGAAGAGAACACTTTGTAGCCAATGGCCAGCCTCATGGCATTGGTTATTAGTAGAGGAGTACCTAAAAAGTACACACTATACCTAAAGAGGTGAAAAGTCAGGAGAGCAAAATTCATCTTCTGGATATTTTGCCTCTGGCTAGCTCAGTAAGAAGATATGGTCACCATCAGGAAACAGAAACAGACTCTTGAAGCAAAGTTTTGTGACATGTCATACATATCTTTTCCCAAAAGATATGAACAGTCATGTCAGTGGTAGGAGTATTGAATTTTTTCAGTGAAATGGAGACAGAAGCACATATATATTCTCTGAACCACACAGAAATTATGGAAAGGAGAATGATATAGTGAATTTCTGAGGGGTGGAAGTTCCTGAACTTCAGCTTTCTGGAAATCCCAGGCTGATCCCCAGCCTGATCCTTATTTAGAAGTAGTATTTCCTGGGTAGTAGAATGGAGGCATTCCTCTTTCTAAATGGATTAGCAAGAGCCAGCCTTAAGAGTTCCCTCCCAACATCCACAAGTGCAAAAGGTCTAGAATCTATCTTTCTATATACACTTTTAGAAATCAAAGCAAAGTGAAATCAGAACCACAGATTTGAAGCACAAAGTTCTTGGCCTTGAAACTGGTTCAAGAGGAATTAGTCGTCTGGATGGCAACCAAGGATTTCTCTTTGATTCTCTTCTTTCTACTCAGGCTCCTACATCTATCAAATGAACAATGAAACTTTAAAGAACATTTTGTTTGTGTCTCAGTAATTCATGTGTGGCAAGAGTTTTGGAGATCAGATAAAAGGCATTCAAGGAATATAATAATATTATACACAATATAATATAATATAATCATAATAAATACTGTTTCCAGGAGAAGAGGAGATGGAGAAAATACCTCTTAATGATAGATATGGCTCTGCATAAAAGCCAGTTTTCATGATTTTACTCTCTGTATTAAATGGCCTCCATTGTTTTGGTTAAAAGAAGTCAATCACTGAAGATGTAATCTGATGGTAATTAATAATCAGAGATGGCAAAATATCCAATAAGAGTTCATGAAATGCCCTCAGACAATAAAGGATGAATCTTGTTTTGTAGCTGCCATTGACAAAGTCGATTATTCAGGAACCATCCCTATTTACAACTTAGTTACAGAAAAATATTTTTGACAGGGAAAGAAGTGAGAAAAAAAATTGTATTCATTGTGGCTTGCTTTGAATTTGTATTTCTAAACTGACTACAGCATGTCATTTGGGCAAATATGCAAAATATTAGTTGAAAGGGGAGAATACAAAGTCTCTTGTGGTCATTAATTGAGTACTCATAGATCACTACATTGAATTATGGATCAGAGAAGATCTGCTCATAGATAGTTGGAGGAGCTGAGAAAGGAATGTCTGTGCCAAACAGGAACTCTACTTTACAATAATTTTACAGGTAGATTAGGAAAATTTTAATTATTAAAAATAGTGTTGCAAGTGCATAAGGTGTCAAAGGTTTTGATCTTATCTGATTTCTTTAGAATAATTTTAAAATGTCACAGATTTGTAGGGAATATTAGGTCCATTAGTCTATCCTCCCACCTAGTCCTGGAATTTTCTCTACAATTTTCCTGATAGCTTGTCATCATAACTTCAATTTGGATACTTCTAATTATGAAGCGGGGCTCAGTACTAGACAATGCACCCCATTATGAGAATTTGTTGTTAAAAAAGAGCTGAAATTTACTTCTCTGTTCATTTCACTCACTGATCCATGTTCTACCCTCTCTAGTCTCTCTTCTTCATGATGGTCATTCAACTATTTGAAGATAGCTATTTTCTTATCTTCTGTTCTCCAAACTAAACAACTATATGTTTGTTTTTATTCCAAGACATGTTTACCAGATGTATCACTCTTGTGGTTATTATTTGGATGATCTCATTTGAAATTGCTTCTTTCTGCAATGTTGCCTTAGAATTGGACATGACAATTCAGATATAATCCAATCTAATGACAAGATTATTATTTCTTTTGATACGTACACTAGATTTTTTTCAATAAAAATAAAGTTGTATTAGATTTTTAGTTGCCAAATCACACAGTTAATTCAAACTGCACTCATCATCAATTAAAACTTCATGTGTTTTGTCACATGAATTATTTTTAGAGTTGATCTCCTCCATTTTATACTTGTATAACTATTATTATTCTTTTACCTAAATGCAAGTCTTTACATTTATCATTGTTATTCTAATATTGTTCATTCTAGTTTTCTTACTTTTCTTACCTTTCTAGTTTATCTATCATTCTATGCAGTTGAGAACTTTTATTGAATTTTGATTCTATCAATCAGTGTATTAATTATCCCATGCAGATTTGTGTCAACTACAAATTTAAAAATCCTGCCTTCTGAATCTTCATGGAAGCCATTGATATAAATATTAAACAGAAAATGGTCAAACACACAGCTTTATGACATTTGTCTAGAAACATCTTTACATATTGACATTGGTCCATTAATCTAAAACCTCTTTAACTGTGGGTATGAAGTTGTGTAACTCAATGTAGGGGGTCACAAAAAAATTGGCAGCAGTAAAGGTTATCAAATATTCCAAATTCTTTATGTAAAAATGAACAAACATACCCATTTCATTAATATGCAAATTTTCTTTTGTCTTTAATAATTGATAACATGTATACCAAAGAATTTTTAAAATAACTATCTTTATGATTTATGATCAGAATATATTTTATTTGATTGATATCTATTTTATTTATCTATCTACTCAGGGTTATGTAAACATTTTTTAGACAAAAAGGTAACAAATGGGAAACGTTTAAGAAGCCCTGCATTAATCAATCTCCTCATACAATTGTTTTTTGCAATTATTTTGCAAGGTTGTGCAAACCAACCTTATTCCACTATCATCTAACTTGCCTTTTCCATCTTGTCCAAAAGGATATTAAAAATTATCAAATACCTTGCTGAAATTTAAGATACACTATTTCTAAAGGATAAATTAAGTAAGCTTATTTTTAAAGAAAATTAGCAAGGTTGGTTTGGCATAACCTGTGCACAGACCATTTGTTTAATAATTAATTTAAAATTGTTATCATCAAATTGTCTGTATCCCAGAATTTAAATTTTTCACCCTTTGGAAAATCAGGATATTTTGCTCAATTGTTGTCCTCTGACACCTTATTCACTTGCCATAATTTCTCAAAGATTACTGACAGCAGATTTCTTTTATCGTTTGCCTGTGCCTAACTATGTGAACTAAATCAAATCAGCTAGAATCTTTCTTATCACCCTTTCACTTATATTGGTTTTCAATTTTCTTTTAATATGTTTTTCTAATCATTCCATTTTAGCCTCATTCTCTTTAATAGAGAAGATATAAATAAAAGCAAATTGAATGGTGGTTCTATATTTCTCTCTGTCACCTATTTTATTTATGCTATCCATGCCAAGGAATGCACATATCCTTTCCTCATGCTTGGCTTCAAGCTCTTTCTGTCCTTACCATTTTTCATTTTGGAATATAATGTAATTACTACTATTCTTATAGGTTTGTTCCATTTATACATATCCTTCTTTATATGTCCTAATTCCATCACTTTCCATATCCTTTTAAAAATATCATATAACTTTCAGGCACTTGCACATATTAATTGCTTGCTACCAAATTTTATACTTTAATGATAAAAACCTTAACACTATTCTAGGGCAAACATTTATAAACCACCCCCGGTGATTGATGGTCCCAACTTTTCAGTATCTGCATTCCTGATCAAGGAGTCTTTCACAAGGTTGTTAGCATTATTCAAAACCATTTATATCTGGTTAAGTTACAACCCAGGTGAAGTCAGAGAGATAAAAGCAAGGTTCAGGATTACTGACCTCAATATCTCTTCAAGTTTAGTTTTAGTGACTAAGAAGAATTCTTGAAACAAATTATAGAGGATTTTGAGGTAGAACAAATGATGGTACTGAATATGTGGATTCACAGTTACCATAAGAAATGGCATGTTTATGAGGTACTGACATATTTATGAAATATATTCTCTTAAGTACAAGAAAGACCTTGAATTTCCCAAGATTTTTAGCCATTTTTCAGAAATTTGGTCAATATATCTATGATTAAGAAGGCAAGGTCATCCTCACATGTTCACTCCTGGTCATTTCCATTGCTATCATTTAAGGAATTAAAAGTACTCCTCTTCAGATTTAAATTGACCTTTGGAACTCAACCTTGCCCTTCATTCCTGTTTAACACTCAACTCCATTTTAGGTTATCCAAATCATCAGTCTCTCAGCTAGCAGTGTGGAATGCAAGAACAACTTCATTGCAATGAGAATAACATCTTGATATGAGCTATTTAAAAGTAGATAAATAAATACAGTATCTGTGTACAGTATAGGTTAATGCATATCTCACTTCTGTCCCTAGTTCTACCATTACTCCCTCAAATCAAACAAGCTATCTTTTTAGTCCTTGAATATAGATTTATTCTTATGTATGGCAACCTTTTGCAATAGGATTTCAGAGATTCCAGAATAACTAACAGCCCCTTCCAAAAAATGCCTCCCCAGACAATGTTGAAAATCTCATCATTTGATTTTTCTACATTCATCTTAAGGCTTTAAGAGTTATTGAACAGGGAAGATTCTGGGAAGATCATAGAGAAGGTTGGTAAGTTTCAATATCCAGCAAAATTATCTATTTTATTGAATGAAAAAATGGATATTGCAGATTTTCAATTGTTTCTATCAACCAAACCCAAACTCAATAGAAAATTTAACATATAAGACCCAGTATCAAAGATCATTTTCAAGGAACTCAGCATGGACAAATTATTTATGTTTTTTTTTTTTTTATGGGAAATGTATACCATATGTTTAAGATCAACATCAACAATAGGGTAGCCCAAAACAAAGATTGGGGCAAAATTAAGGTAAAAATAATAATTAAGTTATACAAAGGAGGTGTGGAAGAATAGACACAGAGGCATTAGAAGGGAGAGGAGGGCTTGTAGTTCTGAAAACCTACTCACACAGGGAATGGGTAAAACAGGCAATACTACATATTCACCACATACCCACTCTCCAAAATCTATAAAGAAATAAGAGGGGAGGGATGGGTGGATGGGGAAGCAAAGGGTGAGGGAAGAAGACAAGGAAAGGGTCTATGTGTTTTCAACATTCACCCTTGCAAAACTTTGTATTCCACTTATATAGTTCTGACAGAGCAAGATTGAGATTTCCCTAGTAATGTAGTTTTGCTATCTATTTCTTCTTGCACCTCTCAACTTCTCTAGAACTTTGGATGCAATACCACTTGGTACACATATGTTTGGTATTTATATTACTTCATTATCTATGTTGTCTTTAGCAAAATGTAGTTTCCTTCCTTAGCTATTTTAACTAGATTTATTTTTACTTTTGCTTTATCTGAGATCAGGATCACTACTTATGATTTTTTATTTCAGCTGAAGCATAATATATTCTGTTCCAATCTTTTGCCTTTACTCTATATGTATTACTCTGCTTTAAATGTATTTCTCATAAACAACATATTATAGGATTCTGGCTTTTAATCCAGTCTGCTATCCACTTCCATTTTATGAGAGTTCATCTCATTTACATTCATAGTTAAAATTACTGACTATATCCTGCCATCTTATTTCCCCAATTTCCACTTTTCTCTTTCCTTTCCCCCTTTTTCTTTACCCCAGTGTTTTCCTTCTGACTACTTACCTGACTATCCTCTCCCCTCTTACACCCCTTCCCCATCTCTCTTATCTCTTTCCCCTTCTACTTTTGTTCTCCCTTCTTTTAGCCTCCTCCTTTCCTTGCCCTTTTCCCCTGTTACTTCCCTATAGGGTGAGACAAGTTTCCCTATCAAACTAAGTATGTCTGATATTTTCTTTTTGAGATTAAAGTTCACACAATGCTCACCGCCTCCCTTCTTTCCCCAATTGTAACAGGTCTTTTTTCGTCTTTTTATTGTAAAGGGTCTTTTGATATATTTTACTTCATTTTACCTCTGCTTTTCTCATCTTCTATTACAAGAGGTTTATAGAATTTACTGGGCTGCCCAAGTAGGTCCATAATAATTAAAACCAATTAAAACCAACCTGATCTAGACAGGAGTTAAAATGAAAAGATTTTTTTCTTAGTTTGGGGGCAATCTGGATTGGTTTTTAATAACTGGGTTTAGTGGCTATGACTAAAACAGAAGTTTATGATGAACTTCTAGACAATATATGTGTACATATTTATACAGTTCTCTTGTTGTACAAGAAAAATCATATTTAGAAAGGTAAAAATAACCTGGGAAGAAAAACAAAAATGCAAGCAATCCACCTTCATTTCCCAGTGTTCTTTCACTGGGTGTAGCTAGTTCTGTTCATCACCGATCAATTGAAACTGAATTGGATCCTTTCATTGCTGAAGATAGCCACTTCCATCAGAGTTGATCCTCATATAGTATTGTTGTTGAAGTGTATAATGATCTCCTGGTTCTGTTCTTTTCACTTAGCACCAGTTCATGTAAGTCTCTTCAAGCCTCTCTAAATTACAATCCCTTTCCTATCCCAAGTTTTTTTTTTTGTTGTTGTTTTTTTTTTTTAATATCATCACAATAAAGTCACCCTCTAAGTATGCCCCTAACAAAGATACAGTTCTCAAAAGTTAAACATATCATATTCCCCTAGAGGGATGTAAATATTTTAACCTTTAAAAAACATTGTTACACTTTTATCTTTTTATGCTTCTCTTGAGTTCTTGAGTCATGTATTTGAAGATCAAATTTTCTGTTCATCTTTGGTCTTTTCATCAAAAATAAATGAAAATCTCCTATTTCACTGAATGCTCATCTTTTCCCATGAAAGATAATGCTTAATTTTGTTGGACAGTTGATTTTAGCTTCAGTCCAAGTTCCTTTGCCCTCTGAAATATCATATTCTAGGCATTTGATTTTTTAAGTGGAAGCTGCTAAGTCTAAGGTAATCCTGATTGTGGTTCCTCAATATTTGAATTGTTTTTTTCTGGCTGCTTATAGTATTTTCTACTTGGTCTGATAATTCTGGAATTTAGCTACAATATTCCCTTGGAGTTTTCATTTTGGGGTCTCTTTCAGGAAGTGATCAGTGGATTCTTTCAATGGCTATTTTATCCTCTGGATCTAGGATACCAGGGCAATTTTCCTTGATGATTTCTTGAAAGATATTGTCCAGGGCCTTTTTTTCATTGTGGTTTTCAGAAAGTTCAATAATTCTTAGATTGTCTCTCCTGCATCTTTTTTCCAGGTCAGTTGTTTTTCTGATGAGGTATGTTATATTTTCTTGTATTTTTTTTCATTTTTTTGTTTTGTATGACTTATTCTTCATGTGTCATTGAGTCATTCACTTCCATTTGTTCAATTCTAATTTTTAGCTTATTGTTTTCTTCAGTTCACTTTTTTTACTTCCTTTTGCATTTGGCCAATTGAACTTTTAAATTAAGTATTTGTTCACTGGATTTTCTTTTCCATTTCACCAATTCTATTTTTTAGGGAGTTGTTCTCTGTTTCCACTTCACCAATTCTGCTTTTCAAGGTGTTGTTTTCTTTTTAAATCTCAACAAATCTATTTTTAAGGAGTTGTTTTCTTTTTCCATTTTGCCAAATTTATTTTTAAGGAGCGATTTTCTTCATATTCTGTGTTTCCTTTTCCAAACCTCTCATCTCCTTTCCTGATTTTTCTTCTGACTCTCTTTTAAGCCCCTTTTAAATTCTTCCAAGAGAGCCTTTTGAGTTGGAGAGCAACTCAGATCATCTTTTGAGGCTTCATCTGGAGACATTTTGCCTTTAGTGTCCTCAGGATTTGAGGTCTACTTCATTGCTCCATAATAGCTATCTGCGGTCAGAGATCTTTTTGTTTATTTTTAAAGGTTTAGATCTGCTCTTAGGGCAAAGGGGTAATTGTCCCAAGCTTTCTCTACAGTTGACAGTGGCTTCACCTCTGCCTTAGGAACCTTGCTGCTAGCTGAGCAGCTTCCCATGTTGGGTGGGCATGGACAAGTCTCACTTGTTATGAGGGTTCAAGGACTATTTGAAGGCCTCACAGCTAGTCTGCTGATTTACTGGTTTCTGAACTAGACGAGAGTAGCCAATGCTGCTGTATTTTGGCTAAAAGCCTCCCAGTAGATTCCTCCATCACATGGAGGCCTCTCTGCCCTGGGTCTCCCTATGTCGCACCTGTACTGGGCTGCCTCTCCCACCACACTCCTCTTTGCCTGATTGAGACAAACCATTTCTGAAGTTCTTCCAAAATATCTTCTGTTGGAAATTTGTTATACTCCAAATATCTGTCAGTTCTGTCACTCCAAAACTTGTTCAGAGGCTTGATCTGGTGTGGAAAGCCAGGCAGAGCTCAGCAAAGACCTATCTATTCTCTGCCATCTTAGCTCTGGCTTACAAAATATCTTAAAGCATTAAATAAATGGACTCTAGGTAAAGAATCCCTGAATTAGGTAAAGATTGCAGCCCTCTGTTGCAGACAGCCATTTTGCTTAGAATTAGATATTCCCAAGCTTCTCTTTAGCATTCAAATTATTTTTAGCTAGAACAAAAGGTCAAATAAGCAGTCTTTGTTCTCCACCTAATCAGACACTTTGCTACCTTCATTATATATCTTCCATCAGTTTAGTGTACTATATTTTAGCCAGGGAAAATCCTCTCTTCTTCTATTGAATATTGAATTGAATATATTGGTTTCTGTCTTTAATATAATCTAAACAGTGATCCTAGGCAAAACAAAGAATATAAGGACAGTACCTCCCTAGGTATTGATAAAAAGAGATATTATACTAGGAGAAAAGTTTGGGGGAGGGGAAAGAAAATAAAGTTTGCCTACTTTAAAATTTTCTTTGGGGATAACCTGACTTAAGGATATAGGAATTTTTATGGTTTATAACTGATTGGATTCTTAAGTTAAGATGAAAAATATTTTCCCCACAGTTCTCTGACACCCTGAGCCCATAATTCTAATCTCAGCCCCCATAATCAGAAACCTCTTAAAGTAAGTCCAAATTAACAGTTCTTTCTACTACTCTTATAATTTGAATTCATCCTTTCCCTAAGTTTCTTCTTGTTCATTTTCCTTGTTCGGTCCCCTAGTCATCATCTTAGCCCATACCTTCTAGCCTCCAGGCATCTTCCAGGCCATCTGTGTCTCCTGCTAGTATTCTGTCTCCTATTACTCATTTTTGGGTGTAGATGTTCAACATCAATTTTTCAAAACTTACATTTTCAGTACTTTTATATGACAATATAGATACAGATAAATAGCCTATCATAGTGGATAAAGGACTAGCCTTGAAATTAGAAAGAGCTCTGTTCAATTTTCAACTCTAACACATATTAGCTGTGTGATCCAATGTCAGGTAATCAACCTCTCAGTGCCCCCCCCCCCCAAAACTTTTTAAGACTATGAATTTCATATGAGTAATCTGACTGGTGATTGGGGTTTTTAGATTGGTCATTCCTTCCCCTCCACAATGATTAAATAAATGATTGGATAGATAGATGAGTTAATTCTCTTTTGGTTATAGCAGACAGAACTGATTATAACACATATATAATTGGGGTAGGGAGATAGTCCACTTAATATTCCCAATTCTAATAGACAAAGGATTATTCTTAGAGAAAGGGCTTCTGAGATTTTCATCTCTAATCAAATAAGGTCATTTCCTTTCTAAAGGTTTTTTTAACTAATGTACTTCTGGTACTAGTTAGAGGCTACTAGTCTTGAGTATTTCTCTAGTCCATAAAATTTTAGTGATCCACAAAAAAGTAGTCTCTATATCAGCACTATCTGTGTAGCATCCTTGAAAGAATTATTTTCATGTTCAATGTCGACAGTAAGGGCAGATGTTCATAGTATCACACACTCCTATGGTGACTACACCATGAAGCCAAAAAAAATGGGTAATAAAAACATTCTCAGCACATAGGATAGGGCTTTCCTCCTATCTTAAAAAGCAAAGGAGAAATTCCTGGGTCAGGAACCCACTGAACTTTTGAATATCAGGCCCTTCCTAAAATAGCATCTCAGCCCTCCATCAAAAAGAAAAACAACTGAGAGTTGGCATCCACTCAAAGACATTTCAAATGACACAAAATAATTAGAATGATGAGCTCATGCTGCAGGCATTCATACAATAGTTTCCATTGAGAGATTGAAAATTCCTACACCCCTCCCCCAACATACACATACAGGCACCTCTCCTGCTTCCCTGTTTTGGTTTATTATAGGTTGCTTCCTATTAGCTGGGACCCTATTTGTCCATGAAAATTTATCTATTTTAATTGCAACACACAGGATACTGGCAATTAATCTCTCCCCACCCTTCAGATAAACATATAAAAGGGTGGCTTATGTCTGGAGTTTAATCTCTGGTGGATTCCTTTTACTTTCCAAATGAAAAGACTTATAGGGTAACTATTGTAAACACAATTAAGATATTTTTAGGGACATAAAATACTCGGGAAAACATGACACTAATACTAGTATCATGATTGAAGTTAGGAATTATGGTTATTAGAAGCTTTGCAGTTTATGTGTACCATAAATCTAATCGTTTCACCCATTCCATGATGCTGATGCTATATTTACTGCAGGCATCTAGGATGACAGACAGTACCTTTGAGGAGAACCAGATAAACAAAATATTTTACATACTCAAGCTTCTCAGTGTCTAATGGATTCATATCATGGAGAGAAAAAGGCTTCATTAGAGGAACTGCACCAGGTGCTGAAAAGCAGATTTACCGCAGAGATTTGATTTGAGTTATCTGCCACAGTTTAATGGGAGCTCTGCTGTGTGGCTTGCCAAATCCTGAGTACAAAATGGACAAACAGGGACAAGAATGGGGGTGGGGATAGGGAAAGGGAAGAAGATGAGTGACGAGACAACTCTTTAGCTATGGAACTTTCCCTGATAACACTGAAATGGCTTGGAAGAAAACATAATGTAGAAATTAGTAAAGCAGAATTGGTCTCCAAGAAACCTATAGGCAATCTATCATAATAAGATGCTTGCTATATAGAATAGCAGCAGCCACTATCCCTGGTCAGTGGAAGGAAGTAGTCTCAGAACAGTGACCCTAGAATTGCCCCCAGTGACAGATGCAGCTGCAGAGCAAAAAGGAACTGTCTGACCTTGAAACAAAAATGGGATGGAGTAGGAAGTTATTACCACCAGAAGACCCTGAGATAATACTTTATGCCATTTTAGTATCATGACTGACTTCTTGACTTCCTTGGAAGTCAAATATTTCCTCTCCACAGCACTTTTTAAATTATAAACTCAAAGATTATATGGATTTTATGGAAAGCTACTACAGGGCAAATGAAAATATAATGACATTGTGAAGAGCAGGGGCTCACTTGTATTTTCCTTATCAGTGGCTTAGTATTATGGAATCTTTGCTCTGTTCATTAAGGCATAGTCTGTTCGTTTGTTTAAACACCAAAGAGATCTTTCGATTGCTTTGAGAACAAAAGCTGTACCTTCTCTTGCTTCCCCATTGTCCTCCATATCATCTGGCACAGTGCTCTCAACAATGTTGGTACTTAAAAAGCAGGAATGACCCAGAACACAAGGTCAAGTGAGAATAATAATAATAATGATAATGAAGAGGGATTATAAAACTGTACTATTTCTACAAATCTGATAGCTCAGCTCAGGCAAACACCAAAAGTCTGGCAGAATCAGACAGTTTCTATGTGCATGTGTTTGTTGAGGCGGAAGGAAAGTAGAGCAAAAGATAATCAGAGAATAGTCTCCTGGATTTATTGGGGAATAGGGATGTAATTAATCCAGGAGCTCATTGATTTACTCAGTAAACATTTATTGAGTACAAAGCTTA
Organism: Sarcophilus harrisii; assembly: GCF_902635505.1. Classification (NCBI taxonomy): domain Eukaryota; kingdom Metazoa; phylum Chordata; class Mammalia; order Dasyuromorphia; family Dasyuridae; genus Sarcophilus; species Sarcophilus harrisii. The sequence goes on along the minus strand of NC_045428.1, from coordinate 397,157,478 downwards.
TGCCAGATGTTGGAATTAGAGAGATAAATATGGCAATCTACCCTGACCTACCCAGGTAAATTAGAAGCCAGTCAGAACAATACACATACTTTAGGTCCATGATCTATATTGCCAATCTTTATGAATATAACTCTGGAGTCCCTAAGTGATCCCAATAACTGTCCCAATTATGATATATTCAGTATGGCTTCAGTACCAGTGTGGTCCAGGCTGGTTGGACAGGTGAAAGTTATAAAGGAGATGGGACATAACACCAAGTTTAAGTGGGGGGAAAAGTAGAAAGAATAAGAAATAAGAAGGATGTCACTGGTCATTTGTAGCCTGAAAAGTCCTTCTAACCATGCCTTCTTTGGCTTCAATCTATCAAAAATATTCCTCTCCACCTCCTGAACTTGTATGGTCTCTCAGTAACTTGTACTCAGATGCAGAAAGGCTCCATCCCTGAGACCTTGCCAAGTCTTGTAACCACAGTGTCACAGTATCACTGGTCTGTTATTGCCCAAGAATTCCACTTAGGGGGATTTTTTGAGATATTCTCATAACCATGATTCTCATTAGCAGTCTTCTTCTATTTAGTTCCATCCTTTAACAAAATATTTAATTCTCATATTATAAAAAAAGCTAAACAATTTAATTAAATTAGACAAACTATGGTAATACTAATTATTAAAAATGCACAACCTTAAAGTACAGCAAGATCAAGGTTATCTTTCATACCATCTCCCACATTAGAATCCCAATCCTATTTCTCTGCTCACTTGCAAATTGTAAGGGGATAAGAGAGAAACAAAGAGTTATGCTGACACATAGCTTTGGTCTTCCAATATAGGAGGGGATGCTAATCAATCCCTCATAGAAGAATGGCAACCCAGAACTTTTTGTGTAGAAAAAGTTTTGAAGTTACTCTTGGACACTGTTTCGGAAAGAATAATAGCTCAAGATTTACAACCTTTGGTTTTTCTACCAAGATCCTTCAAACTCTAGTAATATATTGATGACCCCTGTTGCCACACTGCAATGAGTGACTTGGTTAATTTCTCTTACCATTGTAGAGATAGACAAAAAGAGTATGAATTCAGCAAGTCTCCTAATTTCCTCTCCTATGTTATTTATGATTTCCTTTCCTAGAAGAGCATTGATATAGAAGTGGATCACCACTCAACGGGAGTAAGGCGGAAAAGAACTTTAATAATGGCAGTGGATAGTTCATTGAATTGATTGAGTTTATCGATGTTCCCTAATTTAATTAGGCTTTTAATAGTATAAGGTTTAGGTTATTTATTAATGACTGGAACTAATAAAAACAAGACTGCCAAAGTAGGACAGAGCAAAAACAATATCTCAAAAATCTCAATATGTAGAATTTTGGGGAAATAACAAGAGAACAGTTTTTGGGGGAACTGTTCAAATTATACTTGATATAATGAGTAAAACTATTCACTAGGAATAAGTTATTAATTCTGCATAAGCAAGTTTCCAGATGATATCTAGATGTCCTGATAAGACACCTGGTACTAAAAAGTAAGTAATCTCAGTCTTTTTTTTTTTTCACTGAAACGTTCATTTCTTTGCACCACATCAGCACAAATCTATATTACGAGTGGCTAGTAAATGCAAGGTAAGTTGTGCTAATGCAGTTTTTAGGTCTGACATATCCAAATATGCAAGGAAGAGAATGTCATAACATTGAATTTCAAAACTAAAAAATGCTAGAATTTCCATGCTTCAAGTTGGAATGTGATTCAGGAAATATGAATGATTTTTCATTTGAAGTATATTAGAATTCTGCTTGTAACAGTTGCATATTATAGGCTAGAAGGTGAAGTAACATCACTTAGCTGTCCACTAGGCATAGCTGTTACCAGGCATGATTATAACATTAGCTATAACTTAAACTTACATCACTCAAAATTTTCAAGATGAACAAAGATTGTTTCCTATGAAATTCTTGAAGCAAAGAGAAAAAGATTCGATCAACTGAAATTCCCCCTAATTTTGAGGATCCTAATTTGAATTAGGAAAAAACTTAAATATTTCATGATAAAGTTGGGGGGGTGAGTGAAATGAACTTTAATTAGGTAAATATTTGGCATCCTTTACTATCATATATGTGTATATTCGTGTAGCACAGGAAAGAGAAAGACTGAGAGACAAAGGCAGAGACAAAATTACAAAGACACAATGAGACAGGTAGACACAGAAAGAGAAAGAATAGTACCTTATCATTTCATTAGAGTGGGAATATCTTAGACAAGTGTAGAAACTCCCTACATGAGAGAGATTAACAACTTGACAATAATGTGTGGTGTTAGATTGTTGTCTGGAGGCGTTGAGACAGTAATCAACATTCATTTAGTAAGCATTTAATGTGTGCCTGGAACTGTGCAAAGCATTAGGGATACAAAAAAAAGGCAAAAATATGGTTCCCGGACTCAAGTAACTCACATTCTAATTAAGGAGATAGCATATACACAACTATGTATATATAAGGTATGTAAAGTATGTTGTTTAAATTTCTTTTTAGTCATGGCCAATTTTACATGATGTCATTTGGGGTTTTCTTGGCAAAGATACTGGAGTGGTTTGCCATTTCCTTCTCCAGCTCTTTTTACATTTGAGGAAACTGAGGCAAACACAAGTCTTGTGTCACACAGTTGGTAAGTATCTGAGGTAGGATTCAAACTTAGGAAGATGAGTCTTCCCGACTCCAGATCTAACACTCTATCCACTACACCAACTAGCTGCCCATGTAAGATTTGCCTAGGAGATAATCTTGAAGGAAAGATCCTAGCAGTTGAAAGCATAGTGGAAATAGGGAAAGGCCTCCAAAAGAAGGCAGAATTTGACCTAAGTCTTAAAGGAAGCCAGTGATTCCAAGATCCTGAAGTTGGCAGGAAGGAGCATTCGAGATATGGGGGAACATAGAGAAAAAATCCAATCAAGAGATGGATTGTTATGTGTGAGGAATGGCAAGGTCAGAGTATCTGGATCATAGAATATGTGAAAGTAAGTAAAGGGTAAAAAGCATGGAAAGATAGGATGGTGCTGGGTTGGAAAGGGCTTTAAGATTTAATCAAGCAGGTTTCATACTTGGTTCTGGAAGTAAAATGGGGCCACTGAAGTTTATTGAGTGGGGGAATAATGTGATCAGACCTGTGCTTTAGGAAGATCACCTTGATAATTAAGTAGATAATGGATTTTGATGAGGAGAAACTTGATATAGGAAGACTAACCAGAAATCTATGAGTTAATGAGAGCCTGTACCATGTTGATGCCTGTCTTAGAAGGCAGAAGGGATATATATTAGAAATGTCCTAGAGGTAGAAACATAAAGATCTGGCAAAAGACTGGCTCTGTGTGATGAGAGTGAGTTATTGTTTGGCCTTCATCTTTGAAGAGGACCAATGATATTACCGATGATATCTTGACTTGCCAATGAATTGGATTTAAATGAAGCAGACTTTTACAAAGTTATCAGCCTTACTCTATCTTCCAGAGTCATCAAAGGCAAGAGGCAAGAGAAAAAGTAAGGAATTGAGGATGACACTGAAGCTGTGAGGTTGGATGACTAGAAGGATTATGTAGTTTCAATAGTAATAGAGAAGATAGAAAAGAGAGGATTGGGGGCAGGGGGGATGAAGAGTTCAGTTTTGGACATAGTGATGAATTTGTGATAGATATGGATAATATGGTAAATTGATTAGGGAGAGGTAAAAGGATTGTTTCATTGCTGTGAGGGTTCCAGTGAGATCATGTAACATAAATTTGTAGTGAACCCAGTCAGAAAGATTTCAGGATTTTTTATCTATCTCTATTTAATTGCACATGAATAGCAATAAAGTCGACAAAGAACCAGAATAATACAAGGTTAAGGATTGGCAAGGGATGTGTAATAATATACAAAATAGTACAGAATTAAAACTGTTTGCCAAGGAATTGAGAGAGGGAAGGAAGGAAAGAGAATAGGCAAATCGAGTGTTGGTTTGGGGAAAGAATTAAATAGTGGAGGGACTGAAGGCCAAGAACAGAATTAGGAGGTATAAAGCAAAGGGAAATATGATAGGATAAAAGATTATGATCAAATAAGAGACATTCAGAGATTATGAATGCCAAAGTGGAATGCTTGTGGGTGATGGTTAAACCAAATATCTCTCTGGATATAGCCAAAGTGCAGTGGAGGAATAGGTTATAAGAATATAGATTAAAAAACAGGCAATTGGATGCCACAGTACTGGGCTTGGAATAAGGAATATTCATATTCCTTTTTTCAAATCTGGCCTCAGATGTGTACTAGCTATGTGACCCTGCATAAATCACTTAACCTGTTTGGCTCAGTTATTTATCTGTAAAATGAACTGAAGAAGAAAATAACAAACTATTTCAGGATTTTTGTCAAGAAAACCCCAAATGACATTACAATGAGTCAGACATGACTGAATGACAACAACCAGACTGAAGATCAGAGAAGTGTTTGAGGGAATATCAGGATCTAAGCTGAAGCCTCCTAGTATGAGAATAAGAGTTGGGATTGAGAAAAAAATGGTGAGCTACACTGAACTCATTGAAGAAGGCAGGACATCATCCTAAGACTATAGAAAAATAGCTACAAGAATCTCAATTGAGTGATAAACTTGAATTGCTGCTCATGGTCCCACAATTAGTATATCTTAGCCAAGAAGACAGGTCTTCCTGCTTCTAAGGCTAGTCTTCCTCTGCAGCTTTTAAACCAATAATATTGCTCATATATACATTTTATATATATATATATATATATATATATATATGTAATTAATCATGTTGCTATATCTAAGATAGGGGTCTACAAAATTATAAGCTCTTTAATCGGCATATACCAAAAAGCATAGCAAATATTTAGTGTGGAACCTCCACTTCAACAAGTAAGTTATTCAAACAAATTTATCTTCAACAGATGACGGAAAACCTGAAGGTTCCATAAGAAATATCTTGCATTGTGAAGGTATTTGTACATTTTGCTGAAGCCTATTATCAGTTTTACATGTTTGATCCTGTATTCTTTGAAATAGGTTTTAACAGTGGGGGAAAAAGAATAATCTATGACCTTATCTAAATACATTGAATTGGGGTTAGGCCAAGAGAGTGGAAAATAAGGATGCATGGATATATAGGAGGCCAGAGATATGAATTATGCACGACACATCATCATACTCCCTCAATACAGAGCGGCAGCATGTTTTGCATGGAAAAAGAAATTAGGATAGAACAGATATTGAGCAATTTTCTCCATAACTGGTTCTTACTCACCTTAAATGTAAAATTTTATTTAGCTTATTTCAAAGGGAGACATCCTTATTAAGGTAGCACATTTACTTGGGCCCCTTTGAAAGGATTTAATGCAAACAAGCCTGAAATAATTGAAGGAAAAACCCCTTCTGACTGATCTCAAAAGAGCTCTGCAAAGAAGGGGATGGCAGGAAAGAATTACTTTATTACATTGATTTTCTTGGAGAAATCAAAGGAGGATAACTCAAATAGACCAATTCACTTTCGCCAAACTCAGTGGAAGCATACAGAACAACAGTGAATTTACATGTCAAAAACAGTTTGCCATCATTCGGGTAGAACATGCAAATCAGGGTTTGCACATTATTACTCTAATAAAATAGCTAATACACAAGGATATGTGGGCTCATTTGCACACATTCCCTTTTTTAAGTGGCTGCCTGTGTAATGTGTGTAAGTTTTGTCTAACAAAATGTTTACAATCCAATCAAATCATTAACCTGAAATATGAGCAATGTGATACATCCATTTTGGTGCAATCACAAAGACATTGAAGCGCAACAAATGTAATTGGTATGCAGCTCTATAAAAACTAAAATCCATTTTTATTTCACAATGAACAGAACATATCACTTTTATAAAGATGATTCCCTGGAGCACACTCTGGAGGCCACATATTTCATAAGATTTCTGGCCAGATTGGTACAAGTTCTCAAACGGCTAAATGACATTGTACAGATAATCCAATGCAATCCAAATTTAGCAAACATTTATAAAGCACCTACTATGTGCAAGTCACCATGCAAGGTACTTGAGATACAAAAACAAAATAAAAATACTTCCTGACATCAAGGATTGTGAATAGGAGGATAAAACATAAATATATGAGTAAGTACATGATCATTTGAGAAAGGGGAGAATTCTAACAGCTTGAGGATCAGGAAAAGGCTTTCTTGAGGAAGATGGTTCATTATCTGAGCCTTGAAGAAAGGGATTCTAAAAAGAAGATTTTAATAATTCCAGGTGACACAAAAATATATATATAAAGATTTTCTAAGGATTAGACAAGTCATTTTGTACTAGTCACAGAATAATAAGAATGAAGAGGAATTTAAATGGTCATCTTGTAGTCCATCTTTCTGCCTTTGGGACAAATAAATAATTGATGTGTGTTTACTATTTGATGTGGACAGTAAAAGGACTACACCGTTATAACTCTGCATAAACCAGTTCATAAGAAAAGTCAAACTTTCAAATTTTATGCTAATTCCATTTTAAAAATTGTTCTATTCTGGGGAAGGTAAGGTTTAGTTAATAACCACCTTTTATAAAAAGATTCACAGAATTCATAGAAAATTCAACATGTAAAGCACCTTAAAAATCACCCAACCTCTACCTGAAGAAATGAAGGCTTACTGAGGTAAAGTCATTTGCCAAAGTACCCATGTTATAAATTAGTGACTTAAACATGTATCTCCTGACTCCAGTATTTATGTGATACATGTTCTGTCACTCAGTCACCCTGCACCCTTTTCTCCTCTACATTAAATAATCCCAAATAAATTATAATTCCTAAATATCAGCAAACTATCCAAACATAGGAAAAGCTTTTGAACAAATTCTCATGCTCTTCTTTAACCAGCAAAATGTAGTAGGAAGGGGGAAGAAGTCATAGCAGGTGAATTTTAAAAGGCAAAAATGTTAACTAAGTTTTTTTTTTTTTACATGAGTCTTTCTTTGAGAAATAAATAACAACTTTGAGCAAATAAAATGTGTCCTTTAGGAGAGGATAAGAAAGTAAAAATTGTAGATTAAAATTGTCCTTCAAATGATTAAAAACATTTTTGAAAATGAACTACTTACACTTAACAGTTCCTTTTAAATCATTATAGGACCGATGGGGAAATTGAGCAATTTTTTTAAAGATATACTTTTAAGAACTCACAGAAATACAAATATATTCATCTTGGGCAAGGATTGTAGATTTAGACCTGGATCACAGAGTCATTGATTTAGAACTAGAAAGCCATTCATGTATTTGTGAATGTTCTAAAATGGATATATCACATTGTCTTCTAAAGTACAGCTTCTTCTTTTCACAGATAAGAAAACTGGGGCTGAAAATATGACCTGCCCAGGATCACACAATAATAAGTAGCTTGGGAAGGATTTAAACTCATGTTTTCCTGAATCTAAGCCTATTCTTCTATCCACTGAGCTACTTAGTTCCTAGAATATACTTTAGAAATTATCTACTTCAATCCCTTCCTTTTATAGATGAGAAGGAAAAAATTCAAAGAGATTAAGTGATTTTCACAAGATCAGATAGATAGTAAGTAGCTTAGCCTGGATTTGAACCCAGTTCAAATTTGAATCCAGCATACTTTCCCTCACATCTCATTGCCTCTCCAAGGGACTGGCTCTGTAAATTATAGACCTGCTAATTTAACTTTAGTGCCTGAGATGATAGCCAAACCATTTTCAAATACCAGAAGAATACAAGATACTGTGTAGGCAAAAACAAGGTGACTTTTTTTTCCTTTCACGACTGATACATATGCTAAGCTTTAATGTGCAAAAATAAATATTAGTTTATTTGTGCAAATGTATATATAATGTGTGTATATATGTGTATATATATACATATATATATGTATAATGTGTATATATATATATATAATATATAATAAAATAAATGTATTTATTTTAACTATCAGTTTAGTTGGATTTCAGTAAGCTCATCATTCTCATCCAAAAACTGGGAAGATAAAGATTAGGGTCTACTTCTATTTAGTAGACACACTTAAGTTAAAAAAAAGGTAATCTTTTTTTAATTTTTAATTTTTTTGTATCATGAACCCCTTGTCAGTCTAAAGAGATCTAGGGAACTCTTCTCAGAATAATATTTTTAAACATATAAATTAAAATATATAGAATTACACAGGAAGCTAATTATATTAAAATTAAAATGTAATTTTCTTCAACTCAATTCCCAAAGCACTTTGAAATCTATTCATGATCCCTATGCTTTGTGCTCTAACCCTTTGGCATTTTGCTTTTGTATGGCTTTTAATATCTGCAATTTTAATGTTTCTGTCAGTGATGTTAGTTATTCTATAGACTGAGTATAAAGCGGTTCAGACACTTGGAGGATTCAGATTTCAATAATGGGTGTTATACTATCAGAACTATCTCAGAACTACTATCAGAAATCCCTCTGCACCTTCTCATCTTGTATAGTTCTTGACCATATTTGCCCATAAATTTTCCATAGAGAATATTTAAAGAGCTGGAAGCATTTATCTTGTTATTTTAATAACATGGGCATACCAGCTAAGATGCAATAGACAGAACTTTGAGCTTGAGGTCAGGAAGATCCTACTTCAAACAGCTTACTAGATGTGTAATACTGGATAAGTCATTTAATCCTTGTCACTCTAGTTTCCTCAAGCATAGAATGGGGATAATAAATTACCTACCTCCCAGGAGGTTCAAATAAGATAATATATATAAAGTGCTTAGCATTGTCCCTGGTACATAGTAAGTGCTTAATAAATGTTAGTTTTCTTTCTTCTTTCACATCTGTTTCTTATTATTCTTTTTTTGTCCTTGAGAATGTCACTTAGACAACTTATAGAACCAGAAAAGGAGATAAGAATAAGAAAATTCTCAAAAATACCAGTTTGGCAATCTTTCAATTAGGAAATATTGGTCATTATGCACGCATGGAAGTCTGCTTGCATTCACAATACGCTTTTCTAGTTCCTTCAGAGATATTGGTAACTAATTTCTTCTGAGATTGTGCTGTTACATAATTCACTGGCATGTAGCAATAATAATGTTAACGTAGCCATCTAAAGTACAGTGCTTAGACATAGTAAAGGCTTATTAAGTTCTTTCCCATTTTTGTATCTACTACAGTATATAGCACAGTGCCTTCCAAATAATGGGTGCTGAATATATATTTGTCAAATTCATTGAATTTAGAGCTTTTTCCAATGGCAGAAAGCAGTTTGGGATGATTAAAAGCATTACATTCCCCAAATGTAATCCAGTCCTCTTTTCTATGACTTCTCCTTTCCAGTCCCAGTTCAATGCCCGTTTGTAAGGTCTGCCCAAGACTGACACGATGATGGAATTATTCTATGGATTACCCTTCCCAGCTGCAAGTCAAAACTTCATGGCAGAAAGCTTGGGAACATTCTCAACTTTACCTCTGCTAAATGTAAAGCATGGTTAAGTATGATAAGTATGGTCTTTAGAAGCCTGGTACTCTTTCTAAGGATATGGTAGAGTGTTTTCTTTCATGATATTTTATTTTTTCTCCTAAATCCATGTCAAGAATTTTATTTCTTTTTTTTTTTCATTTCATTTCGAAACTTAAGTAAAAAATAGAAAAAAAAAGATGTCATATAAACAGAAGAACATGAAAAGATTCAAAATATGTAGCAATAAATTCCCATTTGAAGAAGGTAATTGTAATAATAAAACACATTGTATTCAAAACTGTCCATCTTTGCTTCTTTGTAGCTTTCCTTTTGTTCTCTGCTGTGCACAAATGTTTCTATTTCCTACTTATAATAGTAAAATCTCACATATACCACAGTTTTTAAAAAGTTCCTTGCAAGCCCTCTAAAATATGGATGACGTCAGCATCAATATATCTATTGTACAAGTAAGGAAAGTAAGACTAAGGGGCTACCTAAAGTGAGAGAATGGCAAAGTGAAAATTGAAATTCAGCTCTTTTGACTCGAAGGCCAATAATCGTTATACCTCAATGTCCTTTATGAAGTCTCCAATGGATAAAAGGTTATTGTCTGTTTTTCTCAAACAAATGTGTAGTTCAAAAGAAATATCCATGGTGCATTCCACCCTAGATGTCTGTTAATTCTTAGTGTTTGGATAAAATGTCCCCTGGATGTCTTAATTTCATTAAATTTCTTGTCTGAAAGAAGTTGTCAGTCTACTATTTTATACTTGGGATACCTTTTACCTGAAGCCCTTAAGTATTTGGTCCATCTATAAAGTTATTGTTGCTGCCCCAGTCAATGGGCCTTACTAACACTTAAAGTAAATAATACAAAGATTGATTCCTGACCTACTTCAACTTCAGAAGTTGTTAATGTCATCAGAATTCTGTTTTTCCTGCAATATCTGAACTCATGGCTTGGCAGGTTAAAAGCCTTTAAGTGCACTTTTCAACCCATGCTAAAGCCCAATGTCTGGAAAAATGCTCATGAAAATATTGTTTCCATTTCAACATTTCCTTGTAGTCACGTTGCTGCTTTGGTCAAACCAAGCAGAAATAAATGGCTGTCAAATACCTACCCTTGGCTGCAAACCAGATATTCAAAATTCCATCCTGATCCTTTCATCCTTACTGGAGCACCAAGATCATCCAGTTAGTGTTCAATTTTTCTGACCAAATAACCATTCTTCAGAAAATGGCAAGAAAATATACAGCTGTCCTCGAGCAAAAGGCAAACTGTAAGCAATGTAGTTTGACTTTTCAAAGTCAGGGTTCCAGATATGGTGGTAGAAACCTATAATCCCAACAGTCGGGGAGACTGAAGCTGATGGATCTCTTGAACTCAGTGTTCTAAAATGTGATGGATAAAGCCAATTTAGTGTCCACACCAATCCCAGCATTTTTGTGGTGAGCCCATGTGATCAAAGGGCCACCAGACTGCCTAAGGAAGAATAAATTTGCACTAGTCAGAAATAAGAGTAGTTCAAAACTTTTTGGCAATCAGTAGTAAAATAGGACCAGTGAGTAGTCCCCTCTTCACATTTCCAGATGGGTGACTACAGGGATGGGACACTCAGTTTTTAAAAATGGGAGTCAGACTGAAAACACAGCCTCAAAGTAATGGATTATAGCTTGTACTTCTTGTTAGCTGCTGGGTAAGGTAACTATTTGACAAAGGCTATATGACTATCAGGGACCAAAAGTCCTGTGATACCCTACAAATGAAGCCTGCCAAACATCTGCAACCCAGCATCTCAGAGAACATATATAGGCTATCCATGGGACATCTCTGACCCACATATACTACATATTATCCAGTGGCTCTAGAGACTTAAGCTAAAAACATGATAATAGGATAAACACATATTCTACTTACTCAGACATTCATTCATTTTTTAAATTCAAAAAACATTTATGGTTCCTCTTCTACATGCAAGGCCTTGGGCTAGGCACTAGGTTTATCAACATAAATGAGACATACATAGTCTGTATCTTCCTGGAGCCTACATCTAATAGGGGAAGATAAAGTATGTCTATAAGCAACATGATGATCAGTGTGGTAAGAGAGAGATACACTATTACAGGGTTTTGAGGGGGAAATAATTATACTCAGTTGGGGGATAAAGGAATTTTCACAATGAAGGTAATATATAATGCACTGGATTTGGACAGAGAAAAGGGGACAGCAGAGGGAAAGCTAATTTTACTTTGGTCCCCTTAAAATATCTATAGGACAGGGGTTCTTAACTGAGGTCTGTGAACTTTAAAAATAGATGATTTAGATGTTTTTAGAGAGGTAGATACATAAATATAGGCTATAGATAACTATATTTTAATACAATTTGTTTCCTTTGTAATCCTGTAATAAAAATCCTTTATTTTGTTTTCTGCATTAAAAATATTCTGAGGAGTCCATAGATTTCACTAGACTGACAAAAATGGCCTTTGACACATAAAAAACAATTAAAAATCCCTTTTCTGGACAGATGGGACAATTATTCTATCAAAAACATAATTGGATCTATATGTCTCTGAATGTTCAGAGCATCACAGATTGTCTGGTATCAAAACTGCTCTGCAACCATCAGAGAAGGTACTAAGCAAAGCCATAGTGCTTAAGCCATCTCAGGGACAGAAATGAAGATATAATACATTGTATTCCTGGCTGCCTGTATTTGTGAAGATATAACAAGACTAATAATTTAGGAAAAATTCTTAAGAAAACCAGGCAATATAGCCATACTTTTCTAGAGCTCCAGTAACATATCTGGTTCATAGCCTTACTCTTGTAAACAATCTTATATGCTCAAAGGCATGCAGTCTCTGTTACAACAACAAAGGCTTTGTTCTTCAATACTCTCCTTGATTTCCCTGCTCCCTTTCCTACTTTCATAGTCTATGTGACCTAGGTCCCTTGTAAAAGTGTTGTCTTTAAGTTCATCAAGATTACTTTTGTTGAGTTACTTACATAAGTACCTGCACTTAAGTAAATTTGAATCCATAGGCTACTGAAAAAGTTGATCTCCAAGGGCAGAGAATATTGTTATTTTTAGCAAGATGTAATTGCAGTTAGCTTAGTTATCCTGTAACAAGTCACTGTCCTGTCTTCTTCTTAAATGTCCTAGCTATCCCCAAATGCCCTATTCTACTCAATAATGGCAGAACATATTTACATTGCTCTTTGGGCATTGCTTCTAACTCTCTGGATTTTTCTCACCATTCCTAAGCAACTTTTCACCCTATAATATCCCTCACCGCTGGAAAGCCTCTTCTTTGAATGGTCAGTTCCTTCCACAATCTCCATTTTAAGGACAGGCCCACTCTCCTTTCAAGAATCTTCCTGACTAATTTTCCTGACTTCTTTCTCTACTATAACTCTCTCTCTCTCTCTCTCTCTCTCTCTCTCTCTCTCATTCTCTCTCTCTCTCTCTCTCTCTCTCTCTATATATATATATATATATATAGATAGATAGATAGATAGATAGATAGATATAGATATAGATATAGATATAACTATATATATAAAACTCCTCCTTCCTCTCCTTTTTTTTCCAGCTTCTTTTTTAGGTTATTTTCCCCCTATTAGAATATAAGTTCCTCTATGCCCAAGGGCTATCAAACTGTGCATCCCTTTGATCCAACAGTATTTCTACTGGGCTTGTATCCTAAAGAGATGATAAAGAAGAGAAAGGGACCTACATGTACAAAAATGTTTGTGGCAGCTCTTCTTGCAGTGGCAAGAAACTAGAAATTGAATGGATGCCTATCAGTTGGAGAATGGCTGAATAAGGTATCCTATTGGGAGAAGAAGAAATCTACCTCTCAGATCTGTGGAGACAGGAGGAATTTATAGCTAAAGAACAAGTAGAGAACATTATGAAATACTAAGTGTATAATTTTGATTATAATAACTTTAAAAGGTTTTGTACAAACAAAACCAATGCATCCAAAATTAGAAGGGAAGCAGAAAACTGGGGGAAATTTTTTACATACAAAGTTTTCTGATAAAGGACTCACTTCTAAAATATATTAAAGAATTGACTCGAATTTATAAGAATATAAGCCATTCCAAAGAGGCCCACATGTGCAAAAATGTTTGTAGCAGCCCTTTTTGCAGTGGCAAGAAACTGGAAACTGAGTGGATGCCCATCAGTTGGAGAATGGCTGGATAAGTTATAGTATATGAATGTTATAGAATATTATTGTTCTATAAGAAATGATCAGCAGGATGATTTTCAGAGAGGGTTGGACTTACATGAACTGATGCTAAGTGAAATGAGCAGAACCAAGAGATCATTATATACAGCCATAGAAAGATTATACAATGATCAATACTGATGGACATGGCTCTCATCAACAATGACATGATTCAGGGTAGTTCCAAAGGTTTCATGATGAAGAGAGCCATATGTACCCAGAGAAAGGATGGTGGGAACTGAATGTGCATCACAACATAGTATTTTCACTCTTTTTGTTGTTGTTTGCTTGCATTTTGTTTTCTTTCTAACTTTTTTTCCTTCTTGATCTATTTTTTCTTGGGCAGCATAATATTTGTGAAAATATGTACAGAAGAATTGCACATGTTTTACATATATTGGATCACTTGCTGTCTGAGGGTGGAGGAAAGGGAGGGAAAAAATGGAACACAAGGTTTGTAAGGGTGAATGTTGAAAATTATCCATGTATTTATTTTGAAAATAAAAAGCTTTAATTAAAAAAAGTAGAATATAAGTTCCTTTAGAACAGAGAATATTTTTCTTTTTGATAAGCAATATAAATTAAGAATCATGCCTGGCACATACTAAGTGCTTAATAAATACTTCATGAATAACTCAACCCAAGCATAGTACAATCGAGAGGCAGCACAATATAATGATAGAAATTTGAACCTAAAGTCAGTTGACTAGTTCAAATCTAGCCCCAGACACTTAATGGTTGACAGGACAAGTCACAATCCATCTATGTCTTTTATTTCCTCATCTATAAAGTGATGAGGGTGAGTTCAATAGTCTCTAAGGCTCCTTTTGGCTCTAAACCTATGATCCCATGTGGTAAATGCTACTATTTTCCTTAATTATTATACTAACTGTTCTTTCTCTTTTTCTTTTCTTGGTAGGTGCCTAAAGAACATACTTTCCTGAGTCCCTCTGAGAAAAATCTAATAAGACAGAGAATATGGAAATTTTTTTACTGACTATCCCATGTTCTCCTCTAAATTTTACTTGTTCCAATCAATAAGACACTGCCTTAGCACTAACTATGACTGGAATCCATCCCTGAACCTCATACTCTAAATCTCATCCACATAGCAGTAGGTCATTCTCTCTATATCTTTTGGAAATCATATATACCTCCTACTTTGAAGTATGAGATATAAAAAACAAAACAAATCATATAAGTTTGCAGTATTTCCAAATCAAATAAAAAACTGGTCATCAAAACATTATAAAAAGATCTGACTATCTGTTACTTAGAACTCTACTCAGGTCCTGAATACTAGGGCAAACATGTAATCTAGACAGATTTGGTCTCAAGGTTGTAACAATGGAGTCTTTCTACTCCTTCAATGCTGTTATTTTTCTTCCCTATTCCCAATACTACTTGAATGCTTGTTGAATGCTTCTTCTGTGAAAGTGATACTTACGATTCTTCAGTGGTAGAATTGGTTGAGTCCCTGGGATGACCACTGGGCATATATATGGGGATGTATCCAGAGGCTACCTAAATATTTGAGTTTCTAAGGGCTGAATGCCTCATGTTATTTTTAGCAAACTACCATTAGAAAAAATAGAACATAATGCAATTTTAGGGATATGTGTTGTAAAAGTATAGATACTGTTGTTATCCTGATATGCAAGATCTATAGTTTCATGCATCTGTGAATTGCAGGCAATAATACTCATCACTTTAATTCCTTTTTTAAAAAATGTGTTCAAAACTTGACTGTAAATTGTGGATCTATATCCAAGACAAGAATACAAACATCTATACAAGACCACAAAGAAGCTGGAGGGACCAAGTGACACAATCTTGGATAATGTATAATAACTAATATGAGTCATGGTAGTCTATGTGCTGAGACTGGACTTTTGAGTAGCACACAGTTGGTATTCCTTTGAAAAGACTGTATATAATTACAAAATCAAGTCCACCCAATATCATGGTTGGGGAAGCATCTTTAATATCTGTAGCAGTCCTCATAATTTCTACTAGGCCTCTCTTACACACTATCACTGATGACATTTTTGGGGTAATAATGCTAAATATCCCATGCCCAACTTTACTATAATACTTACCTTTCCAAAATAACCAATAAACATGGTGTATTGGTGAGCCTATAGGACTTCCTCTTGATAATGCAGTAGATGGCATATCAGCATTATGTGCTTCTTCCACAAGCACATATATTACCCATAGGAAAGGGGAAAAAACATAAAAACAATAATTCCTACAAGTCATGAAGAGATCTGAATCTCCTCGAAATAAACTAAGCTATTATTATGGCCCAATAAAGATGCAAAATGGATGCTGGCTGTCTGCAAGTGATATCATTATATCTCTAAGTCAGCCTTGTTTGCAAACAATTTCCAGAATTGTATTTTTTTAATATTGAATTCAACTGGTTGGAGCAATATCTGACTGTGAGATATATAGCTTTAGACTTCAACTCATCCTTTTTCCTTTTTTAAAAACTTCTTTTCTTTTAAAAATATATATTTATTTTATTCTGAACTTAAGAAATAAAACAAGAATTTTCTTCCATCATCCTTATTTTTCTAACAAATTTTGAGTTAGTCTTCCTCCAAAACCTATCTAGAGTTATCTGCTTCTATACTTCAAACAGGGGTAGAAGAAAGAAAAGGGGTGAAGAGAGGCAGCAAACATTTAGATGTTATAAAAAGGACACATTTGCCAGTATCTTCTTCTGTGTTAATAAAAACCCTCTCCTCTTTTGTTCCCACTTGTACATTTATTAAGTATGTGAGGGTCTCCATTAGTCTTGTGATTGCAACTCTAAAATGAATTTTCTATAAAACTGTCTCATACCTAGAAATTGTTGCAGGACTTAGCTGGTGAAGTTTATTTAATGCAGCAGGTACATGCATTGGTTCATCATCACCTTTTCGTACCTAGCACAAACTCCAAAGAAAATACTTGGATCTAGTAAAATATATACTTTTCAGATTTATTTTTAAGTAGCTTGGTGAGTATTTCTCTGTACAATATGTTTCTATTCATGCTAAGAAATAAAAAAGATTCAGAATGTCACCCAAATAGGGCATGACATATTGATCAAGAAGATCTGCCAAACCCTCATTAGTCAGCAGGCAGACAGTTGTAGGCATGTTGGCTAATCTGAAGGGCATAGCCAGATATTTATAATGCCCAAACAATCAATAAGATAGTACCACAGATACTGAAAGGCTATTTTTAATTCTTTTTTGGGCTCTAATTCTAAGGCGATTGTAGACTGCAGCTAAATCCAGGTTGTTATAGGGCTAAGTTCTCTCTGCTCTAATCAAAATGACTGAAATCATTTAAAAGAATAAGAATGGTGCTTCCATTTAGATCTCAGTAATTAATCCTGGCCACAATTCACCTCTCTTCCCGGGAATATAGACAGACAGACAGATAGATAGACAGACAGACAGATAGATAGATAAAGGAAGAATGAATGAATGGATGGTTGGATAGATGTATGAAATAAAGGAGGAAAGAAAGAGAAGGAAGAAAAGATGAAATAATGAACATACAAATTAATAAATGAGTGAATAAGCAAGTAAGTATCATTTAACAGTGCTTTGAAAGGCCAAATAATCTCTAATTAGTTGATATGAGTTGTCACAATATCTGATTCTCTCATGCTTTATCATTCCATTTGTATAGAAAAGATATGTCAGGTAGGAGGTCTAAGGGCAAAAATAACTATGGTAATGTTGATGGGTAGACCTGTTTCTAATTAAAAATCTCCTGTGAATCCTGATTATCAGCAATCATTTTCTTTGAGTTTCCTAAAGTTTTAGGTGTCTCTTGAGTTTGCCCAGAGGGTTCTCATTTTGGAAACAAAAAGTATGGATGTCATTTAGGGCTGAGATCATTTTCAGTAATCGGATTCCTCAAACCACTCCATCTGCAGTCATATGTATTATTCTGGAAGTCATCATTCCTTGTAACACATTTATTAAACACTTACTATGTGTCTGGTAATGTGCTAAGGGGAAAGAAAAAGAAAGCAAGGAAGCAAAGAAGGAAGGAAGGAAGGAAGGAAGGAAGGAAGGAAGGAAGGAAGGAAGGAAGGAAGGAAGGAAGGAAGGAAGGAAGGATCTAGGCTATTTCCTTACAAAAGATGATTATGGAAAGGAACCATCTTCTTTATTACCACCTACTCTGAATTTTAATGAGTCTCATTCTACTCAACAGAAACTCTTGCCTTATAAATGGTTGACTCTCTACTGGGAAGCATGGGAGGTACTGTGATCATGGAAAAATCACCAAACTTAAAGTCAAAGGACCTTGACTAGAAACTGGCATTTGCTCTTTTCTACTTGTGTGACCTCAAGCAAACCTCTCCATCTCTCCCTGAGCCTGTTTCCACATTTGTAACATGAGGAGGTTGAACCAAAATTCCTTCAAAGTCCCTTCAGCTTGACAACTGCTGCTAGCTCAGCTTTCTCCTAATCGTTAGGAAAAGTACAAAGTTTGTCAGTTTGGAATCAGAATGAGCTGCTCCTCTCCACTGCTATCATAGGAAATTTCAGATGTGAAATGAACGGAACCTCCTCCCTCCCCCCACCCCCGATTCTTCTCAAAGCAAATTAGAATCTCTGTTCTATCCCCTCCACCCCCATCTACCCCTGGAAGCCATGGAATCTCTCTGCACTATCTATAACTCTGGATAAACAGAGTTTATTTATACTATTTACACTATTAATTACTATTAACAGTAATAATTGACATCTATATAGTGTTTTAAGACTTACAGAGTGTTACCCAATTATTATTTCATTTTATTGAATTCAAAACTCCGTGGGGCAGGTATTATTATTCTAATTTTATACGTGAGAAAACTGAAATCAACGGAAGTTAAATGATGTCCCTCAGGTCATAGAGTTTTTAAAAGTTTGAAATGGGATTTGTACTCAACTCTTCTTGACTCTATGTATGAAAAAGTACTGGTTCTGGAGTCAAGATTATACAACTACAATTATTCCTTCCACATTATGACTTGCCCTATCAAAGTTTTGATATATTGTGAATTGGCATAAGAAATTAAATGGAGGTGGGGGTTATAGCTAGGTAGCTAGAGGATAGAGCACCAGGAGGACCTGAGTTTAAATCCATCCTCAGACACTTGACACTTACAGTTCTGTGACCCTTGGCAAGTCACTCAATTCTGATTGCCTTGCAAAAAAAGAAATTAAATGGGAATTTGGGGGGAGTTTTGCAGAAACCACAGACAATACTCAAAGACTAGCCCACAACACAGAAAAAGTTTAGAAACTTTTGAAATATGAAGGTATGGAAGGAGTGCGAAAAAAAATTGATATGGATTTTCAGGATCACTGGGATGCTGCTTCCCTAACCTTCTGGTATTGTGGAAGAGATAACTGTAGTAATTAATTAGCTCATTGGATCCTAAAGTAAGAGTTAGAGTTAGAAGGAGCTTTGAAGGCCATATAATCCAACTTCTCATTTTTATAGGGGAGTGGGAGAGGAAATTAGGGCCTAAAAATACTTGTCCCAAGCAATGTAGCTAATACATATGTGAGATAAAGTTCAAACTTCAGTCTTCTGGACTCTAGATCTGGCCCCAATCCTCTAATTGTCTCCAATGGCAACCTAAGTTGGAATAAAATCAGATATCTTCTTCCCAAAGCATTGGGACTATGAAGATTGCCTTGGTTTAGACTCACAGTTCTGGGGTTTCTCAAAGCCATTCTGGATTTTAGGAACCCAGGCTTAAATTCTTATAGAATAGGATCATGATGAGCCCTGGAACAATTAGTGTTCAATCACAACAGCTCTGGCTTTCACAGCAGGGAGGGGAAGGAAGAGCAGATGAGCGGACATCACTTGGACAAAGTCCAATTGTTGGTATATTTGCCAGGTACCTTCATAACAAGGATACCATGACATAAACCCCTGCAAAGAAAGTAAGAGCACTGAACTGTCAAGTAAATGTCAATGTAGAAACATTAAGAGTCTTGGTAGGTTCACTCCAATTACCATGGGGCAATACTGCTACAAGATTTTTATTAATAATAATAATGTATTATTATGTACCTTGGATTTATGAGGATGCCTTTCTTCCTGAGCTAGTGTGCAATAACTTAGGACTTACTATGAATTAAAGACTGTGAACCTGATGACATCCACTAGCAGCCAGGATAAAATTAGTCCATGGGAAAAGAAAGATAGGGGGAAGGGAGGGTACAGAAAAACTCCCTGCTGTGGGAGATACCTCAGCAATCTGGAATCCCAGGGCCCTCTCTCTCTTGTCTCTCAGGGATGTTTTTACTCCCTTAATTTATCCAGTATTAAGCCAGTTAAAGTCAAAAAACCCAAACCTCCATTTGTTTAACCCATTAAGTGGTTTAACCCTTGTAAGAGGTACAATTACAGTTTTCTTCATTTCTAGAATTAGCCTACACAGAAGGTCACCCTGAGCCTGCTCTTTGCTTCCTAAGTCTTGCGATGGCCTTTGGTCAAAAGCAATAAAATCTGACCTAAATCTATTTAAGGAATGAAACAGCAAATTAGTAAAACGTCCTAGCAGCCACATAATTAAGGTTACGTCTGCTAAAATCATTGTCAAAGGACTCCTTTTCCCTGAAATGTAACTGATGGAATCTGGTTTTCCTCATCAAACCACTGGAATTTAAATGTCAGGGCGCCTGATGAATGTATTTTTCTCAGCCTTTCCATTTACACCTTAGCCAGGAAGTATTCATATGCTTACATATTTTTTTCTCTTTAAAATGGTTGCTTTCAATACAAAACATTAGAGATGACCTACTAAAGGTCCTCTAAAAGAAGAAGGAAAAAAAAGAGTAAGAAAAAGACTAGACAACTCATGTTTGAGGAAGAAAAAGGACAGTTAGATTTTGAGAAAGAATCCAGTAGAGATTTTCAAAGAACGCCTAAGGAGAAGCACAACTTCCAAGAATAAAGAGATAATAGTTCCCTGGCATTCTACCATGCTCTAACCACACTTAGAATAATGGGTTAAATTCTAGATACTTTAGAAAGGGTTCTGATCATCCGGAAAGACCATTGGTGAGATCTTCTTAGAGTCTTTATTTTATATAAATGCCTAGGTTTGCCTGTTTTTATTCTTCTTCCAATCATGTTCCTGTTCCTGACTTTCTGGACTTCAAAATCATTCCCCAGTATTGGATATTTTCATTATTACACACAACACACACACACACACAAACACAGAAACAAAGAGACACAGAGAGAAGACACAGGCAGAGGAAAGGGAGAGGCAGGAAGGGAGAGAGGAAAAGAAGGAGGGAGGAAGGGAGAGAGAGAGAGAGAGAGAGAGAGAGAGAGAGAGAGAGAGAGAGCTTCCTTTTGTGTGTTGTCTTCCTCTACTAAAATGCAAGCTCTAGTATGTGGGTAAATGTGGGTAAAGGATGATTTTCTTTTTGCCTGTATTTATCTCCCTAGTACCAAGCAAGTTCCTGTAAATAACTAATGCTTAATTTTTTTTTGGTTTTCATCTATCTTCCCTCCCTCACTTCCTTCCTTTCTTTATTCCATTCTTCCTTCCTTCCTCTCTCCCTTCCTTCCTTCTTTCCATCCTGTCCTTCTTCCTTCCTTCCTCTCTCCCTTCCTTCTTTCCATCCTGTCCTTCTTCTTTCCTTCCTCTCTCCCTTCCTTCCTTCTTTCCATCCTGTCCTCTTTCCTTCCCTCCTCCTCTTCCTTGTTTCTTTCCTTCTTCCTTTCTTCCTTCCCTTCCTTTCTTTCTCCTGTCTTCCTTCCCTTCTCTTTCCCCTCTTCCTTGTGTCTTTCCTTCATCCTTCCCTCCCTTCCTTCCTTCTTTTCTTCCTTCCTTCACTCTCCATCTTGCCTTACTCTTTGAGTCTGATCCAGATCATTAATATGCTTTCTTAAGTATGTCATCCAGAACTTAACTCACATCTGGCTAAAGTATAAATCAGCAAAAGTAGTCGCTAAGGAATGTGTTACTAAATATCCTACCTATGCATCATTACCAACAGCTATTTGTATTAACTACCAACATACAGTGGATTTTGAAATTTGAATTGAATAGAGATGTCTAGACCTGTGATTTCTTTCATGGACCTTCCTTTACCAATTCAAGTGGACATTTTCTCTACAACTTACTTTCTTGAAGACTACATAGTCAAAAAGTACTAGAAGGATAAGAGACTTGTTGAAAGTAACATAGCTAGTATGTCAGAATTTGAATTTGAATCTAGGTCTTCCTGACTCTTCGTAATACCTTCCTGCTTCTTTTAAGAACACTAAAACTCAGAAGGAACTAAAACTGGCAATAAAGGATAAGGACAACAAAATTCTTTCATTTCGTTTGTTTTTTATGATATCTTGAGGGCAAAAAGAAGACAAAAGAAAAGACAGGATTTCTGTTTAGAATGAATGGGACCTTTGCTAAAGAAGCAACAAGACTACTCAATGTCATTTTGCCTTTGTTTTCTCTGCCAAGAATTTTTTTCAGACTGGGAAGAATAAAACAAAAATAGTGAAAAGAAATATGAAGCTAAAGATAAGTCATATTAATATTCTAAATGTCCTCAATGATTTCAAGTCATCAAGTGTAGGGGGAGTGGAAAAGTATATGTCAAGATGCTGAAAGATTATTGGCAAATGTGATTGCAGAGTCACTATTAACAATCTTTGAAAAACTGTGAAATGTAAGAAGTCTTCCATTTGACTGGCAATGGAAAAATGTTTTCCTGATTTTTTTTAAAAAAGGAAAAAGATGGAGTCTTCAAAATTAAAGTCAAGAAATTTAACTTTAATTTTTCTATCAAAATAATAGAATATTATGAATGGAAAATGTGGTCATTAAAAACCTTTTCCTTTGGAAAAGGACCCACATATGCAAAAATGTTGGTAGCACCCCTTTTTGAAGTGGCAGAGAACTGGAAATTGATGCCTATCAATTGGGGAATGGCTGAATAAGTCATTGTATACGAATGTAATGGAATATTATTATTCTATGTGAAACAATGAACAGGCTGATTTGAGAAAAGCCTACAAAAACTTACATGAACTGATGCTAAGTGAAGTGAACAGAACCAAAAGAACATTGCACATAGTAACAAGAAGATTATGTGATGATCAAGTGTGATGGATGTGGCTCACTGAGAGAATTTAAGGTAATTCCAATAGATTTGTGATGAAAAGTGCCATCCAGAGAGAAAACTATGGAGACTAAATATGCAAAAAAAGCACAGTATTTTTCACCTTTTTTTTTTGTTGTTTGTTTGTTTGTTTGTTTTTCCTTTCTTATATTTTTCCCCCTTTTGATCTGTTTTTTTTTTTTTCCGCAGCATAATGAATATGGAGATATGTTTAGAGGAATTGGACAGGTTCAACCTATATTGGATTGTGACACAAGGTTTTGCAGGGGTAAGTGTTGAGAACTATCTTTGCATGTATTTGGAAAAATAAAATACTGTTTTAAAAAGTAAAATTTTAAAAAATCAAACAAAAAAAAACCCTTTATTTCATCAAAAATGTCATGTTAGATTCACTTTATTTTTTTGCTTGTTTGTTTGTTACTTGTTTTTGACCAGATTTCTTGACTTGATTTTTGTATAGACAAAGTCTACCTAGAGTTTAGCTAAAAAATTGACAAAGTCTCTCAGTCTATCCCTGTGAAAAAGATAAAGAGATATAGGCTAGAGAAGGGAGTTTAAAATTGTTTGAATTCAATTCAATTGTACTGTTTTCTAAGTGTCTACTTAGAAGTGGAGACTTGACTCCAATCTCTTGATTCAAGTCAAATGTTCTTTGTCTTCTACTCCAATGCTTTCCTTCCATGTGGAGATATCCTTTCCACTGGCCTAGACCTCTTCCTTCTTCCTTGGATTTCATGCTGTTCTTCTGCTTCTGTGCCCACATCAGATTCTTTGGAGTATTAAAGTTAATTTCTGCCTCTACGCATATAAAGACTTCCCCCAATGGAATGGGTGAATAAGAACAATTTGTTCCAACCACCATGAAGTCAACTAAACAGGTGCTGTGGCTCATTTGTTGTTTGGTCAGATATCAAAAATGCAATCCCAGGCCATTATCAAGTAAGTCATCCTGACTTTTGTCCTGCCGTTGGATTTTGATGACCCTGGAAGAAAATGAGGCTGAAGATTTTGTGCAACTCTGTCTCATTTAAATCCAATTTACCCTCAAATCAAGACATCATCTCACGGTATCATTGATTGTCTTTAAAAAATGAAGGACAAACAACAATAATGACTAGTTGTCAAGTACTGTGCTAGGTGTTAGAAATGTAGAGACAAAAAGGAAGCAGTCCCTGTCCTTCAGGACAGTATGAGGAGCTTACATTTTTCTGGTAAGAAATAGTATATGCTCAGAGAAAGAAATGCAAAGTAAAAACTAATTTTATGAGGAATGCTAATAGTTTGAGGGGACCCAGGGAAGCCTCCTGAAAGAGGTGGCACTTAAACTGAGTCTATAAGAAGGAAATTATTCCACAAAATGGAGATGAGAAATATCATTCCACACACAAGTGACAGCTTGAGCAAAGAGGCAGGCAGGATATGGAATGTCCCCAATGGGGCACAGCCAGTAAATCCATTTGCCTGGAATGTAGATTAAACAAGAAAGAGTAATAGGAAATCAGTCTGTGAAGAAAGTTTGGAGTCAGATTGTGATAGTATTTAAATGCCAAACATAGGAGTTTGGAGACCACTTACAAGTCATCAACACAAATCCAGATTTAATAGAACGCCAGTTGTTGAGTATTGAGACTGGAATTGCATCATGATTTTAAGCTAACTATTTCAATAACCCTATATCTCCATCTCTTGTATATAAGTGTTAAGTTCTTATATGTTCATGAGAATTAAAGATCCATAATAAAAAAGCCTTCCTAAAAAAACCATCTCTCATGTTTCTGATGATTATGTTTTGCCTTTCTTTGTGTCCCTAGTGTCTTAGCACACTGCCTGACACCTAGCATACTGCCTGACAGCAAGTAAAATACTTCATGAATACTCATTGACTGACTTACTGATTAACCTAGAAATAATGCTAGATTCTCAATCTACCTTGGTAGATATCTCATCTACCAATGCTGGTAGGATGCAAGCTCTAGCAAATTTTACCATGCTGGAAAAGCTTTGAATGTGGTCACAATGAGAAATTCTGCCTATTGGTCAAGGACTTCTCTAAGTGTATAGAGTCCCATTGCCAGTGATCTAGTCTCTCAAGAATCAAAGAAAAATGAAAAATGGTCCTCAATCTTGTGTGGTCTCCTTTCATTTCTGTGGTGATGGTGGCAGAGTGAGAGAGAATACTAAGAACTACACAGATTTTAGGCAGTCTATTAATAACAGATTTTGGTAAGCCAGAGGCAAGATATTTTTCCAGTGACCAACAAATTGGCATACTACTGGGCAATGGAATTTTGTCAATGTTAATATTCTCCACATAAATAAAACCAGAAGACAAAGAAGGTTGCAGCTAAATGGCTCCCAGGTCCTTCTGAGAAAAAGAAATGAATGAAATGCCTGGGTGCTATATCTGAGGCAATAAGAAATATTATTTAAGAGTTCAACTTGAAACTTACTGTAGCTCATACACCAACATCTATCTGTTGCACGTGGTAAAGAATTGAATGACAAGATTAAAGAATATTTGAATGGATCAGTGTAAACTTAAGAGAAATGCTGAGTGACATGGGTAACTATCCTAAATTCAAACTGTTGAACATTTTTATCAATAGTTTACCAAAATAACAGGTGATAAAAGCTGAGAATAACTAACTTGTTAGATAACAGAAACAGGAACCACAAAGATCTCAATGAGCTTAAGGGATGGATGATTTATATTAAGATATGGCTTCCTTTAAGTCCCAACTAAAATCCTATCTTCCATAGGAAGTAATTTCCAACCCTCAAAGTTCAAGTGCCTTCCCTCTGTTAATCATTTTCTATTTACCCTGGCATGAAAAGTGGATGAGCAGCCTGAAAGGGGTTCAGCAAGCCCTCAAACTAGATGTGCTAGTCTTCTTTGAATGTCTCACATACACAAACAAAATTCAGTAAAAGAGTTTCAAAAAAAATAGTATTGCAAGACAGAATAGCACAAGTGAGTGCATTTCTAAGTCCCACTAATCCACATTCCAAGGGCATTTCATCCCAAGATGAAAGTGGCAGGAGAACAACAAATAGACAGAAAATGGAATACATTTCCATAATTTCTATCATGATTTATTTTCCTAATCAATTACAAAGGAACCTTGTGTTTTATATAAAAAACAGAAATTGTCCTTAAGAAGACAAAGTTTAGAAGGCCAAGAACAAATTAAAGAAATCAATCTGGGAAACACCACCACCCTGGAATAAACGAACCATCCACAACATTTATGAAAATATTGCAGCATCATTTGTAAGATATCACAAGGAAGAAAAGACATCAAATGAATGAAAAAATCATGAACAATATTAATACCTCCAAAAGGAAACTAAGAGAATATCAATAAAAACTGACACATATGCCTGTTTTTTCATCATTCTAAAACTTTTAAAGAATTATTTAAAAACATAAGAGGGTATCCTTCATAAACATAAACATAAACATTTCGATTGCAAAATTGAAAATGGATATCCCACTTTCTTTTGCATTACTTATTAATTATGGATCAAAGTATTGATTGAGAATTGTATCAGTTTACCAATACTTAAGAATCAGATTTATAATTAAATATATAGGCCTCAATTGGATAGTTTATAAGAATCAATGATCTTAGCATACAAGCTGGACTCAATATCCTAAAAGGGAATAGGACCATAAAGAAGATACAGTCTAATCCTAAGATGTTTTTACTTAGCACTGGTGCTATGTGATGCTTGACAGAAGACTTTCCAGAGGATACTGACTAACCCTGTGTTTTCCCCATTGCCATAGAGTTTTAAGGTCCTCTTTTGATAGTTTTAATAAGCAAAATGTGAACCCATCCTCCATCTCTGCTATAGACTAATCATAGTCTCAGTTTAGTTTACATTACTGGATCTTATGTAACCAACTGTATAAAAACTGCTCTATCAAATGCATCCTTGACTACTGAGGAGTCTTAGATCTCTTTTTATTGACAACTGCTAGTCTTGTTAATAAATTGATTATGCTCAGACCTTTGTGACTCAGTTTCTCTTTGTCACAGATTTTTATTATGATATTTGCTTATACTTTTAAAAAATGTGCCTTTAGTGGAGCAAAATGCAATTTAGAAACTCTTTTCCAACAAGGAGTCTCTGCTGCTGTTATGGTAAGCATATGTTAAGATTGTACACTATTCTTGATAAAGGCAAACAGGAGGTTATCTTTGTTCAATATTCCTCTAGATGCCATACTGGGTGGAGTGCTGAACTTGGAGACAAGATGAGTCCAGTTCAAATTCTGTCTCTGATACTTACTAGCTATTTGACCTTGAGGAAGTTTCTCAGACTCCTTATCTGGAGAATGAAGGGGATGAACTCAATGTCCTCCAATGTCTTTTCAGCTCTAAAGCTATCACTGTGATCTCAGGCTAAACATTTAGATAGGGACAAAACAGTGAAATATGTGCCCATCAAAGTTGTTTGCCAAACTCATAAAGAGAGTAAAAGTTTTTGTGCAAGTTAAAAATGGAAGGAGGATTCCATGTATTTGACAAGGCCCTCCATTTATAAAGGGAAAGGAATAAGCACTTAATAAAGTGTCTCTTTATGTCAGACACTGTGCTAAACTTTTACTTGTTTATTTTATTTTATTTTATTTTATTTCACAGCAATCCTGAGAGGTGAGTGTTATTATTATAGCTGTTTTATAATTGAAGAAATTCATGCAGACAGAAGTTAAGTGACTTGACCAGGCTCACATAGTAGTAAGTGTCTGAAGCTGAATTTGAACTCTCTTTTTCTTGGCTTTATGCCCAGCATTCTACTGTACTATTTAATTGCCTACTGTGCCAGGTAGCTGCCTTCATAGATGATATTGTATAATTTTTAAGCCATAGAATAATATATGGACTCTCCAATGAAAGCAGATTGGTCTGGCAATCCATACTACCTCCACCAACAACAATTCAAAACAAAATAAAAGAAAAAGGTCTAATGTCCAGAAATAACATGCAGTTTAAAGGTCATTCCATGGAATTAGAATTTCAATATATTTATCTGGGACAGAAACTACATATGAACAATAAGCTGATCCTAGAAAGAAATTGGAAAAAAGACAATGAACTAGATTGCATTTGGGAAATTTTATAGTGCTTTTAATGACTCCAAATTGCTCTCCAGCACAAAGATGCATCTTTTTAAGATATATTCTCTCAACAATGGTTATAAATATTGAACTATCAGCATCTTTAAGGAATCAAAGTGTTCAAGTGACACAAAGAGCAACAGAGAGCCACATAGTAAGTGCAAAAAGACTGTGGCCTATTTCCACAAATTATCTACATATAAGAAATAACATAAAAGATATCATTGAGGACATATGTGATCAGAAAAGGAGAAGGGTCAGGTTTGTGGCTTGAATATGGAAGAAGAGAAAGCTATCTTAGAATTCTCCACTAATTAAAGAAAAAAGAAAGAATGAGGAAGGAAGGAAGGAAGGAAGGAAGGAAGGAAGGAAGGAAGGAAGGAAGGAAGGAAGGAAAGGAGGGATGAAGAAAGGAAAGGAGGGAGGGAGGAAGACTTCTAGCACATAGGAACTGTGATTTATATTGATGTAGTAAATACCAACATTGATGGCATCACAGATTTATAGGAATCAATCACTACTGTAGCTACAATAAGGATTAGACTAAGTGATTTATAACAATTGAAAATAATGAGAAAGGTACTAATTATGTATCTTTGTGTGCCATTAAATGTGGTTCTAAATGTTGCACTAGTTTTTGAAATCAATCAACAATCATTCATCAAGCTCCTATTATGTACAATTCATTGAGCTAGATATTATAAGATATACAATAAAGCATAAAATATAATTCTTATCCTCAGTAAGCTTACAATTTAGTTAAAGAAGCAAGGCAAAGATGAAAAGCTACCTGTCCACAAGAGTATTGGCACAAGAGATGTCAAAATGTACTATTAGATTAATGACCAAATTAGTGGCATATTAAATGCTATGAATAAACTCTCTCAGATCAGAATGTGCTTAATTTTTGACTTGCTATCTCTAGTTCCTAGCACAATGCCTGACATATAATAGACATCCATCAAATTGTTTTGCCTAGAGAGTAGTGCAGCACTGGTAGTCTAAAAGACCTGGATTCAAATTCAACCTAGGATGTGAACTTAATTAATTCACTTAATGCTGTTGCCCTTCATTTTTTTTTCATCTAGAGTCAAGTCCCTTTTCCAATGGAGTGCTAGTAGATGTATAGCAACCGTTCCCCCAGAGGAAAAAATATACATGTACACAAACATGCTTTTAAGTTATTATTATTTAAAAATTTCCTACATTTTTCTTAAGTCTAGACCATCAACAAAACAGGAAATCAAGCCCTTATTTGTAACATTTGCTGATATCCAAAATATAAATTTCCACACTGAAAAATTACCTAGTGAGTACAAATAAGTTGGTATGAGCTTGGTCCAGCATATCCCTGCTTTTAACCCTGGATTTGCAATCCTGCATTCACACTTAGTAACCAATTTTCATTCACTGTTGATATTAAATTGCTTTCAGGGAAAAACCTAAAGGAATGAAAAAGCATTATCTTTCTCTTAGCCATACTTATGAGAAACCTATTTGAACCTTAAGCCCCTATCCCAGTCACCAAATACTTGATGGCCATTGTTCTGAACTGTAGTCATAGTATTTAAGAAAAAATAGCTTCTTAAATGTTAATTTTTTTCAACCCAAAGCTATTACTTATAAACTTAATCAGCAAAATTCAGTTAAAATACATTACTCTCTTAAAGTATCTAGATTTAGGGGGAAAGACAATAACTAGAAACAAGGGTCTCATTCTCTTTAAAGTTTAAGAATTAAAAATATATAACCATGTTTTCTACATAAGATTTGATTCTACAATTATAAAGAAGGGAAAGGGACCTGTATGTGCACGAATGTTTGTGGCAGCCCTTTTTATAGTGGCTAGAAACTGGAAACTGAATGGATGCCCATCAGTTGGAGAATGGCTGAATAAATTGTGGTATATGAATATTATGGAATATTATTGTTCTGTAAGAAATGACCAACAGGATGATTTCAGAAAGGCCTGGAGAGACTTACACGAACTGATGCTGAGTGAAATGAGCAAGGCCAAGAGATCATTATATACTTCAACAACAATACTATATGATGACCAGTTCTGATGGACCTGGCCATCCTCAGCAACCAAATCATTTCCAATGGAGCAGTAATGAACTGAACCAGCTACGCCCAGAGAAAGAACTCTGGGTGATGACTAAAAACCATTACATTGAATTCCCAATCCCTATATTTATGCCCACCTGCATTTTTTATTTCCTTCACAAGCTAATTGTACAATATTTCAGAGTCTGATTCTTTTTGTACAGCAAAATAATGGTTTGGTCATGTATACTTATTGTGTATCTAATTTATATTTTAATATATTTAACATCTACTGGTCATCCTGCCATCTGGGGGAGGGGGTGGGGGGTAAGAGGTGAAAAATTGGAACAAGAGGTTTGGCAATTGTTAATGCTGTAAAGTTACCCATGCATATAACCTGAAATAAATAGGCTATTAAATAAAAGGCTATTAATAAAATAAAATAAAAAAGATTTGATTCTACAGTAAGTATGTTTAAAAGGAAAAATCCTCAATGTGTTTAAACTATTTGTTATGCTATAAACATTTCCCATTTTTTTAAAAAAGAAATTAATCCCTAATTATAACAGACTGATCATAGAATAATGCTGCAACACAGCCATGAAGTTTTTATTAAGAGACTTGATGCTTATTTGTGCAGAATGAGCACTTTATTCTTCACTTATTCTGACATTCAACACTTATTACTATATTTTGCCATGGGAAGGATTTTAACTTTAAAATATTTTTACAACCTGTTCTAAGTGTCCCACTTAAAAATCCCAACCTTTGTTGAATAGAACAGAAAGCAGGGGGCAAAAAGAAAAGGTTTTGGTACAGAGACATAAATAGACACTTCAATAATAACATTTTCAGACTTTATCAAGTCATGAAGGGAAAATGTGTAGAGAACAGCTTTCTTAGAAAAATGTAGTCATCTGCAATCCTCACAGATCTGGGGAAATTGGACATGAATGAACTTGTCCTGATAGAAATGGAGTCCTGCCCCTTCCCCAGTTTACCCCTCCTCACCTCAGAAAGGGGACTCAAGGCAAGCTCTACCCTGAGGGTCTTTCCCTACCAGATTGAATTTTTTTTTTGACTAAGTAAAAGAGCTTTTCTCTGTCTCAGTTCTTACTGAACCTTACTGAGACCTATTGAAAGGACTTAGTTTAAAAAGGCCAAGGTCTCCCAGTGCCTCCAGGGACATCTCTTGTCATCCTAATCTTTATCTTGCTGTTGAACCCAAATGGTTCTAGAAGGAAACATGAGACTGGTGATTTTGCACAATCCTTCTTCATTTAAAATCAACTCTCTAGAATGTCATAGCATCACCTCCCTGATGCCATGGTCCTCTTCGAGAAGGAAGGACAGAACAATAAGGGAGGTACATTGATTACCATCACCATCACCACCACCACCATCATTATTATTATAGACTGTTCGTCTCTCAGCTGTGTGTGTGTGATAAAGGATTTGTCATCTTGGGGTTGTGAGTCAAGGAATTTCTCTAGTCTCTGAGCTAGAAGTTGATATACTCTAAATTACTTCATTTACTGAATTTGGGCTTGAACTTTTTTTATACCCACTGGAATAGAAGAAACAGAAAAGTTGGGAAAAGGCTGCTTTACTTCAGATATTTGTATTTCTCCATGTGAAATAGTAACCGTTGTCATCTGCAACTGACTTTCTTCTGAATCTTCCTCAAAGCAAAGCACTTCCCCAAATGCTAGTCTAATGCCTTAATACTCACAATCATCCATGCTTCTAACACATGGAGTTTTATCCTGCCTAGAGAGCCCTTCAGATTCTCAGCTTGTCTTTACTGTTTGTGGGATTATGGGACATTAATAGCAGCATCTCTCCCTCCCTTCTCCTCTAGAATTTGAGAAGCACTGTATTTCTTTTCTCGTGCAGGGAAAGGGGGTAGGGAATAACATCAATTTTCTTCATTCTGATCTAAACTAATGATTCTAGGAACAAAACCAGATTTGATAGATGTTATTTTGCTAATCCAATCTCTGTTCACTCAGTCTTCCTTTACATACTTAAAGGCTTTCTTATTGGTGGGCTTTTGGTGGAATAAGGAAAGAAGAAAAAGAATATTGCTAGAGTTAAATACAGATGAGCCTCACTTAATGTAGTTAACAAGTGCTTGTAAACTGTGTATAAAGCCAGTCATTTTGATAATAACAGATAGACAGATATTTTGAAAATTGTAAAACTTACAAAGTACTTTATACGTGTACAAGTATATAAAATCTCATTTGATTCTCTAAACAACCCCATAAGTGAAGTGCTTATTATTAGTTATTATTGTTGTTGTTATTCCTAAAAAAGATAAATTCACTTGTTCATGTTCACATAGTGGGTATTACAGGCAAGATTTTAGCATAGCTGTTCCGAATTCTAGATTCAATACTCCATCTACCATTACTGCATTGCTTTTCTTTTTTAAAAAAAATTTCATAGTAGATCTCTTTTGAAGGAAACCTGTGAGCCCTCATTTATCAAATAAATATAATTAGACCCCTTCTTTCTGCTTCATATATTTGGTTTTCTACATATCCATTTTCTTGAAGCAGACAGGTCACGGATCTGCAGCAGGAAGAAATTTCCTTCCTGTCTTCAAAATCACAAAGCTCTTAAGGTCCAAGCCCCCTAATAGAAATACCATGGAGCAGAAAAGAATCCCTGGTAATCATTCTTTTATTTTAACTTTCCAGTTCAGAACATAGTGATCATCCTAGTTCCACATAGACCATCTATTTCCCATTGAAGTATTTGTCAACAAAGATTGTTATCACGGTAATGGTCACCAGAGATGTAAAGAACAACTTTTACAAGCAAGATAAACAGTACAAAAGACATCCATATTAAGCAGTATACAATGTCATCTCAGTTCTTTTTTTATGGGTAGGAAGCATGTGTCTGTGTGTATGTGTGCATGTGTGTATAGGCTCTAGTTAGCACTATTAAAGAGGGTAGGACTGGGCAAAGAAATTTACTTGAGGGTACAGAACTGGGATTTGAGGTATAGTGGTGGGAGTCACCATTTAATGGATAATTTTAAATAGTTATTATTACTAAGTACTAATTTATATTGCTTCTATGCTTCTGATAAACTAAAAGTATTGTCAGGAGTCCCTCTAAATATCATTGCTTTAAGATAATATCTCTTTTTTATTAAAGCTTTTTATTTTTCAAAACATATGTATGCATAATTTTTCAACATTGACCCTTGCAAAGCCTTATGTTACAAATTCTCCTTTCTTGCCCCCAAATCCTCCCCTAGATGACATGTAATCCAATATATGTTAAACATGTTAAAAATATATGTTAAATCCAACATATGCATACATATTTATACAGTTATCTTGCTGCACAAGAAAAATCAGATCAAAAAGGAAAAAAATAAGAAAGTAAAATGCAAGTAAACAACAAAAAGAATGAGAATGCTATATTATGGTTCACACTTAGTTCCCACAGTCCTCTCTCTGGGTGTAAGTGGCTCTCTTCATCACAAGATCATTGGAACTGGCCTCAAGCATAAAATAATGTCTCAACTGCCTTATCTTAGATACAGTGCTGCTAGTCCTCTTTAAAGACCTTCACTTGAAAAAGCCAAACCCTCTCCCAGATCATCTCCTGATCTCTATCTGGCCCCTAGACCCAGATGGTTCCAGAGGAGAAAGTGAGGCAGGTGACTTTGCACAGCCCATTTACACTTAAATCCAATTCTCTTGCATTTCATGGCATCACTTCTCAGATTTCAGGGTCCTCTTAATGAATGACAAACAACATTGATCACAATATTCCAAGCTAGATAAGTCGACAATCTTTATCAGTTGAAAACTTGAAATTGAATAAAGTGAATTCTTCCACTTCTATTAGTTCTTCATTTTAATTTAGAAGGTAGAAGAATTCTTGGTACTCATTCATATACAACATTTGCTTATAAGCAGAACTAAAATCTAAAAAAAAACTTAATTTGGAGTTTGGGGATAGCTTTTGTCCCAGTAAAACTCAAGAAGCTTGATGATACCTCTCCTACTTGACAATGTCAGCTTTAAAAAAGGTAATAGAAACAGCTAGGTCACAGGTCATGATCATATTTTTAGAGGCTTTAACGACCTCAAAGGTCATTTAACCCAACCCCTTCCATTTATGGAAGCTAAAACGATCATTGTTTTTATCCTTGGTTGCCCTGGCTATTTATGGAGGGAAAGTTGATTTTGTGCAATTCAACACATTACTAATTAAAACCTGTTACCTTCCTATGGGCAGATATATCCTCCTCTGGAGAAGCATTTGCATGTCCCATTAGCATTAATGGGAGCTGCACAAGTGCATCAAGAGGAGAATGACTCCCTTGGGTATTTGAACTTAAGACTACTTCAAAACTGGTACCAATGTATGTGCAATGGCATCATTGGTGCCATTAAATATCATTATACTTTACTGCAACTTTTATAAAATTAATTGTGAGCTCCATGAAGTGCACTTGGCTCCTGGGGGTTGTGCATTATTGGGCTGACAGAGAGTATGACAGAGTGAATTACACTATAAAACGTGGAAAATATTTTGGCAAGGGGAATTTATTAGATCCCATTGAGTATGTCCAAATTTACTGGGTACATAAAGAAAATTAACTTCTGTTGATTCCTGGCCTCTAAGGTCCCTGCCAGTTCTAAACCTATTGTATAATGAAAAGCACACTCTTAAGTCAAGTAAGGATTTGGGAAATGGAAGAGATCTAAGAATGTCAGAGAGCAACTTCATATCTATCTTCATAATGAGAGTGGAAAAGATGCTGAATATAAAGCCTAAGGTTTAGTGCCTCTGGCACACATGGGCTATATTATCTTAGACCAGTCATTAGCCTAAACTCTCTGGGCCACGCCTTCCTCATCCATAAATGAGGGGTTGGACTAAATGATCTCTAAAGCTAGACCATTCTGTCATGCTAATAGTATGTTGCCATTGCTTTCCATAACATGTCTTCCCTTTCCCTAAAGTATTTTACTTCTATCTTGTGTTCCATAGGCATTCTATAGCTGGTATCTTATTCATCTGATAGAAAAAGGAAATAGCTTACAATAATTCAATAAATCAGTAGAATTTATGACTAAAAGATGTAGTCAATTGCACATAACTTGCCTTTTTAAAAAATGTATAAAATAAACATTATAGATTTAGAGTGATGCTGCAGTGGATAAAGCACTGGCCCTAGAGTCAGAAAAATCTGAGTTCAAATGCAGCCTCAAATATTTAATACTTACTAGCTGTGTGATCCTGGGCAAGTCACTTAATCCCAATTGCTTCAGAAAATTTTTTTAAAAATAAAATAGAATGTTTAAAAAGAAAGATTCAGAGCCAGAAAGGACCTTATAAACCATCGTTCAATTTCCTATTTTGCAGTTAAGGGAAACCAAGGCACAGCAAGACTAAGTGACTTTCCCACCTATTATCTGAAGCACAATTTAAATCCAAGTCTTCTTGACTTCAAGTCCAGGGCCTTGGCCACCATGAAATACTGTTTGAACTAAATCATCTTTAAGGAACCCTTCATTTATAACATTTTTGTAACTCTATCAAATCATAATCTTTTTCATTCTCTATTAATTTAACAATTTTTTATTAACCACCTACTGCATGCAATGTACTATGATGGGTTCTGAGGAAATAATGATAAGCAAACAACAGTTTCTCCCTTAAGGAGTTTGCCTTTTAATGTTACACACACACACACACACACACATGCAAAAGCATATACATACAAGAATAGTAGGAGCTAAACTTGGGGGACAGGAAGGGAGGAGGAAAGAGAGAAGGAGGGAGGAAGAGAAAGAGATTTAAAAATTGACACAGAAAGTCAGAGAAAGCTGGAGAGATGGAGAGAATTGACAAGGAGAAGGTTTCACTGAGAAGAGAGCATCGGAGTTGAGCCTTGAAGGAAGACAAAGATTCTGAGTATGTATGCTTTAGATGGGAAATAGCTTGCTTGAATGCATTAAAATATGAGGTAGAAAATTGATGTAAGTCTATTATCGTCCATTACAACTAGAAATAATATAAAATAGGCCTGGAAAAGTAAATGAGACCCAGATAATAGAGGATTTCAAAAACACCTAAGAAATTTGTATTTTATTCTGTAGACAATGGAAAGCAACTAAGGTTTGGGGATAAGAAAGTTACATGATTGCAAACCTTTAAAATTAATAAAAAATGTTGGCTAAGGACTTTATCAGTATTCTTTTCCCTCCTCAAAATAGCCTAAGGGGTGTAGGTGCTATTATTATCCACATTTTATGATCAGATCTTCATCTAAAGAAGATTATCTTGATAACTGTGCAGAGGATGAATTTGAAAGAAGCCAGTTAGGATTCTATTGCAGTGTTGTTTTGGTGTTCAGTGGTGACTGAATCTTCTTGACCACATTGGGGGTTTTCTTGGCAGAGACACTGGAGTGGTTTGCCATTTCCTTCTTCAGCTCATTTTACAGATGGGAAACTGAGGCAAACAGATTAAGTGACTTACCCAGGCTCCCACAGCTAGTAAGTATTTGAGGTTGGATTTGAACTCCTGATTCCAGACCCAGTACTCTATCCACTGTGCCACCTAGCAGCACATTGCAGTAGTCTAGACAAAAGCAAGGAAGAATTGAACTAGGACAGTGGCTGTAGAAAGAAAACCACAGAGTATATTCAAAAAGGTGTCATAGAAATAGAACAGACAAGATGTAGCAATTGATTGCTCAGAAGAAGGAAGACCCAAGGATGACTTCAAGTCATGAACCTGAGTGAATGGAAGAATATTGGTGCTTTGAATGGGGAAGCTTAGAGAAATATCAGGTTTAGGAAAAAAGATGTCTTCTATTTTGGACTTGTTGAGTTTGAGATGTTTGAGGGACAAACAGGAGGAGATCTCCAGCAGGCAGTTGATGATGTGTGACTGAAGTTCAGGGGAGAAATTAGGGCTACATGTACAGATTTGGGAGTCATCTGCATAAAAATGATACTTGACCCCATGGGAACTGATGAGAACATATGCAGAGAGAGAAGAGAGCTCAAGACAGAACTCTGGGGAACAGTCTTGCTAAGGGGAAAGTAGGAAATGAATGATGATCCAGCAGAGGAGATGAGCTTATCAACTATTTAATAAAGTTTTTGTTGAAGTCTTACCTGTTAATTTGAGCACCAAAAAGGTGTGTGGACCTTGCACATGGGTGGCTTTCTACATGTTGAGAAACACAGGGAATTATGTCTACCCATCCCTAACCCACCCTCCAAAAAAAAAGACAAGAAAGAGCTTTTCCCAGAAGACACCAAAGTCTTCCACTGCATTCCAAGCCATTTCCAGTCATCTTGACTCTTGTCTCGGCACTGGACTTCAGTAACTCTGGAAAAGAGAATGAAGCTGACAACATTGTACAACTGAACCTCACTTAAATCCAATTCACCCACAAGTCATGGCACACCTGTGACATCATTGAACCTCTACAAAATTGAAGGGTGAACAACAACCATCAAGGATGCCAGAAATTCTGTCATTGGAACTCCATTTTTTGTCTCCTTCAGAGAGGGAGCATACTCAGTATCAGAGACAAGGTGATAAGAGTGGAAAGAACTCTGCTCTGGGAATTAGGAGATCTGCATCCTAGTCCCAATTCAGCTAAAAAGTCAGCAATTGTGTGATCTTGAGTTTCCTCATCTGGAAAATTCATGGATTAGATTAAATGACTTCTAAGGTCCTTTTCAACTCTGGAACGCTGGTGTTTGGGGTCTTTACATATTAGTGAAAATGAATTTGTCTTACCTTTAGACAAGATTTTAATTCGAGTACAGGAATTATAAGAATTATAGAGACTCAAAAAAGGAGTTGGGGGAAAGGCACTGCTTAGAACATTCTGACTTAAAGACTTGTATAGAGAGAAATTTCTGAAATCACATGGTCCAATCTTCTCATTTTACAGATGGAAAAACTAAGGATTAATATATTAGGTGTACACTTTGACCCAGTGATACCACCACCAGGCTTAAACCCCAAAAAGATCAAAGAAAATGAAAAAGAAACTATAAATAGAAAACTATAGAAGCTTTTTTTTCATAATAATAAATTGGAAATTAAGGGGTTGAACAAATTATTATATATGAATATAATAGCATACCAAGAGAAATGATGAAAAGAACAGTTTTAGAGAAATCTCGAAAGATTTGTATAAATTGATACAAAGTGAATTGAGCAAAAGAAAGAGAACAATTTATATGGTTACAAAAATATTATAAAGAAAAATACTGCAATGACTAGTCATGATTTCAGAGGGCCCATAATAAAGTATGAATGCACGTCCCGATAGATTCAAGATGGAGTAAGATAAAACAAATGTTTCTTAAACTTAACCAATGTAGGAATTGATTTTACTTTTCTTTTTTTTCTAATGTGGGAGTGTCTATTTGAGGAAAAGAAAATAAATTTATTAATTGAAAAAAATTAAGTTTAACTTTAAAAATAAGTCACAGAAAGAAAAAAAAAGAAACAGCTTAAGACACAATAACTTGGATTGCCTTGCTGTAGTGAGAACCCCATTGAGATTGTAGAAAATGAATTTCTAATGTACCAAATTAAAAATATTTTCCTGCAGCTTCATTCAGCAGCTCATGCATAGAAGCCAAAGAGACAGATGGTGGGAATGATTCAGAGACAAAGGTTTAGCAAAAGAAAAGCTGTAATAGAACAAGAGGACGGGATTCAAGAGTAGACAAGAATATAGAGATGAAATGGCTATTAGATTGAGGTTAGAGAGGTAAGAGAATGAATTGGAGCATAGGTAATGCTTTGAGAAATTACTGATGGGTAGAGGGAAGGGAGATCTAAATGAGGTCATGTAATTATTCCCCAAACCTCTCCTCCTGAATCTGTAAACCTGGCCAGTTATGGGACAGGGCAGAGAGTGGCCTTTGGCAAGAAGGAACCTTCCCATTCCATTTTAATCCTATTAGTTATTTTCATCATTGTGCAAAACTGCACATTCAGGACACAGAGCACAGGGGTAAATTGTTTTGCCAAAGTATTTCTTGGCTATCTTTCTATTTCAGTTTGGAAGCAGATACAGGGAGTGCCTGTAAGTTTTAGAAGCAATTCTTCCAGTACCTAAATTGGATCTGAGCTCTTTCTAAAGTTTCAAATCTGTTTCTCAGTGTTCTTCTTAGTAAATTAATTTTTTTAAGGTTGCTTTTCAGATTCTTAGCTTTCTAGCATATACATAAGTGTTCAATTACAATTTCCTATTTTTTAAATGTCAGCAATAATAAAGTAAGCATGGACTGTTTTCAAAATCTAATGAAAGAAAAATTAGACCACTAGGCCAATTTTACAGGTTATTTTCCTATCTCTTGGACTTAAAATACCTCTAAAAGCAGACTAACTAAAACCTTAGTCCCTAGAAAGCTTAAGAAGTGTTCAAAAATGCCTGCTTAATAAGGTTTTTTTATACATTTAGCATCTCAATAAACCTTATCAAACCTCTCTTGTTCCACTGGCAATTTTCTGACCTCCTTGCTGAAGATTTGAGCCCTGACTTCTGCTCATGGATGAGTAATCACAGCAGGTCCACAACAGAACCTATCCTAGACCTACAAATATATCATCTCCAGCATTGTAAATCAAAGCCTCAAAGAGCATCATTTAGCCTGGAGCTAAAATTGCTTGTTTATCAGATGGTGCCTAGTTTAGCATGGAGCAGTTCCTTGTAAATCTCTGGGACTTTTTACAGCATATACTTAAGCAAGCACATTGGCTCCTGGGAGGTTTTCTGAAAGCTTTAATGACTCTAGGCTGCTAAAAGATCCAGGCTTTGGTTTAGTTAAAGTGGCTACAGGTCTAGTTTGGCTCCATTTTGTAAACTCACAAAGATAAGGCGTCTGCTTTATCTAAAGTGAGAGCCAACATTAGTTTCTTAAGAAATCTTTATATCCAAAGTGTTAATGTTCTTGTGGCTTTGGGTATTTTGACCTTTTGTCTGCTAACTTTTGATTTATGGTGGGAGTAGAGTCCTTTCTCCCAAGCTTTATTAGCACTTTGAAAATGGAATGAAACGCATGTGATTCTTGAAATTAGAGTAAAAGCTAAATGATTTTGGATTAAAACCATCTATGGTATTCAAAATGAAAATGTTCAAATAAATGAATAGTACAACCTCTCTTAGACTCATTAAAAAGAATAATAATAATATGTTGGTGACCACAATTTCTTAGCAGAGCTATTAATGCATCCACTGAAAATCCTGCTAGCCTTCTTGCTCAACTCAGCACTTTGTTTCTCCATGACAGAGAAGATTATAGATTCTGGCCATGTAACTGGGGATAGCAAAGGGAAATTGTCCACAAAATTCCCATTGGTGTAAAAACCTAAGTACTTGCTAGAGTCATGAATAGCTTATTGACTAAGTATACCACCAAGGACACTGGCAGCCCATCAGCCACTTTACTGATGGATGTTTGTGAACCTTGAAGAAATTCACTAATTAAAGAAATCTTTACAGAGTTCCCTTTATATACATTCTCTTTGATACAAGTTAATTAAAGGATTTCGAAAGCCTCACCTGGTATGGGAAGGTCTCTGTAGGGAATACAAGGAGTACATGAAACACCTCTAAGGAAAGCTATTTTCTCCTCTCTTTAAGCATCTGTAAATAGTATTCATGCCATTTGTTATAGCCACACAGTCTCTGCTTTGAAAATGAACCCCTTTTCTCTAAAACTATAACCTCCATTCATAAACAAAACCCAGAAAAGGTTTGGCTTTGCCATTGTCTCTGTTATGGGTAAAGCGAATTTTTTTTCTTTGCCATTAGTTTTACTGTTCTTAAAACAAGTATACTGCTGTGGGTAACTTTTCTGCTTGGCACTATTTCAATGTCTCTTATCCAAGCAAGGACTCCTGAGGATAAGTATACAATACTTGTCATAAAAGCTAAAAATATGTGCACCTGTTGCACTTTGCTCAAATTAGACAAGCTGACATAACACCTGGGAAATTAAAGTCTAAATGACTTAGCTGCTTCTTGAAATAGTCTTTATATACACAGATTATATACATATATATATATATATATATATATATATATATATATCCAAAGCCATGATGGAAAGATACTTTATAATATTAAAGCAAATTAGAAGACGGAGAAGTCCCTAATGGCTAAAAGTTTGACGTTCATTCCTCTTCCCTGCTAGAAGGGAATAACTTTGCCATCCTCCTGTTTTTATAAAACCTCAGATAATAAATCTCAGATATGAGAACCTTTTTCAAATCAGACATACCATTTTGTGTCAGTGCCTTAATTATAGTAGAATGACAGGACCTTTGCCTCCAGGCCACCAACATCCAGGAGAGATTTTTTTCCACTAGTACACTAGCATCTCCACACCCATGCCCCTGCTTCCTCAGCATCAGGGCCCATAACATGGTGCTCCAGCCAAGATGGAATCCAAAAGGCCTTTCTTCATTCCATTTGAGCTTTCCCCAGTCCAGCCTGCCCTGTTCTCTTCCCAAATGGATTCCCTAACAACAGTATTCTAGAGTCTTTTCTTAAGCTATCTTGTCTCCCAAACTCCAAAGTTTCTTCCCAGGTTAGCTCCAAATGAATTTCCCCAAAGACCATGCATCTTAGATATGCATCTTCCACCTGCATCCACCACTTCTGCCTTTATAGATAACCCTTTTAGAAATTTGAACTTGTTTCCAATTATTAATCTCACTTATTACTGTCTCTTATTTACCATTTTTATTTACCATTAAATTTTTTTTACCACCTACATTTTCATTTACCATTTTGTCATACTACTATCTCATATTTTCCATGACTTCATTCTCCATATTTCTACAGTTAAATCTGTTCCAAACTTCAATTATGTGGTCTTTGATTATATGCTGTCATATTATAGCTCTCTAACTATTTAACTGTTTTGGCTCTGCTTCTGTATCTAGATTTCACACACATTGAAGACACTGAATACTTTTAGGACTTCCCTTAAATAGTCCCAACATCTAAGCCTGTAGGCAATACTATCTAGCTATTAACTGACACATATAAATGTCAGTTACTTTTGCTCTTATTATCATTTATCTCATTCTCATCTTTTTTTTTTTTTTTGATGGAGTTCAAATAGGAAAGGTCCAAGAGCAAGTTGCTACTCAGATATTTTTAAATATTAAATGTCTTATGAATTATTCTGCAGGATGGATAAAATGAT
This sequence comes from Sarcophilus harrisii, assembly GCF_902635505.1. Taxonomy (NCBI): domain Eukaryota; kingdom Metazoa; phylum Chordata; class Mammalia; order Dasyuromorphia; family Dasyuridae; genus Sarcophilus; species Sarcophilus harrisii. The sequence continues at coordinate 397,115,204 of NC_045428.1, read as the reverse complement.
ATTTTCTTTGTAACTGATACATGTAGTTGTTTACATTTTGTCTAATTTCAGGCCCAAAATGTATATATGATGTTTAAGAGTCCAGAAAACAGACTGGGTCTCTTTACTTCACTGTGTGGATGACATAGCACAACATACAATGACAAGCAATTCTGGTTAGTGCTAGAGCTGAAGTTAGCAATCAAGAATCCAGAGACCTAATTCTACCCCAAGTTTTTTCTGCTCTGTCACTCTGCCCCTGCTTCATTAGTCAGAAGTTTTGTTAAGATTGGTCTGACTGGGACAGCTAGATGTCACATGGATAGAGCACTCGCCCTAGAGTCAGGAGGACCCGAGTTTTCAAATCCAGCCTCACATTTAACATTTCCTAGCTGTGTGACCCCAGGCAAGTCACTTAACTCCAATTACCTCTCAAAATTAAAAAAAAAAAAAAAAAAAGAATTGATCTGACTCTACCAGAATATTAGAGTTTTCTGCTCAGAATCATGTTCTGAAAGGTATAAAATAAACTAATTATACAAATAATTATAAAACATACAACTATAATTTTTTTTCAAATTTACAGACCTCAAATGAAAAGCTCCTGAAGGGATTTAGGTAGAACTGAATGGGAAAGGGAGCAAAAACCCTGTTGTCTGCTTCATTTGAAGAAATACAAAAAGGATATGGTCTTTGTCCTCCAATTATTATATTTGATAAGTCCTAAATCAAAAAAGTTCAGCCCTCATCTGGAAAGGAAGAATATCATGCTTAGGAGTGGTAGCAACAGCAGCATTTTTGACTAAAGACAATGACATGTTTGATGGATGTAATTTGTGTCCTATTCATTAATAAACACTTTCCCAAATAACAAATCTCACAGTTCAGGCAGATGGAAAGTATTGCCAATCTGTCTGTGGATTGTATAAATCTATACTGTCTACTTCAGAAGAAAGTGATGAGGATTGAAGTGATATAAAATTAGAAATGTATTATAAGCAAAGCTAACATCTTTTCATCATATAGGTTAAAAATCAGCAGAAAAGACCAAGGACAAATTTTTATTCTGCCCTTAGGCATGCAATTGTTAGTTTTGAAAGAAGGAAGCATTTCACACAAACGTTTGACAGTTTCTAAGAAACAAAATAGGAGATTGGAAGGAAAAAAAAAAAAACACAAGAAAATCTAGGAACTTGGTTGAATTATCAATAAACTTACCTGGACTGTGCAAATCTGTTTTAAAAGCCATTGCTTTCCAAACTGAAAGGAGGAGCTGTTAGCAGCCAAGAGCTTATGTTGTTGTGTTAAACAAAGCTTGAACTAATTTATTGATGATTAATTCCAGCTAGTCTATTTGTAAGATTTGGAAAAAATGACAAGTGATGAATGAAAATATCAGGGCTAAATACACAAAAAAGGGTGGAGGATGGGGGAACTCCAGATTCTGAGAAAGATGAGTATATTCTTCACATTCACTGAATTTTCCAATTAGAAAAGCAAGAGTTAGTTCAATAATTTCATAGATGAGCATGACTCAAGGCCTCTAAATAAAATCATAAGAGTAATTAGTATAATGTGTAAATATTAACACAATTGGATTACTCTGAGGATAAAGACAGGAGAGTGATGATAAATGTTTAACAAATGGCTTTCCAAAAATGACAAATATTTTAATTTAATCTGAATTATTTTTCTCCATTTTCTTAATTCTAGGCAATCAACAAAACAATAAAGCAACTTTCAACATGTAACATTTGCTGATTTTTAAAATAAAAATACTCATATTGAATATTTAACAACCAGATCTCCTAAGCCAATTCAGGATGTCTTCAGCAGAACCCTGGATACAGACCATTCTTCAGAAATATTTCCTCAGAAAGAGGTAGCATGGTATGGTGTGAATGAATGATCATCGAGTCACAGAAGATGAATTCTAGTCTCAGTGCTACCAATAACCAGCTGTGTGAGCTCAAGAAAATTGCTCCACATCTAGCAGACTCAGTTTCCTTTTTTTTAATAAATTAAGAATTGAACTAGATTTCAGTGATCCTTTCCAGCTTTAAGATTCTTTGGTCCTATGATGCTACAGTGAAAAGAACAATGGAATCAAATCTTCCCTCCGTTATCTGTATGATATTGAACAAGTCATTTAACTTTGCATTGGACTTTAGTGTCTTCATTTATTAAAATGAGATTGAATTATTCCAACTCGAAATATATGATTTTATGTTCTTTCATGCTGGTTATTCCAATAGGACAAGAATTATACTGAATTTCAAAATTCAACCTGAATTTCTTTCTAGCTCTGAAATTTTTAATTCATCCTAAATTTGCTCTCAACAATGTCATTTGGTCCAACAAGCCATTGAGTTCTACTGTCTGATATGGATAGCTTTTCCTGAATATAAACCAGAATTATAAAGCATTCTAAACCAAAATTGAAATAGAAACTGATGTATCATGGGAGGAAACAACAAGAAAGGTGTAGGGAGGATAAGAAATGGTACCTGCCCTTCCGGAGTTTACAATATAGTTGGAGAGGCAAGAGCAACACAAATAACAGAACCAGAAAAAAATACAAAATGTTGAAGACCATTGAAAAACAAAATGGTGGAAAGATTTCTGTTACTTGTCCAACATACAAAATGCATAGAAAAGAAGCATGACTCTCTTCCCCACTTCTTCTCTAGTTACATTCTCTTTACTTCTCATGACTGGATAGAATCAGTGTCTTCCACTTCTTGTGGAATGGTGGTAGGGATAGGAATGGGTAAAGATACCTCTGACCAGCATCAGAACTGCCTAGAGAAGAAGAAGTTTTACATAGAGGAAATGGGATTTGAGGTCAGATCTGCCACTGTCCCCACAACCTTCCCAGGATAGTAAAAGAAAGAGGAGCGAAAGAGTAAGTGGGAAAATCAGGGACATAATATTGACAATATAAGGAAAAAGGGGGTAGCAAGCTGATACAGTGGAGAGAGTGCTGGACTTGGAATCAGGAAGACTCATCTTCAAGTTCAAATCTGACCTCGAACCTAGCTATATTTGTGGCTTATCTGTATCTTAACTTACCTGTAAAATGAACTGAAAAAGAAATGGCAAACCAATCCAGAATCTTTGACAAGAAACACCAATTGGAGTCATGAAGAACCAGGCATTATTTAAACGAATCAACAAAGAGGAGTTTCATTTATTTTATAGGCAATAAAAAGATATTGAAGATTTTTAAATAGGGAAGTAGAATGGCCAGACTTACACCTTGGGAAGATTATTGTGACATCATTGTAAGGAAAGAATTTTTTTGGAGGTTGGAAAAATGCAGTCATTTTACCCATTTATTAATAGAATAAGAAGGCATAAGTGTTTTTATCCAAGATTATAAAGAAAAAATCCATACATAAAACTAAGTTTAAGTATCAAAAGCCAAATACATAAATATGATAATGTTTATCTCTGGTTTGGATTTGCTTACTGTGATTTTGATATACAATGAGTGTTTTGTTAAATTCTTAAAAATAGTCTCCAGGTTCTGGCAAATTGCAAATTAAGTAATTAGAAAACAAGGCTCATATTTTTAAATCAAAAATGCAATGAAGTGAAACTATTTCCCAAACTCAAGTTTATATAAGTAAAGGGGGGAAATGAAAATGATTGTGAAGATGAGTAACATTCCTGATTATAGTAAACAATCATGTCCTCATTAAGTATATGGCGTATTATGCTGCTAGATTTATAACAAAATTGAACTAAGATACTTTGAATAAGTTTCTCATTTCTTATTTGGTGCTATTGGAAGTATTATTATTTGATAAAATCATTTGAAAAGATTTTGATTCAAGATTGCATCACAATTGGATTTAAAGTGAGGGAGAGGTTCTGTCCCTACAAAAGTTCAAGAATTACTCAATCAATAAGCATAATGCATTGATATCTAACTAGAAAGATTGTAGTTACCTTAGAGAGACATCAGTTTGAGCCAATTCTACTTGTACATTGATGAGTAATTACAAAGCATATAAAAGACTTCAAAGTAATTTCAAGAAAGAACATTAATAACTAAGGAGCAGAAAGATGAAAAAGGAATAAAAAAAAAAGCTTCATGTGGAACTTAGCACTTGTGTACCAAATAGTGAAAACCCTTAAGATAACAGCATTTGATCCAGAGGCTCCTGATAATTCTTCGAGGGATTTAATCAGAAAACCAGTAGCGTTTTCCATGAGGAGTGTCTTATGGTAGAATACCCTGACCTCTTTCTTTTCCCTCCTACCATCACACTCAGTGTACTAAGATACCCATAGGAACTCCTAAGATTGTAGGTCCAGAGTTAGTAAGAATCTCAGCCGCTATCTAATCCAAATGCCTCATTTTACAACCATATGATTGCTTAGAAGAGCAGGTCTGCAAACCTTTTACATTCAGATGGGGATAAGATCCATTCCAGCATTCTGAAGAGGCTCTGTCTCTGCTGCTCTTAAGATGATTTTTTGTTCTGTTTTATAAAAGGATTTAGTGGTGATTTGGACTACAACATTTTAAAATGCCTTTTATCATACCCCGAGGCTAGATGGCAACAAGAGGAATTGTTATAAATGCAACAATAAATAGTGTGTTACACCGGGTAACTTCTCTAAAATTCTGATTAGCCAATTCCCCAGTCATCAACTTCTAAATAATCCTTCCTCCAGTGCTCCTTTTAATGTTGAATAATTAAAATGAATATGACCCAAATGTTTCATAAAGGAAACTTGAAAAGAATGGTCTAAAGCAGGTTACACTAAAATATGGACATTACTAAATTTAAAAAATAATTAAAGCAAATTTATTGTATTCTAGAATAAATGACAAGTAAATAGACCTATATAATTGGTTTTCCTGGAAATTTTTCACAATCTCATTCCAGATGACTTTTCCCTAGGCTAATAGCAATAATCACAATCATAATAACAACATTTATAGAGCACCTACTGTATGACAGACACTGTGCAGTTATTATAGGCTTAAATGAGTTTAAGCCTCACAACTCTATCCTGCAAGGTATTATTTTCTCCATTTTACAAATGAGGAAACTGAAGTAATAGGTTAAGTCACTTGCCCATGATCACATAGCTAGTAAGTGTCTGAGGCTGGATTGGAACTGGGGTCTTTCTCAACAAAAAGTCTGCCTACCAAAGAAATCTCCAATCTGAATGAAAAACAAACAAATATGACCAAAAGTGTAGAGCTGGTAAACATCTTCCCATTCAAAGCTTGGTGTTCCATGATGATAAGGTAGCATGCCAAGGGTCACATAAGTCAGTGCCCTAATTAGGGATAAAGTTTAAATCTTTGTCTTGTGATCTTATGTTGAATGCATTCACATTCCTGCTTGGAACATGAAGAGCAAAGATCATGCTATATTCTCCTTCTCAGCCTGCTATCCCTTAGTCAAAAGGGATCAATGCTCCATTTAAATATATATATATATATATATATATATATATATATAAATCTCTCCATATAATAAACTATTAAATTGTTCTCTCATCTCTGTCTTGCTCAGTTTCTCTGGCATTACAATATCCACAAAGTATGTGTACTTTTTCTACTCAGACTTCATTCCCCAGGTCAAGATTCTACCTCTTTCACAAAATCTTTCTCCAGTTCTTGCTGATGTCTTCATTTTATTCTATGATCATCTTGGAATATCTTTCAGTTCCAATAGATTGCTCACCCTGAATGTTCCTTTACTATATAATGGCCCCCTTTGGCCATTGGTGATTCCTCTTAAGGATTTCATCTTGTGGAAGTGTACAGGTTAGCCACCCTTTCTGATGTGTTAGAAGTACTTTCTAGACCTCAAAACTATTCCCTCCCCACTCATTTTCTTCATCCCTTTTGAGTTTGTGTTGTCTCCTCCCATACTCAAGCTCCTTAAGTCTAGGAAATGGGCTTTTTTGTTTGTTTATATTTGTATACCCAGTACAATGCCAGACACAAAGTACTTAATAAATGCTTATTTATCACACACACAAACACAATATAACTTATCTGAGTCTTAAGCCTACTCCATCTGAGGATAATGATAACAACCCAGGCCAGAACTGAGATCCAAAGTTACTGCTGCACTGCATTCAATGACAGTTGAAACAAATTGTTTTGGTCTCATTTTTGTTGACTTTGATTTGAACTTTGATTAACTGAAAAAAATAGGGGTTGTTCTTGAAAATACCCAATAACTTGGAAAATTGTTCTGTTCCTCTCTCTATGTCCTAAAATATTACAGTACAAGTTACTCTCCAAGAGTAAAAGAACTCAGACTAGCTACCACAAGATTCTTTCTAGGCCAAGAAACTGGGAAGGAGGCAGGGATGTGATCTTTGCTTTCTAGGCAAAGCAGTTATCCCAAAGACCTCTGTTAATCTCAGGCAATGGAAGATTGCATCTACTATGATAATGGGACAATCCTGTGTTACTTGGAAGAAAAAAAATGAGGGAAGTTTACTACACTGAACCATGCCATGAATCTTATGAAATATTCAAATGAAATTAATTTCAACAAATATTGAAAAGTGATCATTAACAAATACCAAATCTCTGTCTGATATAACTAAGAAGCGAGTTATAATATTATTGTCCTTGAAAACTCATTTCATTTTTATGTGTGATATTCCAACCTTCAAAAAACAGGATGAAAAAAGGAGAAAAGGAGGAGGAAGCTAAGTGATTGTTTTAAGTATAAGAATTGGGAGAAAAAGTCAAGTCCAGTTATAGAATTTCCCTTGAGAAAATCTTCACAAAATCACATAAAAGAAAGCAAAATTAAACTATAAGAGGAAGAAAAAAGAAAGATGAAAGCACTTGAAATGTACTTGACAGCATAAATTTTGTTTCTAATCTAAATGTTTTCATCAAATGCTTAATATTGAATATTAGGATTTTTAAGTATGCCTAATCAGTAGTTAGGTTGATATATGTTTAACTTCCAAAAAGATCTTTTCTAAACTTGTGAACATAAAAACTTTCCTAAATGCTATGTGAGGTTCATTACTAAAAGAATGGTAGAAGGCTAATAATAATAATAATCATTGACTTGGCTAACAACTGTTTAGTATTTACTATGTATTAGATACTGTGCTGCATACTTTATAATTATTAACTCAGTTGATCCTCACAATCATCTTGCAAGGTAAATGTTATTTTCTCCATTTCGCAGATGAGGAAACTGAAGCAAACAAGATTAAGTGACTTGCCCATGGTCACATAGCCAGTATTACTAATCACGGAGTGCTCTGACTATGGATTTGGTTAAACAATTTCCATTTCTCTAGAGTTTTAACTAATTTATTAACTATAACAATTACTAATACCTCAGAGAATTTTGACTTTATTGGTATGAATATTCCCTATGTAACTTGTTAATTCATATTCAAGAGTTGCTACACCAAAAAAAAAAAAAAAAAAAAAAAAAAAGAAAAGAAAAGAAAAGAAAAAGAAAAAGAAAAAAGAAAACAAAAACTATTATCATATTGCCAACTTGGTAAGGAGCCTCACTGAACCAGACAGATTCACAGACAACAGACAAACATAGTCTGTCTCAGGCCCAGATTCAGTCCCTTCTTGGCAAGACCCAGCAGTCTGCATTCTACTGGAATAGAATTCAAGCACATAGAGGTCATCTATACACTCCAATAAGATATCAAGATGGGACTTTAGTGGAATTTCTAATAGGCCTCCAATATTTTTGTATTTTTGGAATACAATCAATTTTGAAATTAGAGACTACTAGTACTGTGATAATCCCAACACCTTTTAATCAAAAGTCTTACACTCATCCTATGACAGCTGTTAGATGAATAGGAAAAATGTTAGAAATCACAGAATCAGAGATTTTTCCTAAAAAGGGAACAAAGAATAATGCAGTATAAAGAGAATAATGTAGTATATAATGAATCACAGTTAAGTTTTAAGATAGTTATTTGTAGAGTGCTGTGGGAAAGCATCTTTCCATTCATATGTGATTTGTTGTTGTTCAGTCATCTCTCAGCCATGTCCATCTCTTTGTGACCCCATTTGTGACTTGGCTAGGGTCACACATGTAGTAAGTATGTAAAGCCAGATTTGAACTCAAGAAAATTAATCTGACTCCAGACCTAACATTCTATTCATTGTATCACCTACCTGCTCATATTCACATGTGAAATCTTATAAATGCAACTGTCCATAAAAAGTGTTTAGCATTTTAAATTGTGTGCACATATTTCTGAGTCCCAAAAGTGCTATAAATTAATTTCCTTAACATGATTCCACATTATGCCCTATCAAGTCTCCCATCTCCAATATTCTTCCTTTGCTAAGCTGTAAAAGAGAGCATCCCTCTCTTCCTTCAAAACCCACTTCCTCCACGATGCCTTCCTTCATTAGGCAAAAAGGAATTATGAGCCATCTCCCTGAGTAACAAAGTCTATCACAAATTTATGGGTATGGCAAACAGGAAAAGAAAGAGGAAAGGAGGGGGGAGAGGTGCAGAAAGAAAAGATAAATGAAAACGAGAAAAGAGGAGAAGAAAAAGACAAAAGCTAGGAAGAGAAGGGGAGAGAAAAATTTTTATTTAAAATCACACAGGTTGTTAAGTAGCTAAGCCAGAATAAGAATCATAGGTGCTTTAACATAAATTCAGTAATTTCCCCACTGTACCATGACACTAGTTAGTGATGGTAAAAAGTCAAAAGCTTCATTTTATTGGTCATCCAATTGAGAATAAAAAGCAGAGACTTTCAACTGAAATCACCACCAAAAAATATCACTCTCATAGAAAGCAACCTTCAGTGCTTCCAGGTGCAACATCAAAAAGGGGGCTGCACAATCCTTTTGGGGGAAGAGGCAAAGGCAAAAAGCATTTTAAATATATTGATTCCAAAATGATATCCTGAGTCATTTACACCATCTGCCACATGAGTTCACTGATTTAAAAAAAGAGTGGGGGGGTGGATGGAGTAGACACCTGGGAATGAACACCAGTGCCCAAGCGAGATCTAGCAGGCAGAAAGCTAACTCCAGCTTTAGGGAAGCTGGGATTGGCATAGAGTCTGAGAGTAAGAGGCAAATAAGAATGAACGTTTTACGTTTTAACTTGTTTCAAACCACCTTTCCAACTCAGCTCCTAACAGTGAGAAGAATATATTGTGAAGTGTAAGAGCTCCATAAAACACCCAACCTTGGACAGTGCATTTGGTTTATGGCATCAACTCTGAAGCCCAACAAACAGCACTCATTTAAATAGAGCACATGAGTCATAACCAGGAAACAAAAGAACCACCCATCTGCACACATTTGGAGAAAGGGAGTTACAGAAGAGGGTCGATATGGACCAATGTCTTGTCAATGGCATTTATTACAAGGGGAGCTGAAGCATTTGCCACGGCTTCACTCATGCTTTCAGAGCTGAGATAATTCCACAATTTTTTAAAGACAAGCAGGGAAAGGCACTGCTAAAGGGGAGTGTTAAGCTCAATGACAATGCAGCTAGGGCTCTGATGCCAATTGCATCACATTGGATAATGATCCAGTTGGCCAACTCTACCAATCTCCTTCCAAACCAGGTGTTAAACATTTTATTCTGATCACAACACAATCCATCTCCGAGTTCTATGAGGCGAGTTGTAAGCAATCTCTAAGCTATTTATGTCCAAATTTGAGCCATGCCTTAGACAGGGATGAAAAACCATTTACTAAAAGAACCTTGGATTTTATGTTTTGAATATCCACCAAACTTAATTGATATTTTCCTGATAGGGAAAAGAAGTTTGATACCTATGAAATTATATTAGGACAATTCCTCTTAGTACTTCCATTACTGTGTATCCTGGAAGGTGACATTTCAGAGAAAATATAAGGAAGGTAGAAACAAAAGCACATTCAGCAAATGTTGCCTACACATGTAAGCTTAAAATAATGAAAATATTTTTTGACTCTTCCTCTATTCTTCAATTTGAAAAATATTGAGTGTGTTTTAAGGAAATGCTGCACCATATGTTTCTGATTCATTCACACTTAACTCATCATGGTATTGGTCTATGCACATTGTCATCTAAAAAGACTTGTAAGAGCCTCTCTGGGGCCTTCTAACTTTTCCTTTCATAGAATTATGCCAAGAATAAATGGAACCGGATCATCTTTAGACTTTGTATTTAGAACCCACAATGTCACAAGAGGCCAAATGTGGCCAAAAGTCTTTCTCAGCTCCATAAGCAACATTTCCAGTGTTGCAAGTTTCAAAGTTCCCTGGAAGTTAAACAGACAGAGAGAGCCTCAAGCATTCCATTTGGAGAAGCAAAAGGCTAACTTTTATAACTAAAAATCTCATCTCAGCTTGAGTTTTCTTTTCCAAGTAAAAAGCCTGACTGCCTCACAATGAATACAGTATCAGGGTGCTTATGCATCTCAGGTCTTTCTTTCTTCTAAAATGCTTAAAATGTTTTAAATACCAGTTAAGTGACACATTAGATAAGAGTGCTAGACCTGGAGTCAGAAAAACCTGAATTCAAATTTAGCTCCAGATACTTACTAGCTATGTGACCTTGAATAAAACACTTACCTTCAGAAGTAATTTGCTTCATTTTTCTCACCTGTATAATGTGCAGATTAACACTTACTTCCCAGGATTGTTGGAAGGACCAAATAGACATTTTTAAAGTAAATACAGTAAATAAAATAAACATAATAAATGCTACATAAATTCTAATTATTATTGTTTTTGTTATTACTATCAGCTCAAGTATCATCTTCTATATGAAGCCTTTATAGATTATCCCAACTCAAATTCATTCTGTGTATATTAGAATAGATAACCTTTCACAAATAAGAGTAATTAGAGTAGATAATCTTTTACAAATAAAAATGCCTATCACAAAAGTCAGCAATAACAAAAATGCTAAAAGAAACAGATAGATAGATAAATATAGCAATAAATAAATGACTACCCCAAATACTTGCTTACTTATTTAGGATATAATGACCACATAGTTTGATATAGGAAACTTCAAGATCTTATGTACTTGAATTGTGCTTTTACTGAATACTTGCCCTGATTATAGAAATTTGCTATAAGAGGAAAAAGCAGGGACATAATTTTAACCAAAACTGGTCCTTTAGGCTCTAACCTAAGAGATATACATGATAGGATAAAGCATCCTTAGCTAATTATTTGCAATGACAATTCCACGTTATAGTCACACTCAAGAATAATCAAGTGGGTTCTTTTTCAAAGGAATATCACTGAGAAACTGCATCAGAAGGATCCCACCTTAAGTGAAGGCCAAGGTTGTCCTTCCAACTCTTAGCCAGATACCAACCTCCACCTGTAATAATTCTGGCATATTCCTTTCAGATGGTGAATTGCTGGCTTGATGATCCATCAGACAATCATATCTGAATTCAAAATTCCAAATAATATCAGCTATAATCCCAAGAGATTTTATCTCAAATAGCAAGTCTCATTAATTAAATCTTCAGGTGAATTTAGCTCTCAAGAATCACATATCCTAAGTAATTATTGACTATAATCTTATGTCGATAACAGCAAGAAATTCATCCTAGAAATTCACAGCTTATCTTCATATTTAAGTAGATGATTTAAATTCAACATGGCACAAATCATTTTAGTTTAAAGATGTTCAAAAACCAATCTTTATCAAAATATATACAGGTATTAACCATGTTCAAAGGAACAAAGATATAGACCATTGTTCTCAGAATCTCCCTAAACAATGGGAACAGCTTTAAAATGACACAATACAATCGATTTAAATTCACATAAAATATAGAATATCCTAATTTCACAATAAAGAATCCCATCAGAATTCTTCATCCTAAAAAATGCTAATTCAAATTTCTCCAATCAAGCAGTCCCTATAAACTTTTCTGGAAATATAAATAACAGAAAATAATATCAATATTGTTAAAATTCCTCTAAGCACAAACATTCCCACCTCCTACCAAAACATTCCTAATTACAAAGTCAATTTTAGAGCTTATAAATTGTCTTTAACTGTCCATTTTTGAGGTTCCTCCATGGGTCTTTTAAGCATGGTATTCTTGGCTTCCAGACTGCAGTCTCAGTCATCTGAAATGTCAAGTAAGATTCTTCCTACTCTGCTTCTTCCAATTTAGTAAGCATCCATTCTCCTGGAACTGAACTCCAAAAGTGTTGTCTGGGCCTGCAATTCTTGCTTCCTGAAGGCTAAAAGGAATGAGAACACTGTATATAATTTCATAAAAACTTATCATTTATTTCAAAAAAGGGTCTTTCCAATTTTCCCTCCCAAGTAAAATAAACCAGTCTCATGCTGGGAAAGTGCCTGCTGTGTATTGAAGGCTTCTTTGGATTTATACTCAGCCTTGAGAAATGAACACAGCAAGGCACCTGCCCAAACAAAGCAACAGTATTTAATCCCTATATATTTTAGTATTTCATTCCAGTTCTTTCTATAGAGCTATCTTCTGGGGACACTAGACAGGAGAGTTAACTAGATCATTCCTTTTCCAAGGTTCACAGTTTTTTATTCTTTTTAATGGAGGACTCACCCAATATTATCAAAGGAAAATAGGAAAATCCTTAGGGACTTGAACAGCTTAGGAGTTTCCCAATATCAAAAGGAAATAGGAACTTTTTACGGACTTTAACCACCTAAATTCTCCCAATCCCAATCCCAGTAACCCAGGTGGCTCACTAGTTCTTCACAAAGGAAAAGTATGGAGGATTCCCCCAAATTTATCAAAGGAAACGGGCCTTTCCAAAAGTTCACCGTATTTTATCCTCTTTTCTCTCTTTCCCCCTCCCCCCAAGTTTCTCACGCACCTGAGTTGTTCACAACTTACCTGACTGATTTCAAACTTTTCTCAGCTGGCCAAATTAATCCTCGATCTTTGCTAGCCTACTTCCATTTTTGCTTTCTCCAAGTGTCTCTCTTTGGGAGTGTCACTAATCAAAGTGAAAGTTCCAGAGCCGAATTCAAAGATCACCCAAGAATTCCCTGAAGGGTATCTGTCCAAGGATTTGGTACAGAAGAGACCCCTAACAAACAGGAAATATCAGGGAATGAGTGGAACAGTAGAGACAACTAAAACAATCAGAGACTGTCAGAGTAAGAAGGGATTTTGTGATCTTGCAAGAAGGGACAACTCCCATCTGACAAGGTTTTTGTCAGTAAAGGAGTGCAAAGTAAAAATTGCAAACATAGGATTATATAGACCCTAATCAGAAGCCCTCACCCCATTCTCTGATCTTTTTTCTCACTAGCTAGAGAGTTCTAATTTATCCAGGAACTAAATATGGACCTCAGAACACACTTAATGGTATTAGGTATTTAAATGCTAATGAAAGGGGGTAAGGGGAGAGATAGGAGGCAAATCTGTGTTTATCTAAGACAATTGTACATCTGCAGCTTTTAGCTATAGTTCAACTTGTTATTGCAAAGTCACAAGTCACAATTGGGTCAAAGGTCAAAGCTACATTCTTATGAGAAGTTTTCACTCAGTTTATCCCATATAAATGGATAGACCCAACCCTGGTCACATAGAATATCATCAGAGTCACCAAAAGAAGTTGAGGAGAAAAGACAAATTAATTGTTAAAAAGGTTAAAATTACTGAAAACTTGTGGGCTTCATGATCTCACAGGAAACACTTGGGGCCTTCTCTGTTGATGTCAGGAAGAAAAAAACAAGTTTTTATTTTAATATGTCCATTCATGTGGAAAAATATGTCTATGTATTTCTGTCATGAGAGCATGGGACACAGCACAGAGATGAGGGCCTCTTTGGAGACTGATTAGATCAGGTAGGTTTTTTGGATTGGTTTGTTTTTTATAAGAAAGAATAAGGTCAGGGATGTGTTTCATAAACAAGAACTTGAGCAGTAATTATTGCTGGAAAATTCTCTGTAACTAGAGTAGTCTTCTAAATGTATAATGGACAATAGAACAAGAGTATAAGTGAATTTGGGGTGGGTTTGAGGAGAGCAGGGTACAGAGAAGGAGAAAGAGCACATTGGTGTGATAAATGAATTTAAAGAGTTTTTGTCTGAAATTTCAAAAGCAATGAGCTGATAGCTCGTTAAATTCCTTAAACAGCAGCTCCTCCCCCCCAAAAAAATTCTTCTACCCAAAGGTAAGCCAAACCACTTCTCATCATAGACTAATCAGAGGAAAAAAATTATCCACCACAACCATGTCTCTTTTGAACTGGCTGGCATTTGGATGTTGGTAATGATCCCCAGCTGTCCAAGCTCCCCCACATTAACCCTTCCCTGACTGTTCTCACCTCCTGGAATCTCTTCCAGGGGAAATGGGACTTTAAAATTAGGTTGTAAAGTAAAATTGCCTGATGCTAAATCAAATGAATTGGTATGCCGGGAGAGGGGGGTTGTTTAAAAAAAAAAAAAAGAAAAAGAAAGAAAGGAGTTGCCTGATGCTTCTCTGCATAATGAAAACTTCTTTTCAAAATCTCCTTTGAAACTTCTTAGAGATGTTAGAGATGTTCGTAGAGATGATTTGTTTGGGCATATTTCAAAATTCAATTAAATCAAAATTTCAATCAACAAAAAATTAACATATATAGAAGGAGAGTTTAGTGTTGTCAAAGGGAAATCCAAAACAATGAGGTAGTCATGTTAGAATTATGTCTACAAAATAGTAACAGCTAAAACTCATACAAGCTTTTAAGCATTTTCAAAGTACTACACAGACTTTAACTTATTTAATCTTCAGAGTAATCCTATGAAGCCTATAGTATAAGTATCATTATGTCCATTTTATAGATTAAAAAACAAAATCCCCAGTAGTTTTATGACTTACCCATACTATGCTAGTTGGCATTTGGAAGTGATTTTGAATCTCTCCCAAATCCAAGTCTGTGGCCCTTTCTGTTATACCATAAGACAGAGTATTGAATTATTTGCCTCCAAAATTTATTTTTCCAGGTTCTTATTATTAATACAGCTCAAAGAAAACAGGAGATAGACAAAATATAAGGATAGGGCAAAGTCCTTTTTGTGACCAAACCAATAGACTGGAGTCATCAGCATAAATGTTTTCTTGACCTAAAGCCATTCCTGTCTTGTTCCTGCAACAACCAAATAAAGGATGGATTTATTAGTAAAGACTAAGATTACTATTCACAGTCTTTCATTTAGTTTGGATAATACCTTATAGTTAATTGAGGAAAAGTCAACCTATTTCCTTGCTTTCCAGCCTTCCCTACTGATGTTTAATTATATTGTTCTGACCATAGACTTTTCAACTGTGATTGGAGTCTGTTCAAACTATTTATTGTGTTCACTCTGCACAAGACAATGAAAGGCAGAGAAGGGAAGGGAATTTATATAGTGCCTACTATGGTAAGTACTTTTTGAAAATTATCATCTCATTTAATCCTGGAAAGCAGGTATTATTATTATACACATTTTACAAATAAGGAAAATGAAACAAACAGAAGTTAAATGACTTATTCAAGATCAAACAGCTAATAAATGTTTGAGGCTAGATTCAAACTCAGATCTTACTGATTCCAAGCCCAGAATTTTATCCGCTGCCCTACCAGTTACCTCTGATGGCATTGGTTAGACAACAAAAGTAATGTGGACCTGAATTCAAACTCCATCCCTGATATATATATTAGTTGATATATATTGTGACAGTGGGCAAATCACTTAACATACTCACTTGAGTACCCCAAGTAGGTCTTTAAAACTAAAAATTATAAAATCACTGCCAATGTGGATCAGTAGAAGGTGTTTCATTACTGAGTTCCTATGTTAATGAAATCACAGGCCTGGTTCAAAAATGAATATTCCAGACACCTGTCTTCAAAGAGCTCACAATGGAGTAAGGTTATAAGTGCTTAGCATAATATGTGGCACATAGTTAGCATTTCCTAGATGCTTATTTCTTTCCATAAACTCCCTACAGAAAACACACGAATTTAAACATTAGTTTACGATCCCTAATATTTGACACAGAGACTTCCTAGGAGTAAAAAATTTTAATTGTTAGAAGCCTGCTGAAGATCAATTAGAAACAAAGATAAATTATTTCTAAGATTATAACATAAGTAAATCAAAAAAGAGGATTTAGTTTTATTTTAAATTTTTACTTTTATATCACAGAATTACAGAATTTAAGTCCAACTAATACCCAGACAAGATTACCTCTGTAACACGTGATATAGTGAAAAGAACATTAGCTCTTCAAAGACATTTTTATTAAATAACCAAATATAGGAGAAATCCAAGATTTTTTACCTTCATCATTTGCAGATTAGGTCTAAGCTTAGTTCTCTGAAAATCAGGGCAGATGATGAGATGAAATCTTCAGATTGTTACCCCACTCAACTAGAGAACTTGACAAAGAATGTAATCTAAGGTGAATTCCTGCCCATAGTGTTCCACTCCACCAGGTCTGAGCAGAGGTGGACTTCTTTTTATCTAACTTGCCTTAGGGAAGGTGGTAGTCTGAGTGAGAGATATAGATCTCTTTGTCCAAAACAGAGAGTCATGCATCCCCAACCACTCATTAGAATAGGTCCTCCATAGCCAAAGCTGTTAGTTTTTAGAGGAAAATGTATATCTCTAAACAGTTACATGAATAAAATAGAGAAGGAAGAGCTCAAAAAAATTGGTTATATAATTAAAACAAGCTAAAAAAGAAAAAAAAAGAAAAAGAAAAGAGCAAATTAAAAACCCCCAATTAAATACAAAATTAGAAATTCTGAAACTCAAAGGAGAGACTGATAAAATTGAAACTAAGAAAACTATTGAACTAATCAATAAATTAAGAGTTGGTTTTATGTTTTAAAAAAACTAACAAAATAGATAAGATTTTGGTTAATTTGATTAGAAAAAGAAAAGAAAAAAAATTACCCGCATCAAAAATGAAAAGGATGAACTTACCACCAATGAAAAAGAAATTAAAGCAATAATTAGGAGTTATTTTGTCCAACTGTATACCAGCAAGTCTGACAATCTAATTGAAATGGATTAATATTTACAAAAATATAAATTGTCCAGATTAATATAAGAGGAAATAAATTATTTAGTCTTATTTTAGAAAGAGAAATTGAATAAGCCATCAATGAAAAAAAAAAAATGTCCAGGGCTAGATGGATTTACAAGTGAATGCTACCAAATATTTATAGAACAATTAATTCCAATACTATATAAACTATTTGGAAAAATAGATAAAGAAGAAGTCTTGACAAATTCCTTCTATGACACAAATATGGTACTGATACCTAAACCAGGAAGAGGCAAAACAGAAAAAGAAAATTACAGGCCAATATCCCTATTAAATATTGATGCAAAAAAATTTAAATAAAATATTAGCAAAGAGATTACAACAATTTATCGGCAAGATAATACACTGTGACCAAGTGGGATCTCTATCAATAATGCAGGACTGGTTCAATATCAAGAAAACTATTGCTATAATTGACCATATTAGTAACAAAACCAACAAAAATCATATGATAAACTTAAGGATGCTCATTATCACCACTATTATTCAATACTGTAGTAGAAGTGTTGACTTTAGCAACAAGAAAAGAAAAAGAAATTAAAGGAATTAGAATAGACAATAAAGAGATAAAACTATCACTCTGAAGATAATATGATGGTATGCTTAGAGAATCCTAGAAAATCATCGAAAAAGCTACTTGGAACAATTAATAGCTTTAGCAAAGTTGCAGAATAAAAAAGAAATTCTCACAAATCATTAGCATTTCTAGATATTACTGACAAAACCCAGCAGCAAGAGATTAAAAAAAAATCCATTTAAAATAACTGTAGACAAAATAAAATATTTGGGTTTCTACCTGCCAAGACAAACCCAGAAACTATATGAACACAATTACAAAACACTTTTCATACAAATAAAATCAGACCTAAATAACTGGAAAAATATCAATTGTTCATGACTAGCCAAGCTAATATAAAAATGATAATTCTATTTAATTTGGTGTACTTGTTCAGTGCATACCAATCAAACTGCCAAAAAAAAATTGTTTTACAGAGCTAGAAAAAATAATAACAAAATTCATCTGGAAGAATAAAAGGTCAAGAATATCAAAGGAATTAATGAAAAAAAATACAAAGGTAGGTTACCATATCAGTCCTAAAACTAGATTATAAAGTGGTGATCATCAAAACCATTTGATACTGGCTAAGAAATAGAATGGATCAATGGAATAGGTTAAGTTCACATAAAACAATAATCAATGACCATAGTGATTTATTATTTGATAAACCTCCAAACTCCAGTTTCCTGGATATAAACTATGTTATTTCACAAAAACTTCTAGGAAAACTGGAAAATAATATGTCAGAAGCTCAGCATAGATCTATATCTCCAATCCCACACCAAAATAAGGTCAATATGGATACATAATTTGGGTATAAAGGGTGATATCATAAGCAAATTAGGAGAGCAAGGAATAATTAACTTGTCAAATCTTTGGAGAAGGGAGGAATTTATGACTAAAGAAGAACTAGAGAACATTATGAAAGGCAAAATGGATGACCTTGATTACATTAAGTTAAAAAGGTTTTGCATTAACAAACCAATAGAAACAAGATTAAAAGGGAAGTACAAAGTTGAGAAAAAAGTCTTTATAACCAGTGTTGCTGATAAAGATCTCATTTCTAAAACATATAAAGAAGTAAGACAATTCTCATAAGATGAAATACTCTAAAGCATTATTTATTAGAGAAATGCAAATTAAAACAATTTTGACGTACCACTTCACACCTCTCAGATTGGCAAAGATGACAGGAAAAGATGACAAATGTTGGAGGGGATGTAAGAAAACTGGGTCACTAATGCATTGTTGTTGCAACTGTGAAATGATCCAACCATTCTGGAGAGTAATTTGGAACTATGTCCAAAGGGCTATCAAACTGTACATACTCTGATCCAGAAGTGCCACTATAGGAAATCATAAAAAAGAGAAAAGGACTCCCATGTGCAAAAATGTTTGTAGCAAGTCTTTTTGTGTTAGCAAAGAACTGAAATATGAGTAGATGCCCACTGATTGTGGAATGGCTGAGTAAATTGTTGTATATGAAGATAATGGATTATTATTATTCTATTAAAAAAAATGATGAACAAACTTATTTTAGAAAGGCTGGGAAAGATTTCCATGAACTGATGCTGAACAAAACAAGTAGAACCAGGAATACAGTGTACACTGTATAGCAAAATTGTGTAATGATCAACTATAAAAACATTTGGTTCTGCTCAGTGGTTCAATGTTCTAAGGCAATCCCAATAAACTTTGGATAGAAAATGCCGTCTGCATCCAAAAAGAGAATTATGAAGATTGAATATAAATCAACACATGCTATGTTCCCTTTGTTTTTCTTTTTTCTCTCTCTCCTGTGGTTTTTCCCTTTTGTTCTGATTTTTCTTTCCCAAAATGATTCATAAAGAAATGTGTATTTTAAAAGTTAATATACATGTGTAACCAGAAAAAATAAAGCAAGTAATAAAAAAAGAATAGGTCCACCTTTCATCATAATATTCATTCTTCTAATTAATTGTTAACCAATCAGAGTTGATTGTCACCCTCAGGAACATCCACTCTTCCAAGGACATTTAACTATTGAATGGGTTCTATGAGGAGTCTTTGGCATTCAAGAGTGCTACTGAGCCTTTTATTAATTACTGCCAGAATGATTAATAAAATGATTACCCAGAAATTGTGTCTCTCAAACTTCCTATCCATAATATTCTGGAGGTCAGGGTCCAAATCTTTCCTCTGCTGCTTACTATCTTACAATCTTGAGCAAGTCATTTATGTTCTATCTGGGGGACATTTCTATCTTTAGAACTATGGTATTAAGCCTTATCTTGAAGATCTTTGATGAATAAAAACCTGTAACCTCTCAAGGAAATCCATCCCATTTTGGGATAGTTCTGATTGTTACAAAGCTTTCCTTTACATTAATCCTGAATCTGCCATTTTGTAATGTCTATGTAATTCTGCTCTTTGAAGTCATGCAGAACAAACTTAATCCCTCCTCCATGTGACAACCCTTCAGGTGTTTGAAAGTAGTCATCATGTTCTCTAATCCAGATTAAACATGCCTGGTTTTTGAGCCAATCCTTTTTTTTTTTTTTTTTAGCATGGACTCAAGGTTCTTCACCAACCTAAATTCTCTCTCCTTAGTCCATCTCCAGTTATCAATGTCCTTCTTGAAATGTGGTTTTCAAAGCTTCAACAATAATCTAGCTATGATCTGACCAGGCAAAATACAGAAGAACTAATACTTTGTCATTCCTTGTTGTTCAGTTATTTCAGTCCAACTCTCTGTGACCCTTTTTGGGGATTTTTTTTTTTTTTTTTGGCAAACTGGAGTGATTTGCCATTTCCTTCTCCAGTTCTTTTTACAGATGAGGAAATTGAGGCAAGTGGGCTTGTGACTTGCCCAAGATCACACAGCTAGTGTCTGAGGCCAAATTTGAATCCACAAAGATGAATCTTTCTGACTTCAAGCTCAGCAATCTTTTTACTGCACCATTTAGATGCCTTATATTCTCTTAATTAAGCTTAAAATCACAATGGCTTTTATGGTTTCCATATCATACTGCATAACACTGATGGAGCTTGCATTCCACCAAAAGGCCCTGGTATCTTTCAGAGGAATGGTTAACAAGCCAAGCCACTGCCCCCATCTTCTATTTGAGAATTTGGGCTTTTTAACCTAAATATAAAAATTTATATTTATACATATTAAATTTCATCATACTTCACTGAGCCTAGTTTTTTAACCTGTCAAGATCTTTTGGATGCTGTCATCTAGGTTGTGAGCCATTTCTCTTAATATTTTGGTGATTTGCAGATTTCTGGTAAGCATGTCAACTATTATTTCTTACAGACCACTGATAAAACATTAATTATCACAATGCCAAACACAAATATCTGAAGCATTCTATTGGTTACCTCTTTCTGAGATGAAATTGAGCCATTAATTACTACTTTAAATCTAGTCATTTAATAGGTTCGGAATTTACTTATTTATGCTATTATTTATTTTCATCTTTTCCATGAAAGTAGCTTAAGATTTTATCAGATGTTTTGCTCAAATCTAGGTAAACTATATGTGTGTGTATGTGTTACAGAAAAGGAGAGAAATAAATACCTATCAATCATTCTATCTATCTATTTATTCCCCTGATACACCAATCTACCAACCTTGTAAAAAGGAAATGAATTTAGTCTGGTATGACCTGTCCTTGATGAAACATGGAGGCTCTTCATAATAACTGCTTCCTTTTCTACATGTTTACTAGCCATCTCTTTAATAAATAACATGCTCTAGAATTTTTCTAAGAATCAACATCCAGCTCTACCAAGAATCTGTTCTCTTTTCTTTTTGGAAAAATAGGACAGCTTTTGACTTCCTCTCATCCAGAGAGAGATAACTGGCAGAGGCTCAGCAATCACATCTGCTATTTTGCAGGATCTTTGGATGTAGTTCATCTGGGTCAACTAATTTTAACTCATCAAGGGCATCTAGATGCTCTATTACTAGCCACTTACTTATCTCAGGCATCAACTCTTCATGTAAACAATCCTTTCATGTAATTCTCTTTAGAGAAGCATATTTATATTGGTTTCACCTTATAAAATCCCAGGGAAGCTCTGATTCAAGTTAGTGATACTTTCTATAAGGTTGTGTCACTTTGACTTAACCAAGCTGTATTATAGCTCTTGATCACAACATTTCCATGTTATCTGTGTACCTGTAGTCATCCTATTCTAAAGTGGTGCTTTTAATCCCAAGAAAACTCTGATGTTTCCAGACATCTTTCCTAGTTCCAGGAACTCTCATAGAGCAGATCAGAGATTCTGAGCAGTGGAAATATAGTTTAAGATAGTAAAAAAATAGGCATTGAGGATTCCTCTCATCTCTCAGAACTAGTCCAATGCTAGAGTAAATGTTGCATTCAGTCCCTAAGAGGGTTCAAGATTGTTCACGTTCCATTTCTGCAAATGGTCCAAAGTCATCCATATAATCAAGTCAGGGAACTCATTGATCAAAAAAAGGAAAAGATACAGATAAATAATTTTATACCCATATCTCATAGTGAAGATTGGACTTTGCTTTCTGGAAAGGTAAAAGCAAGGATCTCTATTATTAATTGCTAGAAGAACCCATGGATTTTCACTGTCATGTAGAATCCTTTGGGTCTTTCATGATATGGAGATACCTTGAATATTCTCCTGTGTTTACATTAAACAACACTGGGATAACCCAGGGTTTGGGATAGGAGTTGGGGTATGAAGAGGTTATAGAATTGCAAGGACTTAGAATCTCACTCTGGCTCCAGGTCATGGAAGTAGTTAATGGTAGAGTCAGGATTTTGAAGATAGATTCTCATTTCAAATATAATACCCTCTGCTATGCCATATTGATTCCAATTTTTATGTTACTTCTCTACTATATTCTAGTCAGTCCTTTACTTTTCACCCTGCTGGCTTCTTTCTTTCAAAGGAAGCAACTTTAAAATCTAGAGGATTATTATTTTTACTTAGCACAATTGTGTGATCATTTTTCCTTTTACAGGCATTACATATATTATCTCTATGTCTGGTGCCTAGTACAAGTACTGTGAACATAGTAGGTACCTAACAAATGTTTATTATATTGAATTAAATTGAATTGTAGTTCCTCCCAAATCAATTCAGGGTTGATGTGACATTTTCATCTCAGAACAAAATTGGTTTATATGTGCACAGGAATTTGCCATGCATGAATGTATTGGCTTTAAAATGAGGAAATTGGAAAGGAGATCTTGCCTGATGTTTTTAATTGTAGTGTTTTAAGGGGCTAAGGATTGGAAAAAGGAGAAGGAGGTGGGATTTAGCAAGAATGGTATAAAAAGGACTTTGATTTTTTTGACTTTCCTTGATATTTAGGACACTAAGATTTTTCCCAAAGCCCTGACTAATATAGTATCTCAGGGATGTCAGATCTTTGTCTTGTTATAGCTATTCAGAAATATTGATTCTGACTGGAAGGAATCCTCTTTAATAAAATTTCTTCTAAGTCACACCAGGAGGTGCTATCTTATTTAGCAAAATGGTACTGATTAAAAGGTTGGAATTAATGCTAAGCGATCAGATTTATTTACTGTTTAGAGCAATTATTTCTCCATCTCCATAAATTAATGATCTCTCTCTGTCATTCATTGATGGGTGCAGAATTATGCAAATTATCTTCCTAGTAAGAAAGAAGATAGAGATAAGGAAGACTTACTACTTCTTTTATCAAGATGTTATAAATGATGTCAGGTTATATTTTGACTTAAAATACTGTTCAGAGTCTATGCAGCCTAATTTTAAACATTTTAACCTTTAGATAGATATTACTAAACCACCTGAATTCACATGAACTTGATCTTTCTGAAAGAATGATGCCATATTCAAGTTCCTGGTAACAAGAAAGCTTCTTTTCCATACCTCTCCTGCTGCCATTTTGGATATGTATTATTGCTATAGAATGGCCTTCCTCATTAATGACACAGTCTTTGTCTATAGATGGCAGAAAATAAGATATGTATTTCATACTTCTGTCACAAATAGGAAAGAAAACAAATGAGGCTTATCACTCTATTGCCTATTTTTTCTTCAGTTTTTTTCCTCCTTAGGATAACATATTGATAGAGGGGAAATTAGAAATATAAAAATTTGTGTTCTTTCACCACTAAGAAATCAGTATGTATGAGAATCCCCCAAAAAATAATACAAACAAGCAGCACATTTATAAAATATTCCACAAGTGGGTTTTTTGATGCATCTTAAGATTTCTTAAAAGACAAAAGCAATCTGCCTCTATTTGCTTTCAAAACAATGTAAAACAAATAACTTGGAGTAATTCACAATTAAACAAAAAATTTGGTTTTGCCTTTTCCTCCACAAAGGACCATTTTCAAATGCAACATGATCAATACTGCAACTGTTCCAGAAGCATTTCTGATTAGGAACCCAAATAATGTGCAAGCTCACCATTTTATCCAGTTCCCTAGGATTTCAAATTATGTGTTAAAAATTACTCAATGGAAGAGCCAACTCAAGCCTTTCCTGGCTCCAAAGCAATGTTGAAATTAGAAGTGAGACTCACAGAATCATACAGCCCACTCTTTGATGTGACCTCTGTCCGTCCAGAGAATGTAAAAAGCATACTTTGTTGTGCTCTTCAGCAAGGGAATGAAGTGCATCGATTGGGCGTGATTATTAGCTAGAGTGGGATAAGCCTTCTCCTTATTATGCAGATTAGTGAAGCTCTCAGTTCCAACATATTGTACAGATGCAGGAGAGCAGCTGCTCTTACAGATGGTAAGTACACAGCTCCATTAGTATGTATCTATTGTCTGTTCTTGGCTTGTTTAGAGAATTGGGGGGTGGGGGTGGACCCCTGGAAAGAGGAACTGTTCTACAGTGAGATGTAAGAGAGCATACATACTCTTAAAAATCCATGCCCAAGAGACTTATTTACACAGCAGGGCAGACAGCAATCAAATTAGAAATCTACCCTAAATAAGGACTTTCGTATGTCACAATTAAGCTTGTGTATTTTTTAAAAACAGATTAACCATTAAATTCAAGTGGCATAATTCAAATTTTGTATTGCTGTTCTATTAAGTATTCAGATTAAAAAAGAAATCCTATGAGGTTCACTTAGATATTTGCAGTACATTGTGGGACCTTCTGTTTCCTCCTTTCCCATTCCCTTAAAAAGACAAGTTTATTTTGCATAACATTTAAATGAGATCTATAATATAGAATCGTTTCATTTATTAAATTGCTTGCTTTCAGAATTGTGTGTCCTTCCCCAGAACTGTTTTACCAAAGAGCATCCATGTAGCTCAGTCGAGGCAGTTTCAAGTGAATCTACTTTTGATCTTGGTTCTTTTTGGAATCATATCATTGAAAACTTTAGTAACTTAATAGCATTTCTAATTTCCTGCCTAATTGTGGATACTGTGCAAATACATTTGGCTACCAATAGATCATGGAATTTAAGTTGGGAAAAGGATGGTAAATTTTGGACAAGGTTCATCTGTTTCTCTCTCTAAGCAATGCCAAAGACTCCTGACTAGTAGAGGATTGGTACAAAAGCTGGGATCTGCCAAAATGAACTACCTGCCAAAATGCCATGCTGAGCACAATTTAAACTCTCAATATGAGCAAATATGCTCAAAAACCAGGTCTTAACCAGCATGGAAGTTCCATGATTAGATGCACCTACACACAGCACGCAGTCAAATGGGGATCTGACCAGGATTCAGTTAAGTTGAACTGGACAGTTCAGGCAGGACCTTTAAAAAAAAAAAATCCATTTCAGGGACTAAGTTAAGACAGCTCTCCCTTTCTCTTCCCCTAAATAAAAGTAGACCATAGAACAGCATGACCTATTAGCTTGCGTCATATGAAAAAGACACAGTCAAAATTGGATCACGGCACTTGAAGGTTAAACTGAAGCAGTAACCTGACCCAGGATTAAATACTTAACTAAGGAGCTTCTTATAGGCCTTTTGTGAAGAAAGAAAGTCAGGGAAACCCCTCACTCCCTCCATGATAAAATCTAGAGAAAACATTAAGATGGGGTTCCTTGAAAACTCAAATCTAGAGCCAACAGGAGGCTATCAGGGAACTTAGCAAAATAATGTAGCCTTGGATCTCTTCCTGAGCATTTGTGAGATAAGAAGTGATTGAGAACAGAATCTCCCCAATAAAATAATTATCAATATCTATTAGATCAAAATTTTGCCAGATGAAAGAAATTGTTAGATTGCTGAAAACAAAGGATTTAAAACAGATTGAAAGATATGTCCCAGAAAGTAGCCACTAGACAGCAAAGGAAAACATTTGTGGCTGGGGCAGATTGGGAAATTTTAGCTTTTGTTGAAAGACAACATAAATGAAGTAAGGCCCTGTCTGTATAATGACCTCTAAAACCATGACCACCACCCAGAGAGTGGTCCCGAACTGAGTGCAATATTAGCTCTAATATCAATCATAGCTCTGGGAGCTGCTTATAAGACATTTCCTTTCATTGGGCTTTTTTGAGAGTAAACAATTATAAAGCAATGAAATCTAAAACTGGTGTATGATGGTTCATTTAATTTTAAAAGTGAATCATAGATCATATTTATGTCATGAAGCTAAAAGTAGAAGAGACTTTAGTAATGATCTGGAAAACTCATCTTACAGATGAGGAAACTGAGGTCAAAGGAAGTTAAGTGACCTATCCAAGATCATACAATTAGCATCCTTCCAATATTTAAAATTTGCCCTTGAAGATGAAACTGATTTGTAGCTGAAGTAAATAAAGATACTGAAGGATCAAGTTATTACCAACACCTCTGACTTGATTTCCTTTTCTTGTTTTTTTATTGTTGTTGGGTTGTTTTAGTCATAGCCAATTCTTTGTGAATCCATTTTGAAGTTTTCTTACCATTTCTTTCTTCAGTTCATTTTGTAGATGAGGAAACTGAGGGAAACAGAGTTAAAGGGATCTGACCAAGATCACACATCCTGAATGTTCTCCCTTGCCTGTATACTTTGTTTGTCCTTTTTAAAATGTTGTAAATCTGGAAAAATTGGGAAACCCCTGGAAGAAGATTTCTGATAAATAAATTCATAACCTACCCTGAAATTTCAGACAATAGTTTGAAACCTTTTCTTCTAGGTTATTTTGCTAATAGGAGCAGAGAATATGCTTTGAAATCCCCTTTCCCCCAACACAGTGACTATCTCTTTAACTATTACTGACCATTTTGACCTCTTCAAGCAGACGGAAGAGTCTCTCTAGTCATAAATGTTCACAAATTAATTTTAATATGGTAATTATAATCACACAATTGGCCAAAGGGTACAGAGAATTCATGACCCCACTGCACTTATTGTTTGCTGACCACAAAAAATGTTTGATTCAGTTCAGCAAAATACTACCTTAAAGACTCTTCTTTAACAGGGTGTCTCTTATGTATTCCTCAAAATCGTATGAGATTTCTTGAAAGATATAACAATAGAGAAATTTTGTTTTACAACTCACTTATTATGAATAACAAGAGATGGAATAAAACTGGAAGTATTCTCTCTAAAGTTATTTTCCATCATTATGGAGGATGTCTAGGACATAGAGATGCATCTTTTTGCAAGGAACATTGTTGCTGATAGCATCAAGCATGGAATGTTGCAGAATACTAAATCAGATCCATAATCCATCAAAAGATTTTGGTCTAACCATTGACATAGGAAAAATCAAGTGGGTGAAGAATGCGTATTGTCCACATGCAACAGTACGAATAGCCTATAGAGCTCATTCATTAATATCTTAGATAACCACTAAGTGTGGATAACGAACTAGAGCCAAAAATAAACAGAAGAAGAACAATTTAGATTGCCTTTAGAAATTTACACTATTTTCTTACTGAGCCCAGACTTCTTTTAAAAAGGTCTTTCTTTAAAATGCAAATATTCTTTTAAAAAATTAATAGCTTTTTATTTTTTAAATACATGCAAAGATATTGAAAATATTTTCCCTCCCTTCTTCCACCTCCTCCCCTAGACAGCAAGTAATTGAATATATGTTAAACACATACAATTCTTCTAAACATGTTTCCAAATTTATCATGCTGAACAAGAAAATTCAGATCAAAAAGGGGGAAAAAAAGAAAACAAAAAACAAGCAAACAACAACAAAAAAGAAAAAAACTATGTTGTGATCCATATTTAGTCCCAACAGTCCTCTCTCTGAATGCAGATAGCTCTCTCCCTCATAAGTCTATTGGAACTGGCTTGAATCACCTAATTATTGAAAAGAGCCACATCCATCAGAGTTGATCATCACATAATCTTGCTGTTGCTGTATACAATGTTCTTTTGGGTCTACTTATTTCACTTAACATCAGTTCATGTAAGTCTCTCCAGGCCTCTCTGAAATCATCTTGCTGATCGTTTCTTATAGAACAACAATATTCCATAATATTCATATACCATAATTTATTCAGCCATTCTCCAACTGATGGGCATCCACTCAGTTTCCAGTTCCTTGCCACTATAAAAGGGCTGCTACAAACATTTTTGCACATGTGGGTCCCTTTCCCTCCTTTAAGATCTCCTTGGGATACAGGCCCTGTAGAGACACTGCTGGATCAAAGGGTATACACAATTTGATAGCCCTCTGGGCATAGTTCCAAATTCCTCTCTAGAATGGGTGGATCAGTTCACAACTCTACCAACAATGTATCACTGTCCCAGTTTTTCCACATCCCCTCCAACATTTATCACTGTCTTTTCCTGTCTTAGTGGTATCTAAGTGTAACTCAGAGTATAGTGGTACCTCAGAATTATCTTAATTTGCATTTCTCTGATCAATAGTGCTTTAAGCATAAAATGCAAATATTCTTGAAATGACTCTGTATGGCCTTCAATCATGAAATATAATAGTCTCAGAAAAATTAAAGTTGAGAATCACTCAAAAAGCAAAGAAGAGGAGCATGATAGGTATTCACAAATAGGCTACAACTTATTACAAAAAAAAGATGAATTCAAGAGAAACAATGTCATTTATGTCATCAGAGAAATATATGACCAGGAAAAAAAATGACTAATCACATAGCCAGAGGAAGGTAAAACTGATGTACAGGCCATATGCTCCACAGGTATCTGAAATATCTAGGGAATGCAATGTCTATAATGATTGAGAACCAATGGATATCTGGACATTGTATTCAAAGAAATAAGCATTTACTCTAATTAAAACCCAATAGTTATCTAGAAATTATAGTTCAGAAAAACAAGCTTTCCCTATCATCTTTGACAGTGATTTGACTTACCACATTCTCTGAGCTGGAAGATAGATGTGTTCCACCACAGGGCTTTTAAAGGGACATATGGTCTGAAAAAGAGAAAAATGCAGGAATCACATGAGCTCAGCAGCAGCAGCAGCAATGATGGTGAGGAGAAAGTAGCCCCAACCCTGCCCGGGACTTACCAAACTGATCTGGAAAAGATAAGCAAAACTGGGTCAAGGAATAAAAAGGAGAAATTTAAAGGAAAGCTATGATGGAAAAGGGGAAATTTGAGATGTACAACAAAGCCGTGAAGGCATCTTCATACAGAAGACTTACACAGAAGCAACCACTTGTACTCATATCTTAAAGGACTGAGGGAAGTTCCAACAAGTTTGTTTTTTCTTTTTAATATCACTCCTCCAGTTATGTGTACAATAACATATATCATTCAGATCTTTTATCTAAGCATTTTCCACATCCCAATTTTGCTTTAAATATATAGGAGCTAGAGGTTAGTAAGCAATA
Organism: Sarcophilus harrisii; assembly: GCF_902635505.1. Lineage (NCBI taxonomy): Eukaryota > Metazoa > Chordata > Mammalia > Dasyuromorphia > Dasyuridae > Sarcophilus > Sarcophilus harrisii. The sequence goes on along the minus strand of NC_045428.1, from coordinate 397,085,865 downwards.
CATAAAAGTTAAAGTAATAAGGCAAAGAACAATCCTCTTTATGAATATTAGAAACTATTCTGAGAGCTCTGAGGTCCTGTGATTGTACTAATAAATTTGTGTTGATATTAACTCCCATTAAATGGCAGAGAAATGGACTATGTGGACTTGAGCATCATTACATTAGCTCTAGGTTAAAAGCAAGCTAATTGTTGTAATAGATTAAATTTCCAGAGTGTAAAGGAGGAAGGGTTGAGAGGAAATAAGGAAGTGAGGATGGTAATTGGAAAAAAAGAACTTATCCTAAACTACCTTCTAGGGAATAGATAAACAAATCCTAGGAAGAATTCCATTCTCCTCTATACAAATGGGAAGAGGGAGCAGAAAGAATAGAGTACCTGGCCAGAGAGACATCCACCAGTGTTATGCAAAGAAGGCTTTCAGAATGTTGAGTGGACTCCCGGTGACAGATTTATAGAGGATACACAAGAATCATACAAGAGGAGCAGACCACAACACAGATGGGTATGATCTATGTTCCTGGGAAGAATGACCCTATCAAAGAGATTACTAATTCATTGGAATATTAGAGAAATAGAATATTTGTTGTGGATTTATTGAAATCAGAGAAGAGCACATCTATGCAATGGATTTCTAGGATTTTGATAAATTCTAGTCATTGTACTTCTCATTCTTTAAATCTAATGAAATTCACAAAACATCTGCAGAACAAATATTCCATTCTTCTGGATGGCTTGTTTTGCCTCTCTCCCTATCTCTCTCTCTTTACTGTCCCCTCATCATTTTTCCCTCTTCCTCTTCCTTTATCCCTTTCCTTCATCTTCCTCCCCTTCCCTAGGTTACCTATAACTGCTCAGATTTTCTTGGCCTGGCTAGATGGAAATTTTTCCCCTTCTCTTAAAGAATTACCCATCACAATCATAGCTTAGGACAATGATTTTCAAACTTTTTTGGTCTCAGGATCCCTTTACATGCTTAAAAATTATAGAGGACTTCATCTATGAAAGTAAATTTCTATCAGTGTTGACCTTATTTGAAATTGAAACACTTTAGTATGATTGTGAAAATAATTTTGGCCTCATGGTTTCCCAAAATAATCCTGGAGATCTCCAAGGGTCCCTAAATCACATTTTTGAGAACTAGTGGCCTAGAGGTTTTTAAATAACCTTCTGTAATTCATTTGAAAAAAGCTGAAGCACAGGATAGGGGGAGGGAAGAAGGAATATAGGGGATACAAAATGAGAATGTTGAGAAGGCTGAGAATATTGGATATATTATATCTGAATTAGGGGTTGGAGGGAATATGTGATACTATATAAAGTGGAATAAGAAGGCAGTGGAAACACCATGGTTATTGACACATGGTTACTTCCTCATTCCGGACATAAATACAGAACAGTTATGGGTCCTTATAGGAAAAAATGGGAGAAGGAAATTAAATATCGGGAAATCTTTTGATGTGCAGGATGTGTCTAGCAATCCAATAATGATCACTTCGTGCATCCTTTCTCTTCATCAGGGGCCTATAATGTACATTAAAAGTTACTGTTTCACTTAAGGCAGTCCTATACCCACTCTGGCTTCTGAAGTCTTCCTTCTGCCTTTTTTCCTGACACTCTGGACAGTTTAGGTGAGGCACAAAGGCCATGTAGACATTATAAGACTTCTAACACATAGTTCTAAGCCAGAGAAAAGGAAACTAATATGATAGTTACATTATGGCCAAAACCAAACCCCAGATAATGTTCACAGCAGGAAAGAATAATAACAAATTAATAAACTATTTCTGCTTGTACTTCTATTCCCATAGCTAATTGCTTATTTGTTTAAGCAAGCATTTCTGTCTTGATTAAGGTTATTAGTAAGTGAAAATGTTTCTATTCCATGAACATACTTGAATTTCATAAGTTTTGAATTTCATACCAGAAACCTAGCTTAGCAAATGCTTTCATGTGGTAACATAACTGATCAAGGAATGCATACTTAATTAAACAAATAATTGGCATTGAGAAATGTAAACAGAAGCATAACTAATGAATTTGTCATAAATACAAATAGTGCTTTAAGCTTTTCAAATCAAGCAGTCAAGATATTCATTAAGCACTTACTGTATGCCAGGTATGGATGCTCCCTCAGGACTGAGACTGTCTGACTTAGATTTTTGTATCCCCTAAGTGCTAGAAACTTGCATTTTAATAAAACTGTCTTTCTTTCTACTACATTGCCCATGATATCTACAGTTTAAGTTCTTCAAACTAGCCATTACCGAAACTTTAGTCTGTAACATAAATTTTAATATTACTTTGATAACTTTGTTGTAGCAGCAGATGGAAGGTCAGGCTTGGAGTCAGCAAGAATGAGATTCCATTCCAGTTTCTGATTTATACTTCTCAGGTACCAGGTAATTCCCTAAGACTCCATGTTACAGATGTATTACAGATGCATTGGTGGAGGGAATTTCCATACCCCTACAAATAAAATCACAGATGTACACTCAGCCAATAAAAGTTTTCACAAAAGTGAAAGACTATCTCTACCAAAGAATGGTTTGATTGCAATCAACAGCTGTAGAAAGGAATACGGATATGAATCAGAGATCTTTTAAAGTATTAAAATAAAGCAAAAATGGACCCCAAAAGGCAAATAAAATTAAAAAAATAATTAAATGAATCAGGTAAAATAGATGTTCATGTCTTCAACACCAACCAAAAACAAATAAGTCATCTGTTTTACTAGAAATTATCTGTCTAATTGGGCAAGGCAACACACATTTATTAAGCACTCACCATATGCTAGGCTCTATGAAAACAAATAGAATCAAAAAGAAAGATAGGACCTGACATTCTACTGGAAGAAGACAAAACATAAAAGGGAGTAAAAAAGTGTTTGAAAGTAGAAGGTATGGATGTGCCCATCACACAGAAGAGTAGTATTGTAGTCCAGAATGTTGGAAGCATAACTGGGAAAGAAATGAAAGTTAGCTGTCCTGGACCCCTTCCCAAAATGCAGGCACTGTGAGGGATTCAACAGTGGGAATAGTAAGAAGGGAATCAGTATTGCTGAGACATGTTTCAGGTTAATAAGGCTTCAGAGAAAGACAGATGTTCCAGGGTAAGGAGACCCCTCACTGAGAAAATTTTGAAAAGAAAAATCAAATCTTGAACCAAAATACATATAGAAAGACAAGTTAGTTGAAGTAAAACCAACCAGGTTGCTAGCTGAAGAGTCACCCAAATTCACAAACAAAAGAAAACATTTGTCCATTTCTTGATTTAGAGTTAGAAGAGAGCCAATGTTCAAACAGTCCACCCCACCTCTAGGTTTTTGTGATATAATTCTTCCAGAAGAGAAGGAATAAGAATCCAAAATTTATTATTCTCTGGGATTAGAATTAAAAATTGACAAAATGAGGGACTTTGTAATAATATTGATTGCATTGGATTGCAGGGGAGCCCTAGAAAACAGAAATGCAGAAATGGGCACAGTCAAAAGTGAAAAGTCATGGGATTGACAACATATGAATAAGTAACTCCTTTTACAATTCCATGGTAAGCAGTGTTGAACTCTGCCCTGATTTGAATTGATTTCCTCTGGATACTTGCCTTGACTTGTTTTTTGATATTTTTTAAATTCTGGATTATCCCCTGCTTAGCTTTCTCTAACAACATGGACCATCTCCTTTGAACAAAGATACTGAATATGTGGTAAATAAGAGAGACAGAGAAAGAGAAAAACGAGAAAGTTTGTCATATATAGAAAAGCCTTTTATCGATGCTAAGCATTGTGTTGTAATATATAGTCTTAGGGAGTTCCCTGGGGCACTTAGAGTTTAAATGATTTGATAATGGTCATATCAGATGAGAACAAATTGGGACAATGGCCATGAAGGTGACTGAAGCAGGTCCTGTGGAGCACTTGGGGATTGAACAGACATAAAATTGCCGAGGTCATCCACTGCATCCTGGACCATTGCCAGTCATCCTGACTTTTGCCTTGCCACTGGACTTTGATGATTCTGGAACAGAGAATGAGGGGGGTGATTTTGTGTAACTCTGCTTCATTTAAATGTAATTCAAACACAAGTCAAGACATTATTCCATAATGCTATTAGTCCAAAGAATAAAAAACAATAACATGCCAGAGGCAGGATTTAAGTCCAATCTTCCTTATTCAAATATTAACCCACTCTCCACAGAGCTGTACTATCTCTCAGTATAAATGTGTGTGTGTGTGTGTGTGTGAGCAAGTGAGTGTATATGGTTAGATAAATAGGTAGGCTATCTATGTAGAATCCAACAATCCTTGGAGTTTTGTTTGTTTAAGTACTTTTTTTGTTTGTTATAAATATTAATGTTAAAAAAGCACACATAAGTTTCTCTGGTTCTATTTGAAATAGGAGATAGAAACTTTGAAAGTCTGAAAGCCAATAAATGAGCTAGCTAAGCATAATACATTGTGGAGAGGATAGGGCTTTGCTAAACAAATGAGACTTGAAAAATATGTGAATACAGTGTAACAGTTTCCTGTGTATAAATACATACACACACACACACACACACACACACACACACACTTTTTTAAAAATCATACTATCCATAATGGCTAGGGAGCCATGAAGCTTACATAAAGCACCAATGTCTGTGATTCAGTGGGGGCTGGGAGGCAGGTGCTCAGTTTACACATGCATTGGTCTGTGACAGCCCACATGTCATATATGCAGCTATCAGTCTGACACGTGTATGTTGCCTTCCCTAATATCCAGGGGAGGACTTAGGGTCAAGGGCTTCCCTTAAATGAATGACAACCAGAAATGCACCCTACCTGAAATAGAACTGTCTACTCAAGTGAGAAGACAGAATCCAATGGGGATTTCTTTTATCTCCCAGCGTGGAATCCATATAAAATGGCCCACTATGGGTGAACCTTGGAATTAACTGTTTTCCTCTTTGTGCTTCTTTCCCCCCCATCTAATATTTTACCCTAACACAAAACCTTTCTTCCCACTTAAAATCCCTGAAATAGTAACCATAAATTAAAAAATTTCTTGAAATTTGATGTTTCTGACTTTTTATATTTCTGAAATTTTATACACTCCAATAAATTAATAGATAATTCAGAATCACAAAACTTCAGAATCACAGGGCAAGAAGTGACTTCTGGATTCATCCTTGTCTTTTTTCTATCTTCAGATAAGGATGGACTCTTCATTCCACCTTCCTCCCATTTTTAATGTCATGATTGCATTTCAAAGTCTTGCAATTTAGTCGTTACATTGTGGTTTAAAAAATAATTATTCCATATTAGATCACATAAAGAATGCATTGATGCAGAAAGTCCCTCAGTTACTGAAAATTGGGACCCTTCTTATAATGTAGAAGGAGAGTAAGACTTAAGTTCACAACCTAAATGTCATCATTGGCTTTCACTTCCATTCATTACACATATCCAATTAGCCAGCAAATCTTGCCATTTTTACCTCTGTAACATCTTTTGCATAGGTTCCCTTCCTCTTCTCATTTAGCATCCATATTAGGTCCTCATCACTCTTTATCCAGACTATTGTAATAAACTCCTAATTGGTCTCTCTGCCTCAGATCTCTCCCACTAAGTCATCCTCCTCAAATCCATCAAAAAGACTTCCCAAAAAATACAAAAAATGACCATATCATCCTCCCACTACCTCAATAAACTTTGAAGGTTCTCTATCATTTCTAGGATCAAATATAGCTTTTCTATGTGGCACTTACAGCTCTTTATCACCTGACCTCATCCTAACCTTTTAGCCTCATTGCACATGGCACATTACTCCACACAGTCTGGATGCCCATCAGTTGGGGAATGACTGGATAAGTTATGGTAAATGATTTCAGAAAAGCCTGGAAAGAATTACATGAACTGATGCTAGGTGAAGTGAGCAGAACCAGAATAATAGTGTTCACAGAAACAAGATTTTGTGATGCTCAATTATGGTGGACTTGGATCTTCTCAACAATGCAGTAACATAAAACAAATCCAATAGACTTGGGATGAAAAATGCCATCCATATCCAGAGAGAGAATTATGGAAACTGAATGTAGATTGAAGCATAACAGTTTTACCTTTTTATTTGTTATTTGTTTTCTTTCTTGTGGTTTTTTCCCTTTTGGCCTGATTTTTCTTGTACAACATGACAAATATGAAAAAGTTTTTAAAAGAATTGCACATATTTAACTCATATCAGATTGCTTGCTATCTTAGGGAAGCATGTGGTAAAGGATGGAGGGAGAAAAATCTGGAACACAAGTCTTACAAAATAAATGTAGATCTTTACATATATTTGAAAAATAAAATACTGTTGAATATTTTAAAAAGACCTAAAAAATGAATGTACACATGTAACCTATATCAGATTGGCTGCTGTCTTGGGGAGAGAGGGAAAAGATAAGAGAAAAAAATTGGAACTTATAATCTTACAAAAATGAATGTTGAAACCATCTCTATATGTAATTGGAAAAATAATATACTATTAAAATAAAATTTAAAAAACTTAAAATAAACTCCACATTCTCCATGGATCAGTCATATTGGTTTCCTTATTATTCCTCACATAATACTCCATTTTCTAACTCCATGCCTTTGCACTGGCTATCCTAGAACACACTCTCTCCTCATCTGGAATCTCTGGTTTCCTTCAAGATTCAGCTCAAGGGTAATTTTCCACATATGACCTTTCCTGGTCCCATATCTGCTAGTGCTTCCTCCTCCCCCAATTACTATGTGTTTACTTGTATTTTATTTTGTAGTTTATCTGTTTATGTCTCACACATTATCTCTTAAATTGTGCTTTTGTTTCTATATCTCCAATGCCTGACACATAGTAGGGACTTAAATGAGTGCTTGTTGACAAATTGATTAGAGAGTTGTCTCAAGCACCTTAGAATTTGAATGACTCACCCACTGTCACAAAGGTGGTAAGTGTAAGTGGTCAGATTTGAACATAGGTTTTCCTGACTTTAAATCCAGTACCCCCAATAGAACAATGAAGTTTTCTTAGTGATATGCTATTTTGTCTAATTGAAAAGAATCAGGCCAGTTAGCCATTTCTCACATCCCTCTGTGAAGTCAATCCATTCAAATTCTCCAGTTTCTAGATGAGATTCCTAAGCTATTGGGTTTAGTTTACAGCATAGATATATCATCATTGGCTGCCCAGATAAATCCCCAAGTGTCCTACTTCATCTGCTAGTTAGTCCACTGGGTCTTCCTGTCCCTCTAAAAGAAGCAACAATCTGCTGCTTTATAGTAAGGATCTTTCCACGGAAGCAAAGATCATCAGCTGTCATGGCCAAAGACCCTTTTCATCACAAGCAGATTATGCTGTCTTTGATGCTGCTCACAACCCCCTTACAAATCAGCACAACTGTCCAATGTATTTCACAAAGTTTCTGCTTAAATGGCAAGCCTTGTCATAATTAATCTGATGGGCAGCCAGGTCTGAGCAGGATGATGAGCAAAAATACTTGCTGAAAATAAATGGTTAGAAATTGCCCCTGCCTCCTGGATTCTTTTTACTTCCCCCTACCTCTGCTTCAAAGCAGCAAAAGAGAAGGGAAAAAAATAAAAAGATGCCAAAGTTCCCTTAATCTTTCTCAAGAAGACTCTATTAACTGCACTCTACCCTGGCTTAAGGACAAGTCAACAAGCAAAACTATAAATCAACTTGCTTTCCCTGCATATTTGTAACAAAAGATAACCTTTGAATTGTGACCTTCCCCACTAATAAATCTCAAATCTCAATTATGTAAGACTTGAGTAAATGAGTGGGGTGAAGGGGAAACATATACTAAGTGTTTACTATAGCCATTGGATAGATGATGCAGTGAATAGAGTGACAGACCTAGGGTCAGGAAGACTCATCTTCATGAGTTCAAATCTAGGCTCAAACATTTATTAGCTTCATGACCCTGGACAAGTTAATTAATCCTATTTGCCTCAATTTCTTCACCAATACAGTAAGCTGAAGAAGAATATAATAAACCACTTCAGTATCTTTGCCCCCCCCCAAAAAAAAAGAAACTCAAAAATTCTGACATGACTGAAAAATGATTGAACACAACAAAAACTAAATGCTGGAGAATCCAGATACAAATATGAAATAGTTTCTAGTTCTACTCTCAAGGATTTTACATTCTTAGAGAAAAACAACACATATAGGAGGGTTCAGCTGCAGGACAGATGGCAAGCCCTGGAGATCCTTAGGGTTCAACACTGGAGTAGATAGCAAGGTCCATGTTTCTGGAGGGCACAGCTGTAGGATAGATAGTAGGACCCATTATTCTCAAGGGTGATCATGAAGAAAGGTCATTACAGCAAGGATGACCCCTTGTTCATAGAAGAGGTTGATCACAGCCTGCACCTATTCTATTAGCTTATGAGCAGCCACATATACCCTGCTATTACAGGTCTGCAACTACTGCAGAGGAGAGAGGAAGCCTAAAGGGCAGAAGTGAGTGGTCATTCCAAGCTCCCTGCTACAGAGGAGGGGATGCTCTGAGGATCAGAGCCCAGGGACAAAAGGATTAGCATAATGGGTACAAAGAGGAAAAAAAAGAATTGAGAAAAGGATGAAGGGAAAGGGAAGCCCTCTTGGTCACAATACCAGGACACCCATATCATGATATCATTCCCTCCTGGGCACATGGCTCTCTTTCTCCAGTATACTCCATATTAAAACAGGGACAAAACAAATAAACATAGGGAAAAGCATTATGATAGGATAATAAATGGATGGTATATGCACAAATCCTAAGCCAAGACTAAGATGATCCCTGTTTTTAAAAGAAGCATCTTATCATCTATTATAATCTATTATTTATCTATTATTTTTATCCACTATTATTTATTTATTCCTAGCAAAAGGAATAATATTACAGATTGAACTCTCTGGAATGGAAGCAAGATTTTGGCAAGTCTTGAGGATTAGTCTGTGGACAAGTGGTCAGAACCCTGTTTTTCAAATGCACAGGATTTAACCCTCCATGGAAATAAACACTACACCAGGTGCACAATATCTAAAAGAAATCATGGCAGGCCTAAAAGTCAGAAAGTAGGTCCAAAAGAAATAGGATGAAATTTGCCTCTCTTCTCTATTTTGGCTTGGTTTGATTTTTCTGAGGAATCAATGTCCAAGTAAGGACTCAAAGGATATTTACTGCAGACAGATGTTTGTTTTCATTTAGTTCATGGATTTGAAGACTGCAGAAGTGGTTCAAATGACTACAGAGGAAAGTTGTAATACTGGTGAATGGGGCTCAGGCCAATGAAATCTGATATGTCTACTCAGATACAAGAATTCAGAATTTTTCTAAAGAAACTTAGGACTCAAGTCCAGAAATAGAACTATATCAAGGTAAATGGGGCTTGGCCCAAGGAGCTAAAATTTAGAGGATACCACTTCTAATCTCAGCGGGAAGTCACAAGTAATTTAGCTACTAGCATCAGATCAGATCAAACCACCTAGAGTCTTTTTCTTTTCTCCAGACTATTTGTCTAATATACAAGGGACTTTTTTCTGTTTCACTCTAAACCTTAAGGCAATTTTTTAAAAGTAGTCTAGCCAAACCAAGCAATCATTAAAACAATCTGGTACTGGATAAATAATAGAGTGATGGATCAGTGGAATAAAATAGATTGGGTAAGCAATACACAGTAGTAAAGGACCTCAGTAATCTAAGTAATAAAACCTTTTGGGACAAGAATTTTCTATTTAACAAAAACTTCTGGGAAAATTGGAAAACAGTTGGGCAGAAACTAGGTATGGATAAATCTTTCACACCATATACCCTAGATAAGGTCAAAATGTGTATGTGATTTAGACACAAATGTTGATAACACAAGCATTTAGGGGAGAAGATTTAGGGATGAGGAAGAATTTAGACAAAAAAAGAGAAAGAGCATTATGAAATATAAAATGGATAACTTTAATTAGATTAAATTAAATTTCCACAAGTAAAATCAATGGAATTGAGCTTAAAAGGAAAGCAAAAATATGGGGGGAAGGGAATTTTTACAGCAAGTATCTGAATTGGAAATTGAAAGGATGTCTATCAATTGAGAAATATCTGAACAAGATGAGGTATATGATTGTAAAGAAATACTATTGTGCTATAAGAAATTACAAATATGATACTTTCAGAAAAATCATAGAAAGATTTATATGAATTGATACAAAGTGAATTGAGCAAAACTAGAACACTGTACCTAGTAACAGCAATATTATACAACTGTGAATGATTTAGCTATTCTCAACAATACAATATCCAAGACAATTTCAAAGGACTCATAAAGAAAAATGCTATCCACCTCCAGAGAAAGAATTGGTGGAGTATAGTTGCAGATTGAAATATAATATTTTTCACTTTATTTTTTCATGGACATTTTGATTTGTGTTTTTCTTCCCACAACATGACTAATATGGAAATATTTCATAACTGTACATGTATAAATTATATCAAATTGTTTGTCATCTTAGGGAGTAGAAAGGGGAGGAAGAGAATTCAGAACACAAAATTTTAAAACATAAGGTTAAAAATTGCTTCTACATATAGTTGGGAAAAATAAATTGAAAATTTTTTAATATTATTTTCTTCACTTTTAATTAGAAAAACACATTTTTTAAAAATTCCAAGCATACACAAACTTCACAGCAGTATTTTCATGTTTGTTAAATCAAGGTAGACAACATGCATAGTGCACAAGCTAATAATTAACCCAAGAATGACTTTGAAAAAAGCTACTATTAACTTAACTGTGTCATTCTTAGGCTAATTATGAGAGGTTGTCCAGTACAGGTCTCATCCCCTTGTGCCATCTCCATCCGGATAACAACTGCCCTAAGTTTAAATATACTGAGACTGTTGAATATATACCAAGACCTAACAAACAAAATACTAATCATGTGCACAGAAAGGAGTGTCTGTGAACTCAGCCAAGTGAAGTCCAGCTTATCTGTGCTTAAAACCATCAAGGTCAGATGAAAAGATGAGATTGGCTGGTAAACAACATAGGAAGTGAAGGGTTTTTTTGTCTATATTTGCACAAGCAATTCAGCATCAAATTACACTTTGCAGGTGATGTGGTTCTGCCTGACTACCACAAATGTGGGGACAGGTGATACATGAAGGTCTGTCACAGACCCAAGAGGAACTTTGAAGGCCCTCACTCATTTCAGCACCTTCTTCACTAATTTGGTACCTGTGCTATGATCTTCTAAGAGTCTGCTCTCCTCTGCAACCAATATGGATCACAATCCCATAACACTTGAATATCTTGTAGGCTAATTAAGGTCTTACAAGATCCAAAACCATCTCCAGTCATCCTGGAGATCTTCCTATCTTCAGCAACTATTACTTTATACTGCCTCTATATACTGACAAGTATATCCTAACAAGTATGGAAAAATGTTAGTTGCCATAGAGCTATCTTGGATGTCCTTTTAAATATATAAAAAGAAAAACAACAAAAAAGTAAAAGTGCTGTTTTTTTTATTAAAACAAGAATTTAAACACCTCAAAATACAGAAATACAATGTGAAATTCTTTTGTATACTATGAATTAACTTGGCTTCTTTTCAAAGTTTCTTTTACTATTTTTTTTTTTACTATTTTTCTTCTTTTTTGATATAATCATTGAATTTTTTTTTACCTTTCAAAGACACACTGTAGGGGGAAAGGAATAATAAATTATACTTGCCAGGGATTAAGTTTTCAAATTAATATTGAATATAAACTAAAAAACCAAAATGAAATATTTTAGATGTATTTTTATTTTCTCATTTGAAAACATTTTCAAGCAAACCACTGATAATTCCCCTTAGACACAGAGTTTGAAGGTTTTCAAGGACTTTCTATGACAACAGAAGTGGAAAAGTCAAACCATTTCCTCTAATACAGTTGCTCTAAATGTATATTTCCATACAATTGACCAAAAGATGGTGCCTTAGAGGTTTCTTAATGTGATGGAAGAAGGTTCACATGTTATCCAGTTCAAATATTCCTAGAAGAAAATACTTTTTTTTTCCTAAAGCCTAAAAATGCTTAACCAAATAGGTCTTAAATGTCAGTTCTCTGGTTAGAAAGTCGTGTCTCAAAGGGTACATCTCAGAGATTCATCTTTCATATTCATTTAAGACAAACCTACTAAAAAAAACTGGCTAAATATCAGTGATATCTATACAAGCAAAGTAAGAAATAATTTTAATATACTATACCAGATAGTCATATGTAGATGTACATGTCTAAACATACACACAAGGCATATATTTGTGTCTATATACACATAAATTGATATATGTTTATCACTTTTTATTTATCAACAACATGTATTTATTAAGTAACTACTCTTTACCAGGCACTGAATTAAGGATATAGAGGGGAAAAAGAAACATTAAAGAAGAAGAAGAAGAAGAAGAAGAAGAAGAAGAAGAAGAAGAAGAAGAAGAAGAAGAAGAAGAAGAAGAAGAAGAAGAAGAAGAAGAAGAAGAAGAAGAAGAAGAAGAAGAAGAAGAAGAAGAAGAAGAAGAAGAAGAAGAAGAAGAAGAAGAAGAAGAAGAAGAAGAAGAAGAAGAAGAAGAAGAAGAAGAAGAAGAAGAAGAAGAAGAAGAAGAAGAAGAAGAAGAAGAAGAAGAAGAAGAAGAAGAAGAAGAAGAAGAAGAAGAAGAAGAAGAAGAAGAAGAAGAAGAAGAAGAAGAAGAAGAAGAAGAAGAAGAAGAAGAAGAAGAAGAAGAAGAAGAAGAAGAAGAAGAAGAAGAAGAAGAAGAAGAAGAAGAAGAAGAAGAAGAAGAAGAAGAAGAAGAAGAAGAAGAAGAAGAAGAAGAAGAAGAAGAAGGAGAAGAAGAAGAAGAAGAAGAAGAAGAAGAAGAAGAAGAAGAAGAAGAAGAAGAAGAAGAAGAAGAAGAAAGAAGAAGAAGAAGAAGGAGAAGAAGAAGAAGAGGGAGAGAGAGAAAGAAAGAAAGAAAAGTCTCTGTCTCTTTCAGTGTGACACTGTGACAGTGTGACACAGATACAGAGATAAAGACATAGTTGGAGAGAAGGGGAGGAGAGGAAGGAGAAAACCGAAAAACAGTATGATAGAAACTAGACGTTGACCAACACCTAAAACTCTGTATCAAAATAAGGTTGAAATGGGTTCATAATTAAAACATAAAGGGTGATACTAAAAGCAAAATTAGGAGAACAGAAAATCTGCCTCTCAGATTTATAGAAACAGGAGGAATTTATGGCCAACGAACAAGTAAAGAACATTATGAAATACAAAGTGTATAATTTTGATTATAATAAATTAAAAAGGTTTTGTACAAACAAAATCAATGCATCCAAGATTAGAAGGGAAACAGAAAACTGGGGGCAACTTTTTATATCCAGAGTTTTCTGATAAAGGACTCACCTCTAAAATATATAAAGAATTGCCTCAAATTTATAAGAATAGAAGCCCATTCCAAAGGGACTCACATGTGCAAAAGTGTTTGTGGCAGCCCTTTTCTTAGTGGCAAGAAAATGAAAACTAAGTGGATGCCCATCAGTTGGGGGCTGAATAAGTTATGGTATATGAATGTTATGGAATATTATTGTTCTGTAAGAAATGATCAGCAGGATGATTTTAGAAAGGCCTGGAGAGACTTATATGAACTGATGCTAAATGAAATGAGCAGAACTAGGAGATCATTGTATATGGCAACATCAATATTATAGGACAATCAATTCTGATGAATGTGATTATTTTCAACAATGAGGTGACTGATGCCAGTTTCAATGATCTTGCGATAAAGAGAGCCATCTACAACCAGAGAGAGGACTGTGGGAACTGAATATGGATCACAACATCACATTCTCACTCGTTTTTGTTGTTGTTCACTTGCATTTTGTTTTCTTATTCACTTTCTTTCCTTTTTGATCTGATTTTTCTTTTGCAGCAAGAGAATTGTATAAATATGTTTAAACATATTGGATTTAACATATATTTTTAACATGCATAACATATTGGATTGCTTGCCATCTAGGGGAGAGAGTGGGGAGAAAGAGGGAAAAATCTGAAACACAGGGTTTGAAATGCAAGGGTCAATGTTGAAAAATTTTCTGTGTATATGTTTTGAAAATGAAAAGCTTTAAAAATTAAAAAAAGAATATGTCATTCCCCAATTGATAAAAAGTCAGAGGATATGAACAGACAATTTTCAGATGAAGAAATTAAAGCCATTTCTAATCATATGAAAAAATGCTCTAAATCACTATTGATCAGAGAAATTCAAAGACAGACAACTGAAGTATCACTTAACACCTCTCATATTGGCTAAGATGACAGGAAAAGATAATGATAAATGTTGGAGGGGATGTGGGAAACTTGGACACTAATACATTGCTGGTGGACTTGTGAATTGATCCAACCATTCTGAAGAGCAATATGGAACTATGTCCAAAGGGCTGTCAAACTATGCATACCCTTTGATTCAGCAGTGTCACTATTGAGCTTGTATCCCAAAGAGATCCTTAAAAAAAAGAAAAGGACCCACATGTGCAAAAATTTTTGTAGTAGCAAGGAATTGGAAATTGAGTGGATGCCTATCAGTTGGGGAATGACTGAATAAGTTATGTTATATGAATGTAATGGAATATTGTTGTTCTTTTAAAAAAAATGATGAGCAGGATGATTTCAGAAAAGCCTAAAGGACTTTCATAAATCGATGCTAATGAAGTGAGTAGAACCAAGAGAATACTGTACACAGCAACAACAAGATTATGTGATGATTAATTGTGATGGACTTGGCTCTTTTCAACAAAGTGGTGATTCAGAGCAATTTCAATAGACTTGTGGTGGAGAGAACCATCTGAAGCCAGAAAAAGGATTATGGAGACTGAATGTGGATCAGAGCATAGTATTTTCTTCTTTAATGTTGTTGTTGATTTACTTGGGTTTTTTTCTTTCTCATTTTTCCCCTTTTGATCTGATTGTTCTTGTGCAGTATGATAAATATGAAAATATGTTTAGAAGAATGCATATGTTTTTTATTGAAGGTTTTTATTTTTAAAACATATGCAGGGATAATTTTTCAACATTTATCTTTGCAAAACCTTGTGTTCCAATTTCCCTCCCCTTCCCCCACCCCCTCTCTTAAATGGCAAGTAATCCAATAAATGTTAAATCTTGTAAAATATATATATATATATATATATATATATAAATCCAATATAGGCATTTATATTTATATAATTATCTTGCTGCACTAGAAAAACCAGATCAAAAAAGAAAAAAAATGAGAAAGAAAATAAAATTCAAGCAAACAAAAATATATATCTATATATCTATATGCAGTGGAAATCTTGGCCTTTTCAGGCTAAGGTGTTTCCCAGGTCTCAGTTTGTCTGAGGCAACAACCATTCTGTGATGATTAGGTGCACTGTGCATATATAATTATAATGTGTATAAAACATATGTCATTTACACTCCTCGCTGCCTTCCTATAAGTATTAATGAACCAACAAAACATAAGGACATATAGAAAATCCTAAAGAGGAATCCAAGAACATGGTAGTTGGGCAGCTACAATATAATCAGAGTCCCATTTAGCTTTTACTTATTTCCCCCTTAAATTGCAACTTTATGCCTGCAGAAATGTAAGGGACTGATCTTGTACCCACATGCAAGGACTATATGGACACCATCCCAAACAAAGACAAGCTGCTCATAGCCTCAGTCTGAACAGAAATGGTATTTTACTGCTTCCAAAGAAAAAGGCAAAAATAGCTCTCATCTCACTTCCACAGCTCAATTATGTTGCCCCACCTATGGTTCTAACAACATCCCAGTGCTAGTCCTAGATTGTATTCTGTTCTCATGGTATGACCTTTGACAGGTAATTTTGCATAATGAGATGCTTGCATTAAATTATCTCTGTGACTTCTCTTTTTAGAGTTTTTGATTCTTTGAGGAGATTTGGCCAATTTGTCACCTGTTATCAAAGGTAAAGATAGAAAACGGAATTGAATATTCTTGACTTCGGTATCATTTCCCTAATCATGACTCTTCCTTGTGTCTCCTATTCCTTTAGATTCTTTTATAGGCAGTTTTTCATGAGTACATCTATAACTGCAAACAGTGAAAAGGATGAATATGTATGATACTATAAAAAGTGATATAGAAAAATCAGAGAGAGGCCACATAATGATTTGTTGCTGGGGAATTGAGATAAAGGTCACCAACCTTTTTTGGTCTTCTCCAACAAGACTAACCCTTGTGATTTGCACAGAAGAAAGGAGAAAGTAATTTTTTGGACTTTCTCTATTTTAGGAAATAGAGTGCTAGGGACATTTGCTCCAAATAAGGAAAATCTGACAAAAGCTAAGAATCAAAATGAATCATAATCCAGACAAGAGTTGAACTAAAGGAGTTAGAGAAGACACTTGAGAGAATAATTCAAGAAGTAGATGTAACATTAACCTAAGATAGCCTTGCTGAGAGAAAGTTGTTCATAGCTATTGGCTAAAAGTGCTGAAAAGAAAGAGCTATATTCCTCACTGGTAAGGAAAACCTTGCTAACTACAGCATCCCTTCAAGAATGATGGAAAGAATAGCAGGTCGCCATGATGATAGCACCTAAGGTGAACACTATAGCTGAAACCCATGAAGATAAAAGATCTGGCTGAAAATGTCCTCCCCCGCAACTAATTATTACATTTCCAATAGATGATGATGATAGGCAAAAATTTGACTGACAGTGCTAAGTCCCTCCTCTACAGGGAAGAAACTTACTATCCACAGTATCCCCCAGTAAGTAGTAGACAAAGTATAAAGTGGCCCTAAGATAGATCAACAGTTCAAGACAAGTAAAACTGGAAATCTAATGTCCCATGGGGAACAGCAAGAGCAAAACCCAGGAACAATAGGATGTGATAGTTGGCTTGAAGAAGACCAGAAAAAGTCTTATGGCATTATCAGAACACATTAACTGATATTTATCATGAGAAATATGAGTAGTCCTTCCATTAGTGTGCTCTATGTGTCCCTCATGTATGCATGTTTCCCTATGTATGTTCACTCTTCCCATTGATATATATGTATTTGAGGGAAAGTGAACTACAGAATCATGAGAAGGAAATTCCATTATTACTTTTGTTATTACATTTCATTAAATGTTATTACTTTAAGCTGAGCTCTTTCACTGACTAATAAAGAGGCTCCATGAGGTATGGGTTTTTGATTCATAAATTTCTTATAATCTTCCTAGGGTTTCATGGATGAAAGGAATTGGGCATTATTATAACTACAAATTTAAAGCATTATCCCTTTATTATATGGCATTTTATTTATCTAAAAATAAGGAAGAAACATTTATTTTACAGTGAAAGGTAGCTTGAAGAGAAATAGTTTGAAAATCAAAGAGAAAACAATTCCTCAAAAAAAAATTTACTGAGAAGACCTGAATGTAAGCAGCTCAGAGGCAAAAGCACCAACTAATGTTAGAGATAGCTACAGCATATTTCCCAGAATCTAATTTGAATATTGCTATTTGTGGAATTTGGGGTTTGGTTACTGAAAAACTCCAAATCAATGAAATGGTTGGTAACCATAGGAAAACTGTACATTAACCATTTTGAGTTGCTCAACCTAAGTTAAAGATATGTGACTTCAATAGACTAACGGATAGACCTTATAATGGGAATTCAGGTAAAGTACTGCAGTTGTGGTCCAGTAGATATTGAAAATGTCTGGCCAGAAGTGCTAAGCAGGCTTCAATTTGAGGGATCAGAAGCCACAGAATGAGAAGTTAAGATTTCTTGAAAAGTCAGCCAAGAAGTCAGAAGAGAAGCATAGAAGTAAAAGAAGCCAGTGGAACTGAGAAGCTGAGAGGAACTGAACACAGTTGATAATAGCTGATGAGAGACAGGCTCTCTCTGTAGTTACTGCATGTAATTGATCTTATTGGAGGAACGCTTTGATGCTGAGAGCTGATTGGAAAAGATAGTACCCCATGCTGTTCAACAAGCCAGCCAGGGAAAAATCTGCCTTGCTTGAAAGCTTGAGAGAGAGGAAACCCCTTCAATTGGGGACTTGCCTTCATTGCCTTTGCTGTCTTCTATGGCTCAAGAAGGGAAAACCCTTCAAAGTCTATAGAGAACAAGATCTGAATAGACAGGCAGATCCCAGGATCAAAAGGGATTTCACTGAACATCATGCTGCCTCAATACCTAGCCAAGGGAATGGATCTAGAAAACTCTGTAAATCTCAAATTTGCGAATTGATTTTAGCTAAAAAGAGCTTAAGTAATATAATTTTTGCAAAGAGAGAGAGAGAGAGAGAGAGAGAGAGAGAGAGAGAGAGACAGAGAGAGAGAGAGAGAGAGAGAGAGAGAGAGAGAGAGAGAGAGAGAGAGAGAGAGAGAGAGAGAGAGAGAGACAGAGAGAGAGAGAGAGAGAGAGAGAGAGAGAGAGAGAGAGAGAGAGAGAAGCAGAGAAGTAGTTTCATCTAGCAGAAGACCATAGAGGCTCAGAAAAGGAACAAGTGATACATAGTACAGATTGCTCTCTCTAGATGTGTGATCCAAGCACATAAATTTCCCTATATATGTGTTTCACTGTTAGATTTCTGGAAATTTGTGCTCACTCTTTTCCCCCAGGGATATTGTGTGTATTAGTAGGAGAGTGTGACATAAGTGTATGAGTGAACCATTATATCTTAATTATTCCTGATGTTATCTTCTATTGAATAAATGTTATGTTATGATATTTTTGCTTTGATTTTATTGGTTAATAACAATTTCATAAAGAGCTCATGGTGCCATTCTGATTAGTGAGCATAAACAGGAAGCACACTAGTGGGGGCTCAGGAGCTAGAGTTGTGAGTATAAACATGAATTCTCCTCTCACAAGAGTAATTTCTATGCCTCTAAGAATGAGTTGTAGCATCATGACCACCCCCTCTGGGAAAGCACACCAACCTGCTAGCAAGTTTGGTGAATGAGCCAGCCCCGGTCCAGAAAGAAAGAGACTGGTGAGAATGGAGGGAATCTATGCCTTTTATACCCATGCTGCACAAAGAACAATTCTTGAACCATATGAGACTCGGCACTATGTTCTGTGTTAAGTATATGTGTGTGTAGATATATGCATGTGTTCATGTGCACATACACAACTATGTGTCACTCCTCAAGTCTAGGTGACCCACACCATAATTCCCTGCTCCAGTTTCACCACTGCTGCCATTCCAGCATCTAATCTCCCCTGGCTGGAGCCAGGAGGATGGGTTCTTCAGTAGCACAATCCAAATGAAAAGTTGCAGTTTAATTCTTGGACTGAAATGAAGCCCAATTGGAAAGACACCAGTCACTAGGGTATTGTTAGTGCCTTGAAATGGCCAAGAGGGATTGCTGATGCTGCAAATATCACTCCAAAGGCAGAAATTCTATTTGAATTACTAACATAACAGATGTTTGCTAGGATCTACCACACAGTCTGCTTACACGGTTATGCTAATTTGGCAGCGTTTCTCTTCAAGTTAACTCTAAGTCATTAGAACCCACAGCTAGTAGGTCCTTCTGTCTAACTAATAATTGCCTATTATTGATATTAATTAACATTTTTTGCACCTTCCCTCAGTTTTGACCTAATATCTGTTGGTAGTCTAATCACAATGGCCTATTAAAAGTCAAAATACAAAGGCCTATAGCAGTCACGAGCCATTTATCAAAAAGCAAACAAGGCCAATTAAACAGGCAGCCAGACAGTTGTCTTGATTTGCCGCTGACTGTTTCTTGATCACCATTATAAATTGCTAATAGGGCAGAAAGTGCTAAGCAGTGTGCATCTGCAGGGGGGCAGTTATTGCTCACTCCCCGCCTGGTGACAGGTGAGAGAGAGGCTAGTGATGGTCTTATTGATGTGAACTGCCCATCAGTTGGTAGTTATTGTTAAAGTTCATGATGCTACAGCTGATCCCTTCCTGCTGAGAGTCAATCAAATTAATTAGTGCTAGAAATTCTTCTTTATTATTTTAGAGCACGGGTACAGAGGAAGTCCTGTAATTTGGATCTAAAGGCAATAGCAAGAGGGAAAAAAAATCTTCATGTATTACAGGGTGGGAAAAAAAAGTCAGATATTGCTTCTTCCATTATTTTATAATAAGGGCTGCGGCTAAAGGTTTTTATAGGCACAGATCAAGAGATCATAATAGAAGCATATTGACAGATTTTTTTCTGCAATACTCCAAGGGACTGGCTGTAGCAGGAAAATATATCAAAACCTTATCATCAGAGCTGAGATCTTCTGTGAAAAATCAATAAAGAGTTATACATGGTTTGAGTTTAAACAGTTCTCTGTAGTCATTTAAACATAGTGCATCTGTGCAGCCTTTTACCTCTGGAGACTGAGGTAGCCTAGCAACTGCAAGGCTTAAACCGATTAACTACAAATGAAGTACTGCACGCCTATCAAAGCAATTGTTCATGGTTGCCTTTGTTGCAGGGACTAAGCTAATTGAACATGATACAGTATGAAAATAATTAACACCCATGAGTTTGTTAATTGCCTGTTAGCATTACAACACAGTCTCTTGGTTTCTTTTTAACTTGCTCTTTTGCAGGTTCTTACTCCCTTAAAAGGGTGCAGGACCTATTTAACTGGCAATGAGATCTTACAGCATATTAACCCTTTTCAACTAAAAGGGAAGAGAATGAAGCCAAAAAACAAAAACAAAAACAAAAAAAAAACCAATGCACCATGCTAACATGTTAGCATGCTCTTGTCAAAGACAAGCTCCTACTTTGTCCATGCCTTTTCCAAACATCAAAAATGTTTTTTATACAAACTGTACAAACTGTATCTATTTGTTGAGGGGGGGAGATTGCTGATTTATTTCAAGCAATTTAGTCATTATGAATGCTTTTGCAAAAGATCTTTTGTGGTTCCCTTTATTACTCAGCTGCTCTGCCTTCTAGAGTGAGCGATAAATGTCTTTTAGGGTTGGAATATTAATTGACGGCAGCATCTGGTCAGCAGCTGACCTGCTCCAGTTGTCTTGCTTTCACTGAGGAGTCAACAAAGAGCCTTGGCTGGTTCTGTTTACCAGGCCCTTGTTTTCCCCTGAAAAGGGTGTGCTAAATGAACCCCACTTTATCTCTGCCGGATGGATATCCACTTGAGTGCCAAAAAATCAATTGGGCAGCAAAATCTGTTAATCTACAGCAAATTTAAGTGAAGGGTAATTTCAAATAGAAATTTCAATCATTGCCTTTTTTGAAAGAGCATTCTCTACCACTTCCACCCCCCACCCCTGAATCTTTACTATAATTCTAGGACATATAGGGCTAGAACTAACCATGAGAGTCATCCAAAGCCAAAAGAAGGATGCAGATAAAAAGGAATTTGTTTTTTAAGGAGGAATGGAGAGAAGAGAAAAGCATTAAGAAGGCACAAGTGATTAACACTCAGGTGCTATAGACTCAGCTTATGCTCAAGAGTGACTTTTCTTCTATTGAAAGGAAACATCTTGCTGATGTCACAATTGTTTAATACAGCTTTGCTTAAGTGATCCTTAGTTTTTTAGCTGTTATTGTGTCATAGTTAATACTTGCTGGAAAGCCATTCCCTGGAGGACTACTTCTAGTGCCCAATTACAAGATCTATCATCAATCATAAGTATTATTTATTCAACAAAATGAATTGCTAATTAATAACTGATGAGCATTATGGCCTTGAAGACTGTAGCACTATTAATTATGGTTGGCAACTGGGAACCAGCCCGTGAAAGGGGCCTACCTGGCACATTTTCACAACAATTAGCACCGAATGGTTTCCCGGCACATGTCTGTTAAGATCACCAGGGAAAAAGGTTTGTTTTTACTCCTTCTCCTTTAGAAAGTTATGAAGCTTTCCAAATAGCAACTCTGTCTCATTTAAGGAATTAGCTGATCCAACATAGATATATCTCTGAACTAGGTTCCTCCAGTGCCTCATCACTTCAAGCAATGAGAAGCAAAATGCCTGGCACAGGCCACCGAAAGGGAGATCTGGCACAGGGTCCTGCCTACAGGGAGAGGGCCTGCTGCAAGGCTCCATCCCAGCAATGCGGCGACAGTATGGCTGGTGGAATGCTGCCCTTGTTTCTCATTTGGAATCTGATTGTTGTTCATGTTATGCTCCAAGAGAACTAGCACATGGTAGCAAAAATCATTTTACCAACATTCTCAGACCAACTGCCCTTGGCTATCTGCAGCAGAGTGGGAACTCACAGGATATTAGCTTAAGGACCTTTCTTTACTTGGGGATGGATGGAGAAGAATAGCAAAGAAATGCCTCCTTGTTGGACACTCTGAAAGGGAAATGAAAACATGTTTATGATAACTAAAATTTATGTAGCACTTTAAGCACATGTATTTTCCCATTAAATTTTCATAACAAGTCTGGGAGTTAGGTGCCATTATTATCACTATTTTTACACATGAGAAAACTGAGGCACAGAGAGGTCAAGTAACTTACTTGACCTATGACTTGGTCAGAGTTACTCATCTAGGAAGTATCTAAGGAGGGATTTGAATTTCAGTATCTTTGACACTGAGTCCAGCATCTTTCCCACTCCCACAATAATTTTAGGAAAATTCCTTGTACTTTGAGACATATGTCTCATTCCTCATTATTTATGTTTTAAAAAATGAATCAGTTAACTGAATAATTTAAGACATTTTATTTTGATTATCTTAGAGTTCTAGATTCACTTTTTGTCCTAAATTGCTTCATATCTACCTCACTTGGTGTTTGCATCAATACAACCAACGGTTTTATTCAAATTCAGCAACAAACATTTATTAAGTGCCAACTGAGTTGCCAGAAACCACTGGAAACTAAATAATAAATAAGGAAGGTCCTGCCTTCAAGCCATTTGCAACTCAGGGTTCTCTTCCAAAAGGGGAGGAACTATTTCCTAACCTTTATTTTTTAAAGTACTCACCTGTGATTTCATCCCAGCAGTCAATACACAGTGCAAAAAGTTCCTCCACTCCTGCCTGCAAAGGAGTGTAAATAATCTTAGAGAGCTCCCTGGAGTACTAAGAGATTATACTAGTACTCATGGTACTGCAATGATTCAATGTCAAAGGCTAGACTAGTATCCAGGTCTGCTTCATAGCAAGGCTAGCCCTCTATTCATTACAATGTTTACTCTTCCATTTACCAACTCCTAAAAGCTATTGCCTTAAAAAAATTATCTAAAGTCAGATACATACTAACAGAGTGGAGAATTGAGACAATTGTTGTTATTTATCCTTTGTTCTCAAAGAAACCATGACAAGAAGGAGTTAATGCCATGACATGCAAGTGAATTGGATTCTGCATAGGTCAAGCAAAGAAAAGAATATACAGTCTCTGGCATATAGATGTCTCAGACACCTAAAGTGCTATGGATAGACCTGGACATGGAATAAATAAGACCTGAATTTAAATCCAGCTCCTGACACTTACTATCTGGGTAAGGGGCAAGTCACTTAATCTCTATTTGCTCAATTTCTTTATTTGCAAAATGGGGTTAATAATAGCATCTTACCCTACCACGCTCTCCTCAGGATTATTGTGAGGTTCAAATAAGATAATAATTGTAAAGCACTTAGCACAGTGCTTGGCATATAGTAAGTACTATGTAAATGTTAGCTATTACAATTATTATAAATGTAAATGTCTATGTAATGCTGTTCCTATTACTTAAACTGCCTCATTCTTCTCATCTCTAAAATGGAAATAATAATAAAAAAACTACCTTCCAATATTGCTGCAAAGTAAAATAAAATAATATTTGTATAGTGGTTTTATAAACCTTAGAGAGCTATATAAATACTAACCATTATTATTTTTATTATGATTATTAGGTGATATTCCATTACCTTGATAATGTCATGAGTCTAGAAAGGAAATTCAGATGAATTTGATTAAGATGGCATGGGGTAGAAGCGTGTGTGAATTGTCTGGTTTGTCTATCTACATTGATAGTGTACAGTGGACACCTCTTCTAATGTTATATAAGCATAAGAGTAATTTTCTGATTATCTCAAGGAAAAGATTTTTTTTTAATTTAAGTGGAAATTATCTAGGCAATTGTCTTAAATCTATATTTTTCCAGGGTAAACCTGGCGTATGCCTAATGGGTATGTTCAGCCTGCACACGAAAGAAAATAAATAAATAACAGGTGCACTGCCCCTCCAGATGGCATGATTATGGATGAATATAGTTTATTTTTGGCCTTACAAAATTAAGAATTAGAAAGGCTGATAGAATGAACTGAATGTTCATGAAACAGTTCATCAAGGCAGTCTTCCCCGATTGTTCCTGAATTTCTACTCTTACAATAATATAAATTCAAAAGTAGTTACAATTAAGCAGAGTTTTGTCAGCTTGCAAGTTGGCAAGATGCTTGTCTCCTAGAAGACAAAGACTATTTCTCTTTTTGTTTTCTCCTTGGCCCACAAATGTAGACTCTTAATAGTTCTTAGTTGGTAAGAATACAAGCTCCTTGAAAATAGGCACTATCTTAGGCTGAGAGCAGGCAGACAAAAAAGGAGCTGTATCCCCAACATTTGTTGAGTGCCTTAAATATGCTAGATGCTCAACAAAACTTACTGAATTAAATTCAAAGATCACTGGACTATAAATCTGAAGGCATACTCTTTCACTTTCAAAGTCGCATGAATTAAGGTAAAACATTTTACCATTTGCAACTGGTTTCCTCATCTGGAAAATGGAAATGATAATTGTGAGTTGGGATCTACCTATCATAATTGTTGTGTGTGTCAAATTAGAAAGTACACATAAAAGCACTTTGAAAATCATTATTTTAAAGACAATATTTCTATTTATTCCTAGCACACATTATTCCCATCTCCTCAAGCAAATTGCCTAAGACACTCTTAAGTGTCTACAGAAGGAAATATCTCTAATCAGACACCACTCTTGAAGAAGTAAAATGTGAGCAAGAGTAAAGTAAGCAGAATCAGGATAACATTGTACATTGTAACAACATTTTGCTATGATCAACTTTGATAGATTGTTCTTTTCAGCAATACAATGATCTAAGACAATTCTGAAAGACTCATGATGGAAACTACTATCCACATCCAGAGAAAGAACTATGGAGTTGGAATTCAGATTGAACACTTTGGCTTTTTTTTTTTGTTTTTTGTTTTTTCTTTCTTGTGGTTTTTCCCCTTTGTTCTGATTCTTCTTTCACAACATAACTAATATGGAAATATGTTAAATATGATTGTACATGTATAGCTATTTCAGATTACTTGCTATTTTGGGGAGGGGGGAGAGCAAGAAGGGAGGGAGGAAAAAATGGAAATAAAAATCTTATAGAAGAAAATGTTGAAAACTATTTTAACATGTAATTGGAAAAAATAAAATACTATTAAGTGAGGGAAGATGTAAGCAGAAGAATCATTTTTATTAAACTTCCTAGATGAAATATTCATCTAGGAAATAGTATTATTTTATATTAAAAACCAGGCAGAGATGCCGATACCAAAAAAAAAAAAAAAAAAGACCTAAAAAAAATCATTCCATCAGAAGCAGCTAGGTGGTGTAGTGGATAGAGCCCTGGAGTCAAAAGGATCTGAGTTCAAATGCAGCCTCAGACACTTGATAATTGCTAGTTCTTTGATTTAGGCAAGTCATTTAACCCCAACTGTCTCACCAAATAATAATAATAATAATAATAATAATAATAAATCATCTCATCAAATTTTACCCTTATAAGCAGAATTGAAAGGATATGATGAGGAGGAAACTGAGGAAGGGTAATGACTTGCTTGAAGCAAAGGGTAATGACTTGCTTGAAGTGACATAGCCTAACTACAAATCCAGATCTTATGGCTTCAAATTCAGTGCTTTTTCCATTATACTACTCTGCTCCAATCACCAATTGGAAGATTACTTCTCCAAGTGGGTGTAGGCATTCTAGAAGTCAGCCTCCCAGAAGTCAATGAGAATTTGTTGAACCTTGTACTTTACATAGGCAAGGATCAAGTCCTCCTTTACTATTTTTATTTCAAAGTCCTACAAGTAACATGCCTAATTCAGGAGCTCATCTAAACCAGAAAATAATATTTTTATGAAGTGACTTTGTTCCTTGGAAATTTCCTAAAAATTTTTACTGTATGACAACAACCTATGGAAGCAAAACTAGACAGTTTTTAATATATCTGATAAAAGTCTCAGGGAACAAAATTCAATTGCAAAAGTGCATAAATTATACAGAAGTAGTACAAAGCTGAGAGAACCCATTGCTAAGTAGCATAATTGTTAAATAGCCTAATTTCTCAAATCTCTGGACTAAAACTGCCTCATGTTCTCCTTTCAGTACCATTTAGAAAGATTGGAGGATTCAGGCAAGAAGTAGTATTAAATATAAGATCAAAGGATTAGAAAATCCCCTTCACCTCACTTTACAGATATATGAATTGCCCAGCCCTTCCCTCCCACTCCCTGTTAGTATTTCTTTCATTCAGACCCCAAATAGCCTTGGCAAGACAAATGAAAAATAACAGATGTTTCGTTCCATCTGGGACCTACCCAAATAAAATGCCATTATTGTTCATTTATATAGACCTCTATGGTTTAAGATATGGTTATCTTGGAAATTATACTTCTCTCAATAAAAAAGGGCATTTATATCATGCTTTAGAGTTTTTATATAGCACTTTACAAATAGGATTTCCTGTTAGTCTTGCAACCACCCTGTGAGGTAGGTATCTAAGTATTATCTTCATTTTACGTATAAGGAAAGTGAGGTTCAGAGAATTTGGTCACTTGCCCTTGGGTAAACAGCTAGTCAAGTGTCAAAGGAAAATCTAGATGTAGACCTGGCTAACTCCCATCGTAGTCCTCTCTCTTCGCTACAACACCTGCCTCTTGTCGGCAGCTTCACAGCAGCAGAGTTTCCCAGCTGTTCTCCTTAAAAGCAGGTTTAGAATCTAGTAAGGTATTCCCCATGGACAAAAAAAAAAAAAAAAAAAAAAAAAAAAAAAAAAAAGACATCTGATAAGTCTTTATTCCCTTCTGGTAAAATCTTTCCTTGATTTTTGTCTACTGGATAAGAACTATGAATTGCATGGGTGAGAAAGGAAAAAAAAAATGTTTCCCTTTCTATTTAATGAGTATTTTGTTATAATGAATTTTAGGTGGAATGATGAATGGTAACAAGAATCAAGAATAAGAAAGAAGTACGGATATTGTGCTTGGCTTTCTGCATTATCTTTTTTTTTTCCTTATTTGGATTTCTCTAATTGGAGGAGATATTTTAAGAGATTTGAAATCGGCAAGCTAACTCTGGGGGAAGTATAGTGACACACTTTTCAAAGACACCAATCAGACAGAAGGGATATGTCAGTCTTCACCAATTCATGCCTCTTGAATGTAGTTGTAGTGTGCAGGGGAAAAATATTTCTTTGCTACTTGGGGACAGTGACAATATTGATCTTTACAGAGGGCCTTTTGCTTAGGATGAGGTGTCTGGTAAGGGTGACTTATCATAATACAAAATCTTATCTGAAGACAAGGATGATTTTTTCCCCCCTAGAATCTCTTCTGATTTTTTTTAAGCTACATTCTATCTTATGTGTAAGATAGATCTGTTATGGAGTTAGATAAGCTATAATCGATGTCAGTAGAAAATTGCAAAATCGTTGGGCTAGAATGGTAAGGAGTTTGCCTCCCTTTTCCTCCAGAAGTGCTAGAAAATAGCATGGATAGAAAAATGTTCTCTGATTGCTACCATTTTTCTATTTTAACAGATTCCTTTTAGTAAATACAAGTTGGATCTAGTCTCACAAATGAAGCATTTATCAGGGAATAAGCCAACTTATTCCTGGGGTCTTACAAGGACAAGCAATATAGCCCACAGGAGGTAAGTAAGTTTCTGAGAGAGCTAACAGGAAATAATATGAATCAGCCACAAGAGTTCATAAATAACCATAGCTTAGCAAACTACTTGGTCAGAGCATCTCTGAACCATGTTCTGCCTAAGAGAACTTGCTCCCAGGCAGAACAAGTGGTCTATAGAGATAACCTCAAACCTCAGTTAGACTAAACTAAACTTTTCACCCTGTCTGGTAAAAATCCACATGTTCTAAAAATCAAATAGAAAGTCAAAACTATTCTAGACTGAGTCTATTGCCTTATAGATGAAGAAACTGAGACTCGGCATTCTTAAATCAATTATTCAACCAACAATAATTTATTAAGCATCAAGAACTGGGCTTGGTATTGCATTGGGAATTAGGCTACATGGACAAAGAATAAAATAATCTGTACTTACTGGGAATCTACATTCTAATGGGAGACAACAGATCAATGTGCAACTATATGTAGAATAAATACAAAGTAGTTAAATACACATTACTTTGAATACAGTATTCACAGTTAAAGGCATCAGGAAAGACTTGCTCAAAATTACACAACTAGTAAGTAGAAGTCTTAGGATGTGAATCCAAGACCTCTAACTACATATCCATCACATTTACTCTAAAGTCAGGTGGCCCAGTGGATAAAGCACTCATCTAGAGTTCGAATGTGGCCTCAGACACCAGACAGCTGTGTGACCCTGGGCAATTCATCTAACTCTGTTTGCCTCAGTTTTCTCATTTGTAAAATGAGTTGGAGAAGAAAATGGCAAATATTGCTGTATCTTTGCCAAGAAAATCCCAAACTGGGTCATGAATTGTCAAGCACCACTGGAAAAGAACTCAACAACAGCAACACTACCCCATACCTCTAGTGACCAGCTATAGTAATTAATTTGCTATTCTACATTTTCTTAACCAAATTTCTTGGATTCTCTCAGGCTGTCTGGGTTTCATCTGTAACCTGGAACTGAACTCCTTGCCTTGCTCACTTGATCTTGTTTATTCCAATAACACAAACTCTTTCTGGCAGCCTCCAGATCAAAATTCCTTGTATTGTTCTCAGCAAAATCAAGTCCAGAACTGCCTGCTTGTTAGTCAGTATGAGGAAAGTTTCATAAAGCTCATTGTGGGAAGGGCAGAAGGATTCTTAGCCTTTCCTATAGGCACATATCAACTTTTTTGAAGCTAATAGATGTGTTCTAGCCATGCAAGTTTATCTAAATTTTTCCATCAGGTAAGCCCTGAAAGTCTATGGGGATTCTAAGGTAAGAGAGACAAGAGCACAGCTCTTAAGAGTAAGACTACAGTAACAGCACCTGGTCTGTGGAGCTGTCCATGAAACAACTTTGGCCATGTGTGTAAGGAGCAAATGGCTTACTGTGATCATCAGCAACTTTGGCTCAATTTATTTTCTGCTTTACTCAGAAGAAAGTCTAGGTGTCAATAACACCCCCTCCCTCCCAGCACAACAGTTCCAGAAGACAATGGATGCCAGATTCTGTGTCTGACACAATAAGATGAAGAACTAAGTGAACACAGGTGCCATGGAAAAACAGCCATGGGATGCAAATAGCAAAAAACAGAACCTTTATTCACTACACAAATATATCTTGGAAGGAAGGAATCTCTAAGATTCTGCCCCTGGTGCAGGAGGACTCTTGGCTGTCAGAAAAAGCAGTTGTATATAGGGACCATGTCTCTGTAATGATCATAGTACAGCTACAGGAAACATGAAGGACTATTTCTCTACCATGATAAAATAGAGAATGGTGGAGGCAAGTAGCCAGTATGTACATATGTCAACCACTCTGCCTACAGCCAGAGGCAGCTGCTCTCAATCCCTTCCCAGCATCAGTAAATGAAAGCAGATGGAGAGACAAAGACAAACACACAAAGACAGAGAGAGAAGGATGGATAGATAGATGATATATACATATATACATGGATGGATGGATGGATGGGTGGGTGGATGGATGGATGGAGATAGATGAAAAATAGATAGATGGATGGATAGATAGAAGGATAGATAGATATTTAGATAGAAGAATGGATGGGTAGATAGATGAGAGAAATAGAAGGATGAACAGAGAGAAAGACAGAGAGAGAGAAAGAGAAGAGAAAGGAGGGATGTGTAAAGATAAGAAGATATAATACTGCCCTATAATACTGGAGTATTAAAAATCAGTTCTGGGTACTACATTTTAAAAAGGGAATTGATCAACTAGAGAGTATCAAGAGGAGAGCATCTAGGATACTGAGTTCTTTCTATATGACAATATCTGAAGAAACTAGTTCTGGTTATTGTGGAAAAGAGAAGATTTAGGGACAGTTAGGTGGTGCAGTGTATACAGCACTTGCCTAAAACCAGGAAGAACCAAGTTCAAATCTAGCCATAGATACTTACTGTTTGATCATAGGCAAGTCCCTTAACCTCCAATTGCCACCCAAAAAGGAGGTATGCTGTCTCCCTATAGCCTAAAAAATTAAGTATTCATATTTCTCCTCAAGGGAGGCCCTGGAATGTAGTGTGATAGAATATATTTACAATCCAGAGGTTGTTGTAGTTATTTAGTCATTTCAGAAGTGTTTGGCTGGCCATGACCCCATGTGGGGTTTTCTTGGCAAAGATACTGGAATGGCTTGCTATTTCCTTCACCAGATCATTTTACAGATGAAGAAAATGAAGAAAACAAGGTTAAGTAATATGCCCAGGATGATACAGAAATTAAGTATCTGAAGTCAGATTTGAATTCAAGATGAGTCTTTCTGACCTCAGGCTTGACACTGTCTTGAACCACTTAGAAGCCCTCCCACCTCATCCCAAAGAACTTGAGTTCAAATCCCAGCTCTGCCATTTATTACCTATGTGATGAT
The DNA here is from genome assembly GCF_902635505.1 of Sarcophilus harrisii. Lineage (NCBI taxonomy): Eukaryota > Metazoa > Chordata > Mammalia > Dasyuromorphia > Dasyuridae > Sarcophilus > Sarcophilus harrisii. The sequence goes on along the minus strand of NC_045428.1, from coordinate 397,055,080 downwards.
GTTGGACAAGATACTTAACTTCTCTGGCCTCAGTTTCCTCATTTGTAAACTTGGGGAAGTGGACTAAATAACCTCCAAAAGCCCTTCCAGAACTAAATCTATGACATGGCTAGGTGGTATGATGGATAAAGAGTCAGGAAGACTTGAATTTAAATTTTATCTCAGATATTAGTGGGTGACCTTTGACTAATCATTCAATTTCTTTCAGCCTCAGTTTCCTTATCTATAAAATGGAGATACAGCAATGATGTGAAGATTAAATGAGATGAATAAAATATTTTGTAAATCCTAAAGTACTATATGAATGCCATTATTATTATTATTATTTATGATCCTATGACCTTTCTGTGCTTCTGGAGAACAGGGAGAGATAACTGATGAGGGTTTGTCTTGTTGATAGATGGGCAGACAAGCTAACACTCCTTTCTTAGTTTACAACAAAAGCCTTGAAGTGAAATCTGACTTCTGGCATCTCGGATTCATGGGACTAAGAAGGCTAAAGTTTTCCCTGGGATTAGATTAGAAAAAGAATAAGCAAAGGAGGCAGAAAAAAAAAAACATGTACAATTTCCTATCATGTGTGTGTGTGTGTGTGTGTGTATGTCTCCCCTTGTAACTGGGACAAAGTTTTATGGAAAAATTAAAGCTCGCCAAAATTTACCCCACATAAACCTGGGACAGTTTGTTCAGATCTCTTTAACTGCTGGAGACAAAGGAATTTCATTTTCCCTAAACAGAATTTAAGTTAAGACAAATCCTGAAAGGGAAGCTGAAAATTCCATATGAGTCACTGGTCAAATGAGCAAAATACTATCCATGACTATCAAATTCTGGATAGTTCTAGGCGGTTCTCTGGGGTCTAGTCCAGTATTACCACCTTCACTTCTCCACCCCACCCACACATAAGTACATATTCAGTGAAGTGCTATGTTCAGACATCTTTGATCTTGTTCCAGAGACATCCTGATTTTTTTTTTTTTTTGAATGGAAAACAAAAATTTAACAAGGAAAATTCCACAAGGAAAATATGAGATTGGAAGAAGCTTTGGAGGAAAATAAGATAAACTCAATTGTTTTCTTTAATAACTTACCTATCTCACATGGCCAATGGGAGGATAGAGGACTTAATATTTTTGTTTCTTTGGATGAAAATAATGGGGTAGAAAACATAAGAAAAGTTTCTCCAAGACTAGGATTGTTTCTCCTTCTGAATATTACAAGAGGAGGATAAAGGCAACACACAAGGACAAAAATGTTCCCCAAAGTCAGCCTTAGCCATACATTGCCTTATATCCTAACCCATACAAACCTAACACCAGAAACTGTTGCTAAGACATGCTTTCTCATCAATGGTCTTTCAAAACTCCTAGCTTAATAGAATCTTCTCTCAAGAGCCCTGATAAGAGGATTACAAAAGATAACAATTATTTTTTTAAAAAAATAAAGACTTCCCTATAAATCTACTTTCTTTTCACTTTCCTTAATATTTTCTTAATCTTTATTCAGCAAAGAAGCTAAAGGCAAAATGTTCTGAATTTAACATAAAATTTTTTATGTTAATGGATTCCAAATAATCATTTAATCCATTTATATTTAAATCTTATCACATAGAAAGACAGCCTCTTTCAGATAAAACTCTTCTTGAATTCTAAGACTGAAGGTTTGAAAATACTGCTCTCATCTTTGTCTCTTTAACAATATATCTGTGGAAGTTGGCTGTAGTCCACAGAGAAAATACCATTAGAGGACTTGGTTTGTACCTCTATTGTATACTTACCATGAATTTCCACCTATCTATATTGATAACTTGCTTGTTATAATATATATATGTATATATATATATATATATAAATTAATAATGGAGCTTTGCCTGTAGTAGGCGCTTAATAAGTTTGTTGAAGCTAAAGCTCTGGTAATTCTGAGTCCCAGATTGCTGATTTAATAATCATCTGGTTCCATTAAAATCAGTTTCTTTCTTTTCCTAGAGAAAATATATATCTTAATCATTGTTCTAAATGAAATGCTAACTCTTAAGCTAAAGATACAAAATATTCTGAAAAGAATAACTATAACTTAAGCCATCTTAATAATTAATATGTCCCCACTGTCAAGAACAGCAATAGTGAAAATAAGAAAACCATGGAAGAGTTGCTTCTGTGCTCTTTGTGCCACCTCTTTAGGTACTTCTCTCTACTCTTTGACCCCACATCGTCTCCATATTCTTTCTTGTTCCTTATTCTATTGTCAAGGGCCTTTCTCTCTCTAATAGCTGTCATAACTTCCTTGAAGCATTAGTAAATAAAAGCTGAAGATATCCCATCTCTTGTGGATATTGTCTTTTAATAGAGGACCTTTCATGATCTCTAGTCCCAAAGGAATGAGTCCTTATGGAATTTCAAGCACAATGGTAGATTGTAGGGGGAAGAGAAGGAGTATTTGGAAGGACAGAATTAGGAATAGAATTTGCAAAGAGGTCAATGAAACGGCTCAAGAAAGGCTCATGGAAAGAAAACATCCTAATGGTTAGAGATATTGAAAAATGGAATGGACTTCTTTAGTCAATAAGACCTTTCTTGAACTGGGAGATCCCCTTGAATGTATATGGGATATATCATAGGATTATTTTCAGATGTAGTTGGACTAGAGGACCACAAACTATGGGCAACTTTGTAATTCTGTGATTCTACAAATTGTTGCATGATCAGGTTGAATGTACAATAGTGCAGATATCAAAATGAATGGATCAATTGAACCATAACCAAGTTCACCCATAGTGTGGCAATATAGTTTACAATAAGAAAACAGAGAAGAGAGAAAGAATTATGCTAATCTAAAGGAAATACAAGTTACAAGCAAGTCTAGTGTTTTAATTAAAATAGAAAATGTGCACAAAACTAGAATTCTCAAAGAAATTTTAATTTTTATATTTGTAGGCAACTTCTCTGTAGTGCTTTTTTCTCAACTATAAAATGGAGAAAGTAGTATGCTAACTATCTCCCAGAGTTATTGGGATGAAAGTACTGGGTAAATGTGAGCTATCATAATTATTGCAGCAAATACAGGAAAAGGATCCACTTTGCCAGAATGTTGTGAGCCCTCCACAAATAAACATGGAAAGGTGCTAGAGGAAAGAGGGTTTCTAGAAGAAAACTAGGGCTGCTGTGGTAAATAAGCCACAAAGGGGCCAAAAGTTTCTAGGTTACATAGGTGGCAGGAAAAGATGGTAGCTGGTATTCAAACACCATGGATATCTAAGACTTGTGATGAAATTGTAGAAGCCTGATATTCATGTATAACTTATAGAAAATTCAGGAGCAATAGTTGAGATTGATAGGATATGGACTAGGCAAATGGACACCAGAATAAGGGAGCAAGTACATCCCCAGGTGAGCGTATAAGCAGCTAAATGTGTAACCAAACCCTTAGTGAAGTCTACACCTCTACATAAAAACCAGGCACTCCATGAAATAGGATTCTGAGTTTCAGGGACTGTGTACTAAACTGATAAGAAGGAAAAAAAAGCTCAGCATGAGGAATTTCTGTCTCTAACCATTTCCAAGTTATGTCAGGGGTGAAGATAAATTCTAATTCTGCTTTTACATACTTTATAATAAATTTTCTCTATTCACATCAGTTCAATGTTCATTGATATCTTTAGTTCCTTGCAGGTGAACTGAATTACCCTAAACATGAGTAAATTTCATCAGTTCCCAGAAATGATTTCTGGGTCAATCAATAAATATTTATTAAATGTCTACTAATGTACCAAGCACTGTGCTAAGCATTAGTGATATAAACACGCAAATGCAATCCCTGACTCCAACGGATTCATAATATCATGGGTAAGACGACAACTAAGTATGTACAAACAAAATATATGCAGGTAAATAGGAAATAATTAAAAGAGAGAAGACACTAGAATTAAAAGAAGTTGAGTAAATGGGAAGCCCCTAATTTATTGAGTAGAGGGGAACATGGTCAGACATATACTTCAGGAAAATCACTTTAGTCGTGGAGAAAAACCCACCAACAATATATTGAATTAATCCAGACATGATATGATGAAGGCCTGCACCAAAGTGATATCAGTGTCAAAGAGAGAAGGGGGCATGTTTTAGAGAAGTTAAAATAATGAAATTATTTGGTGGTAGCAATAGATTGGATGTAAAGGGTGAGACATATTGAGTCGTCAAAGATAGCACCTAGGTTGTGAGTCTGAGGGACTAGGAGGATGGTGTTGCCCTCTATGGTAATAGAAAAGCAATGAGTTGGAGGGGGTGGCATTTAGCAAGAAAAATAATGTTTCATTTTGGATGTGTTGATTTTAAGTTAAGATATAAAACTGGAAGTCAGTAGAGAGGTTAAGATAGCCCAAGTAGATTTGAGAATTATCAGCTTAAAGATGATAATTGGCTGAGAATAAACATGAGCTATATTAATATTATTAAGAAATTTCCTAAAATAATACCAGGTTTAAAGAGAGGTTTAGGTACTTCCAATTGACACATGACTTCAATAGCTTGTCTATTACCATTGGTTGGGGAGTGGGAAGCTAGGTGGGAATCTTGAGTTTTTCATAGTAGCTAAAGCTAAGTCATGACTTTATTGTTTCAAGCACTAAAACAGTCTATTAACTATCATATAATGGCATGTTGTTTGTCCTTTATTCTCAAAGAGGACAATGACATCAGGGAGGTGATGCCATGACATGCAAATGAATTGCATTTAAGTGAGGGAAGGTTGTAAAAAGTCACCACTCTCACTTTCCCCTCCAGAGTCATCTGAGTCCAGAGGCAAGAAATAGATCAGGACAACTGGAGATGGCGCTGGATGCAGTGGGAGACATTGGCCTTTTTAAGCTAAGAGCTTTCCTGTGTCTCAATTTGTCTGAGGCAATGCCCATTCAGTGATTAAGGGTAGGTAAAAATAAGGCAAAGAACGACTTCTTTTACCTAGTCAAAAAAATAAAATCAATCTGAGAGGGGAAGACTCTCAGGGTTTCTGCCCAGAATAGAAACAATTTCTATTTACACTCACTCTGAGACATCAGAATCCAAACAATGACCAAGTGTGGCTTGGGCTGAGACCTACTGTTGGCCAGTTGATCAGAGTCAGAGAAATTTTGGTTTAAGACATAGGTCATTAAAAAAAAAAAAAACTAGCCTATCAACCCTAAGATTTCTTGCTAGGTTTCAATGATCAAAATTTAAATTCCTTTGGGTAGTATACCTTTTGGGTAGATAAGGGTATGATTCAGTATGTGGACAGAGGGAGAGAAGGGAAAGGAGGGAGAGAGAAAGGGAAAAAGGAAAGAAAGGAGGGAGGGAGCAAGAGAGGGAATGAGGGAAGAAGGGAAGAAGGAAAGGAAGGAGAAACAGAGAGAGGAAAGGAGGATGGGAGGGAAAGAGGAAAGAAGGAAGAAAAGATTTACATTGCCCAATTGGAACTGGACAGTTGGGTCCTCAGTAAGGCAGATGCTACTACTTACAAGTTGCTGTTTGTCTTTCCTTCTTGAAGAGGACTAGGATATTTGTCTTTCCTTCTTGAAAAGGAACATGACAAGAAGTAGAAAACATCAAGACTTGCAAATGAATTGGATTTAAATGAAGATAAGCTGTGCAAATCACCAACCTCACTCTCTCCTCTGAAGCTATCTGGGTGGAGTGGAAAGATATAGTTGTGGACAATTGAAGATGGCCTCGACAATTTCATGTTATTATGTTATTAAAGGAAGTTGTTATGATGGTTTCCCAGTTATAAGATATTTGGACCATCACAAAGCACTGCTGATATGGTGGGGGGTGGGGGGAGGGAGTGGGAAGAGGAGGAAAGGAAGGCAGATAGAGATGGACTATGAGGAGGATTCTCCAAGGTAATCTAAAAGTATTTGCCTTCTCAGAGTACTATATTGGACTTGGGGGGGTAGAGCATAGTGGCCTACAGACTGAAAGTAAAATTTACTGTTTGAACCCCATTGTACGAACCTGAAATAGTATATAATATAGTTATATAGCTTTGTGTTATTTACATATAACTATGCTACACATAAATTCAGGTATATTGTTAAGGAGTGTCTGTATCTAAAATGCACATTTCTATCCAATGTAATTTGTAAGCACTATAAAATTTTCAAGTGGGGGGGGGGGGAGATTTTAATAGGAATCTGAATTTTTGCCATTGCTAGTAAGTTGGCAGCAATAGCCACCAAGTTTGTCTTTCCCCTTCTAGTAATTCTACTGTTTTCTTAACTGTTCTCTAGGAGTCAAAGTAATTTTATTGTCTGGTATAAGAGAACGGTAGAAATTAGAAATGTGGATGGAAAAAAATGAGACTATTTTTCACATATCCAAAGACAGGAAAAAGATTACTCCAGTACAGTCACCCTAACTCAAGTAAGAGTGAGAACTGGAAACCATCTATTGAGATGATGAGTTAAAAGATCTTCAGGAGCACTGTGAAAACCTTGATAAATAGCATAATGCTTTGACCTGACTAATAAAAGACATTGTTATGTGTTATCCAATCTAGAAGCATGATGACCCTGGCTTTTCATCCTTAAAGAACTATGGTATTTCCCTAATGAAGTGGTGGCAAATGCATTCAGGAAGCATGTAGAGAAAGAACCAGCCACAAAGACAGTTAACAATTAGCATTAGAAAAACTAAGCCTTGATGAGGGGAAGAAATTGGGCAACACTGAACTGTCCATGTACCAGACATATAGAGTGATGCTCTGAGGACCTGGAGGCAGCAAAATGATAGAGCAGAGAGGGGGAAAGGTTGGTGCATCAGGACATCCCAGATTCTGGAATCAGAGAGCCAGGAATCAAAGCACAATGAGGCACAGATTGATGAGATAGAGGACCAAAATTTGTGATCCATGTATACAGTTCAGGTATAGAAGAAGAGATAGTGATTTCTCCATCAATCCTAAATTCTTGATTCACTTGGAGAAGGAAAAAGTTCAAATTTGTATTTGTTCTATATGTTCTAGATCTAGAAATCTGGCACAACTGGACAGCTCCCTTAAGAAGATGAGGCTTGCTAAAGTGTTTGACTTGCCAATGGGAGTGTTTAATTCTCTAGCAACCCCAGATTTTTTCACTTGGGAGGAGGCACAACAAAAGATACAGGTCTAAGTCCACAGCAGTTCTCTATTTACTGTCCCATCTAGCTGTTCTTGCTAGCATTATTTGCTTGCAAAGGAATCAAAGGCACCTAGGGAAAGCTAGAAATCATCCATAAGATATGGAAAGCTTTAATTTAAAAACAAAAGCACAAACAATCAAATCCTCTATTGCTATTTTTTGCCAATATGAACCTTTGGTGACATAGTTATTTGCTCAGATTATAAAAACTCCATGGCATTAGTGTCATCTGTCACCAAGGTAACACAGTTACATGTAGGAAGGAATGATAGGGAACCTCTCCATTTGGCAAAGATTTTAATAAGTTGATGATTTGTTTTTATCTATTTGCAAGACTGTATTAATGTCACTAAATTTCTTCAAGAAGGAAGCCCAGGAGAAAAAAGTAAAGAAGGAACTTTGGGGTTTCTAAATTGTAATTGGATTTGTGTGGGATTCTATAAAGCCCAAACTATTATTTCAGGACAATTTAGACTAAATACAACACAGAGTCGAAAAGTCCCTTTATCTTTTTTCCATGCAGTATTTATGAAACTCTAAGTCTAGGACACTGATAAATGGACAGATGGGGAGGCACACATATGCTACCATTTACAGTTGAAAGTCCAAATTTCTCTCCCTCTGTAGTTATTGTGGAGGCAGCTGATGATCATACCTCATCGGGACTTTTAGGGGTGCCAGCTAGTATACAGATTGTTGATGTACCACTAACAATAATACATAAATGAAGACTGGTCTTTGTGTAGAGATGGAAAACTTGATTAGGAAAGTCAATAATATGTAATAAGTAGCAAGTGACTTGATGGAAGGAGTGAAAAAAGTTCTAAGAGACACATGTCATGGTATTGGGTCTCCTCTCCTCCAGTGGCATGGCATGTGGGAAGTATACCATGCTTGGTGGCAGTTCTACACAGCATGTGCCCCTGTGAGAACATCAATTAAAGCACTGTGATACATCAGGTCAACCTAGTAGTATCAATGATTGTATCAGTCAGATCCCATGCCTAGAATAAGGTACTTGCGGAGAGAAGGAGAGAATCAAGCTTTAGGGACATATTAATTTGACTCATTTGTAGCTCTTTTCCAAAGGTCTTCAATTCTCTTGAAGACAACTGAAGATACTAAAGCAAAAAACATAGAACAAGTTTAACACATACAATAAAAAATACAGAAAGGACTTGTCTTCAATCCCAGAGACATTGAAGAAAACTCCTCATTTTCCCATGCCCACTGATAGACTGTAGTATACCATCAATCACTTTTGACTTAGACTACTGCTCCAGGACTAAAATTCACTATAACTTTACAATGAAAGGATCCAATCTTTGCCTCCATGAGCTAGCATGAAAAACAAGATAGATATTTCCAATAGCTAAAGCCACAAAAGACTACCTAAAAAATAAATATTTCAACCCTTCAAAACCAGATGTTTTCAACATCACATAGATAGCTTTGGAGCTTGGAAGAAATCATAGATGCTGTATGTCTGTCATCCACTTCCCAGCATTCTCCCACTTTTTCCCATCAGGCTGTGCTACTGCAGCAAAGCTCAATGGATATTGAAATGTGCTGACTGAGACAAAAACCTCAGAGCAGCTGAGGTCAGGCTCAGCTGACACCCAGCCACAGAGAGCCAATGCTGATTCAGGGGGTGGACCCGCATCTTTTCTATTTGAGCCTAATGACAGAGAAGGTGGATGATGAGGCAAACATGCAGACTATTATTACCAACTGTGAAGGTGAAGAAGAGGTTTGGGAAGGGGAGTAAAGCAAAAATATTGGACAAGATCATAGGCACAGTAAACACATTCTAGCTATGTATTTTCCCCTTACAGCTGAGTCGTAGCTTATCTGCTGCTCTGAATTCAATTTTTTTAATTTCCATTTCTTGTACTTTTATTATAAATGAAATATCACCACCTTTCTAGGGTAACCACAATATATGTCCCAATATGGAAAGTCATTGCATTTGTACTTAAAGGGGGCATTATTGGGATTTTACCTATGCCACACAGGACACAGAATCATTTATATATTTCAAATACAATTGTTTTCTCTGTAGTTTAAAACATCCTTGGAAATTACCAATCTTGATACTGGATAACAGATGATAATACATGTTTTCTTCCTCTTGAGAGAAAGGTAGGCACTATGTGTGGGAAATGTTACATATTAGGGATATTGAATGGCTTAAATAAGATAATAATTATTAAATTGCTCACAAACCTTAAAATGCTATATATATATATATATATATATATATATATATATATGTGTCAGTCATTATAATAATAGGTGTTGTTATTAATTATTATTGTTAACTTACAGGCTCCATTCTGGTGATGACTTTATTCCTCAATCATTCTACTATACTATCCTGCTGGGCTCAATGCTTTTAAAGAAATACAGAGCTGAGTTTGGCTCTAGAACCCCTGTGGGTACTACATACTATAGGATATGATCAATTTGTCCACCAGTTTTTTTCTGGGATACATTTGGTGGCATATATTGGCAAATAATTTTGGAATTTAAAAAAATCAATAATGCAAAATAGAATTTGGAATCTAGTTGTATAAAACTATAATGTGAAAAAGTTTACTTTTAAAAATTCAGAGAAGTTATATCCATTTGCATCTGAAATTCTGAATATTTGTTGAATAAATGAACAAATGAAAGAATATCAAGATGAGTAAATGAATATTACTAATGATTCTATTAAAGAATAAGAGAACTTCATTATCCATCTATAGCTGCAATCGTTTTCTTTGTCCATGCCCAGGATACTCAACTTAATTCCAGATAGACTCCACCTTCCCCTATCTATGGAAATATAGTACAAATAGAACAAATATATCCTATGTCCTTTTGCAACTGGTAGTATAGTGAGTAGAAGCAGTGTGCCTGCAGTCAGGAAAACCTAAATTCAGATCCAGCCTCACTTAATAGTTGTGTGAACCTGGACAAGCCACTTAATCTCTGTTTGCTTCAATTTTCTTAAATGTAAAATGGGAAAAATAACAGCACCTACTTCACAGGGTTATTGTAGCAAGAAATTAGATAATAGTTGGGTTTTTTTTATTTCTTTTTGTTACATTTTAAGTTCTGAATTGCCTCTCCCTCTTCACCCCACAGGAGAAATATTTGACACAGGATATATGGAAATGTGTGTGCATATTTAAACACAGACACACACACACACACACACACACGTATACACATTGATGTATATGCACACACAAATACATACAGATATGTATATGTATACATGTGTGTATACATATATTTATACATACATATAAACATACTGTATATACTTTTATTTATCAGTTCTTTCTCTGGATGGGGCTGGTATTTATAATACTCATAATATGAGAATTTATAGTTCTTCTAACAATATTGCTGTTACTGCATGCAGTGTTCTCTTGATTCTGCTCTAAATGAGATGATATTTGTAAAGCATTTAGCATGGTGATAGGAACATAGTAGGTCCTATATAAATGTTTATTCCCTTTCTTCCCCTATTTCTCTTTCACTTTGTTAGATCTTTCTATATGTAGGGTCTGCTTTAGAAAATTTAATCAAAATTATTAGAAAATGTGAAATTTTCAAACTATATTAATTTATACTGTTAACACGTATAATAAAATATTATAATTATTGCATATCAGACTATTTTATATTAATACAAATAACAAAAAATCAAAACATACAGGGCTGTTAGGCTTTTTTGAAGGGGGAAAAATGGCTCATCAAGGAATATAAAATTCTGAAGGGAGCAGAAGCAAGATTCTACAAGACTATTTGAGATAATGTCAAATACAAGAACAAAGGAGCATAAACTAAAGCTCAGGAAGGGTCAGATCCTTAAGGAATTTAGGCAGAATTTCTTTAGACAGGGAGAAGTAAGTTTATAGACTGAAAAGCAAAGGGTAGAAATAAGGAGAAAAAATACAATTGTAAATGTATTTGTAAGCTGTTGGGCCAAAATTGTCTTCCAAATTGTGCTCCAATTAAAGATCATGGCAGCTAATTCTTCAGGTTAGATCTATTTGAGTTGAGTAATGGACTATCCTTAAGTCATGTCATTTTCAATAGTTCTTCTCCTTAGCCATTTGCACTTTTAAGTGCTATAAAGCAGTCTTGTCCAACATGAACATGTTGCCCAAGGTCACTGCAGTTGTTATCACTATTTCCCATCCTACAAATGAGAAACCTGAGACCCAGGGATTAAGTGATCTGCCTTAGGTCACACAATCCAGTCAATGACAGAAAAGAGCAAGGCTTAGGAGTTGTGTGTGACATCCTAGAGCAGAGCTGCTATTTATTAGGCTGGCTCTCATTTTAGAATTTTCCAGGGCTGGCAGAGACCAAGCCTAAATTCATTACCAATTATACAGGTTTTAATCCAGTGATCAGACCATCCTCAGCACAAAGAGCTGTCATCCACATAAACGCAGAGTAAACAACAGAAGAGAGGCGATTCCAAACCAAAGCTAGATTGACCCTAGTATTATTTAATAACAAACCTAAAAACAGATATATAAATTCCAGACCAATCAACCCATCCCTAAGTTGATACACAGCAGAGTCTGGCAGCAAGACAAGAAGCATGAACACATTCTATAGAAGGGATAAATTATAGTTCTTCCCCACCGATTACATTGTAAGTTCCTTGAGGACAGGGTCTGTCCTTTGCCTCTCTTTATATCCCTAGCACTTAACACAGTATTTGGCACATAGTAGGCACATAATAAATGTTTATTGATTGATTACTCATCCAATGAAATTTCCATTAACACTAAAGCAGAAGAGGTCCTTACATTTTTTTTCTTTCTTTTTTTTTTTAAACTGGACTAGGTCCCAAGTGTGCCAAATCCAGCATTTACTGCTAAATAAACTTCATGTCAGTGTGTTGGTCAGGCATTCATTTTTCACTCCTAATGTAACATTTCCCAGTAGGGTAAACCGATTAAAATCAAAATCACCTTGCTTCCAAGATCCCAGGGGTAGCCTAATAATTTATATCTATATATCTTCCATTCACTCATAGCATCATAAAGTACAATACATCATCACACACAATATAAAGAACATCCGTCAAATCCTACATCACAAGGGCATGGTGTATTGAGAACATTATAAATGTGTTCCTGGAGAGACCATCTGAAGTCTGCAAGCTGCCTATATTAGTAAGTCATGAATAAGAGAAGCTTGAAGGAGTTTGAGTACTAATCTCAAAAGTGATGACCCTGAATCAAGTCAACACCCTGTGATGCTGCTCTACAGTATATTTCTTAGCACAGCTATATAATGGAAAACCATTAATATTATGGAAATCCTAAAGCCCCAGTTGGGATCATATTTCTCTCACCTGTAAATTGGGTGGAGGCCAAATGAGGTCTTTTATATTTTTCTAATCACCCTTGCCTTTCTTTACAATATGGGGCAAGAAAGAACCTTGAGAGGTCAATGACTATTTCTCTGCCTCCAGGAAGAACTTACACAGAAATCACTTCCAAGTGATAATACCCTGTTCTGAAAAATCTTCAAAGGTAGATTTCTTACTTTCTCAGTTATTTCATGTAATGTCTCAAAATCTCCTTCCTTTCTTCCTCATAGTCAACCTTAGTAGTATTTCCTCTTTTCCTTAAAAAGTCTATTTTTGTGTCAGATTGAATGGAATTAGTGGAAATGGAAAAACTGATTTTCTTTGGTCAATATGACAGCTTTCATATACTTGAACACAACTTTCTTCTTTTTTTGTACATGGAAGCCTCTAGTTTGCAATACAAATAAAAACAAAAGACAGCAATAAAACTCTTTTTTAAATGTTTCCCTTTCTGTGTTTTTATATTACTGCATCACTTATACAGTTTTATAGAAGGTGATATAGAAGGATGTTTAAAGAAAGTGAAATATTTGGGCATATCCAGAGGTGAAAATAAAAAAGAGATGAAGAAAGACTTTTCCTGGTATGTAATAGATTTCTCCTTATGTAGTTTTGATACAGCAAATTTTTACCATCTCACACTTTGACTGAAGACTATTTGTCTCATCATCAATCTTTAATAAATTAGATTTTAATTTAAATATGATCTGCACAACTAATGCTAGATGTATCTTCCCTGGTTCAACATCCATACTTAAGGGGAGAAATGGCAAAAAAAAAAAAATTAAGTGAAAGAATTATTCAAAAATCAGATATCCAAAGGGGTAAGATTTCTATTCCATGATAATGTGAATAGAACTCAACAAATCTCAAATACTGGTTAGCCATGGTTCAATAGTTATCAACTACATACTATAAAATATTATCAGCAAAATTTCCCTAAAACTTTCAAATATTAATTTTCCTCCCACTCACATGCAGACATATTTTACTATCACCATTCTTGTGTAAAGCAAACATTGAAATATCATCTAAATAGCCAGAAACAGAAATCTGGCCTCTTTGGTAACTCCTTGGGCTTTTCCATCACTGCTTGCATAAGCTAGATACCAATACCTACACAGAAAAAGGAAAGGAGAACAATTGAGAGTAAGGATGAGACAGAGCAAGTCTCTGGGGAATACTCTGATTACATATACAGGTATATATATGGTCCAGTAAGAACCCTGGGAAAGGAATGGTAGCACTTTGACATTGCTCAGCTCCCTTTCCAAAACCTTCCTGAGGACCCTTTAAGATATTCCTAGAGAAGAAGATGGAGTAGAGGGAAGGGGGGGGGGATTGAAACACAATTTTGCAAGGATCAATGTTGAAAATTATCCATGCATATGTTTTGAAAATAAGACTTTAAAATGTTAAAAAAAAAAAAAAGATATTCCTAGAGCTCTTTATGAGGGTGAAAAATGTGAAATCTTTTAATAGGATGCTATCATTTTCTCCTTTCTGTTTTTCTTTCTTTGAAAACTGAAAACATCATATAGTTCCTATATTTTATGATTAGCTCTTAAGATCAAAGCAAATATAGTATCCCTGATCTGTAGAATATGCAGGGTAAGACAAGTAAGATATTCTTCCTAAAGTGATGGGTGGATCATGCTGTCTTCTATGCTAATTAGGTGATAGCCATCGCAAGGAGCATGACCTCGGATCCCCTGATCATTTCTGATGATATGTGTAACTCAGCAGCAATATATTTAATCCTTGAAATGGTAAAACAATTCCCTTATTTGTCTTCATGTGATGGCAAGGGGTGCCTATTTGAAGAGGATTGGTCACAGAGCCAGAAAGAATAATGTACTCAGTTACCTTTAAAGAAAAAAAAAAAAATTCCTCTCTCATTCTGTCTCCCCCTCTCTTTTTCTCTTCCACTGAGAATTAGGGTAAGGACATTGTTGAGCAACTTCCCCTTCTGTAGTCTAGAAGGAATATGGGAAATTATATCTTCTGGTCTAACGTGGTAGCTTATATTCTCAGGGATAGGTAGATAGGTGGAGAGACAGACAGAGAGAGAGACACAGACACAGACACAGACACAGACACAGACACAGAGAGACACAGACAGAGTAGGAGACAGAGAGGGAGAGAGAGACAGAGACAGAGACAGAGAGAAACAGAGAGAGTATTTATTAAGTTCTCACTATACATTATGCATTATGTTAAACACTGAGAATAGTGAGAACTCTCTACCTTGGGTAGGTAATGCTGTGGAAGCAATGAATATGAACTTAAACTTCAAAAGATAGTGGAGGATAGATGGACCTAGCATACTATGGTCTATGAAGTCACAAATAATCAGACATGACTGAACGACAACTTTCAAGGTCCTGGCTTCTTTACAGGAAAACATTTATTGTCATTCAGTTGTGTTCAACTCTTAATGACCCCATTTGATGTTTTCTTTTTTTATTATTATTATAGCTTTTTATTTACAAGATATATGCATGAGTAATTTTTCAACATTGACAATTGAAAACCTTTTGTTCCAATTTTTCCCCTCTCCCCCACCCCCTTCCCCAGATGGCAGGTTGACTAATACATGTAAAATATGTCAAAGTATAAGTTAAATACAACATATGTATACATGTCCATACAGTTATTTTGCTGTACAAAAAGATTCAGACTTTGAAATAGTGTACAATTAACCTGTGAAGGAAATAAAAAATGCAGGTGGACAAAAATAGAGAGATTGGGAATTCTATGTAGTGGTTCATAGTCATCTCCCAGAGTTCTTTTGCTGGGTGTAGATGGTTCAATTCATTACTGCTCTATTGGAACTGATTTGGTTCATCACATTGTTGAAGATGGCCACGTCCATCAAAATTGATCATCATATAGTATTGTTGTTGAAGTATATAGTGATCTCCTGGTCCTGCTCATTTCACTCAGCATCAGTCTCTCCAGGTCTTTCTGAAATCATCCTGCTGATCATTTCTTACAGAACAATAATATTCCATAATATTCATATGCCACAATTTATTCAGCCACTCTCCAATTGATGATCATCACTCTTTTTCCAGTTTCTGACCACTATAAAGAGGGTTGCCACAAACATTCTTACACATACAGGTCCCTTTCCCTTCTTTAAGATCTCTTTGGGATATAAGCCCAGTAATAACACTGCTGAAGGGTATGCACAGTTTGATAACTTTTTGAGCATAGTTCTAAATCGCTCTCCAGACCTATTTGATGTTTTCTTGGCAAAGTAACTGGAATGATTTGCCATTTCCTTCTCTAATTCATTTTATAGATGAGAAAACTGAAGCAAGCAGGGGTAAGGGACTTGTCCAGAATAACACAGCTAGTAGGTGTCTGAAGCCAGATCTGAACTCAGAAAAATACATCTTCCTGACTCCCAGCCCAGCACTCTGCAGGTAGGACCACCTAACTGCCCTAAGGGAAATTCATACAACACAAAAAAGAAAGCTGAGAGGTACAAAAGGGGTAGAGGTGTAATCCAAATAGTCACAAGAGAACATGACTAGATTATGTGCTTTCTCAAATGGTGATTTGAGAGAGAACTTCCTGTCAGTTTAGAGAACCACAGTCTTCCAAACTTATTCTTAGTGGTTCTCTCTCATTCAGTAATGCGCCCTGTGCTACGTAGCATTCTGGGAATGCAGAACACAATTTTTAAAAACAGTTCCTACCTACAAGGAACTTACATTCTGGTGGGGAAGCTGAAAAGTAGAAGGTGAGTAGATAAAGAAAAAAATCAGGGCTAGAGCCCTGATAAAAATAATGGAAGATTAGAAAGTTGATCCAATATTGTGATTGATCTGGAAAGTTAAGTTGAGGTGTTAAATTTTATCCAATACAAAAGGTTTTTAACCAGAGGAGTGGCAGGATGAAAGTGCCATTTCAGGAATATTAACCTAGAAGAGGAATGGAAAGAGAAAGGAGACAAGGAAGCTATGTAGGAAATTATTACAGTCATTCAGACATGAGGTAATGAGGATCAGGTCTAGAACTGTGGCAATGGGAATGGAAAGTAAGGGGCACATGTGAGAGACATTATTGGAGATACTCTGCAGTGGAAAAACAAAATTGGCCCTAAGATTTAATAAAAAATTACATGAAAAATGCAGCAAATCTTTTCAAAACACATATTTTAAAAGAACAGGGTTCCCTTCTGACAGACTTAGAATACTGACTAAAACAAGACATCAAATACAGATGCAATACAGCTTTGGCTCTTGTGACATTTGCCACAATAAATTAAGAGTCTACAGGAAAAATGATAACTTAGGTGAACAATGGATGTTCAATTAAAAAGCTATTTTTTAAAAAAGCTATTTTAAAAGCTCAAACACTCTTAGAATTGCATGCACTCAAAACTATAAATAGGACAGTCCACACCAGTCAAATGCAGCTCATCCCCTAAAGAGGCTGGCCCAAACCCTTAGGCACTGCTCAGGAGAAGACAGTCAAAAGGGGAAAGGAATACTGGCAATGGCAGGCAATAAAACAGGCTTGCCATTCTTAAGATGGTACTGTTCAGAGCACAGGAATATATCACAAGAAGAAAGTTCTTCCACTTCCTTTTAGGTATTATCATCCTTCATTAGATTGTAAGTTCCTTGAAAACAGGGATTGCCTTTGTTTTTATTTGTATTTATATCCTTAACATTTAGCTCAGTGCCTAGTACATAGCAAGTAGTTAATAAATGTTTACTGACTAACTTGTACCTGTCAGAATCTAAGTTCTTAGGAGTAGAGTTTATTTCTTTTACTGAATTTATATTATTGGCCTGGGTCTGACATAGAATAAATGCTAAGGCAGTACAGGGGATAGAATGCCAGTCTTGGAGAAAGAAAGACTCCTTTTCCTTAGCTTAGATCTGGACTCAGATTCTTAGTAACTGTGTGACCCTGGGTAAATCACTTAACACTGTTTGCTTCAGTTTCCTCATCTGTAAAATGAGACAGAGAAGGAAATGGCAGACCACTACAGCAACTGCCAAGAAAACTCCAAATGTCCCCTATGTTTATATCATAACAAAGCATCCAACAATGTGATGAAAACCATGGAGAGAGACTTTCACAACACAGGATTGGGAGCTCAACTACCAGACCATTTTGTTTGTTCTCTACCTGGATGTATAAACATCTCATTTAAAAAATATCCTACTTGGACAGAAGCAGCTGCACCCAAAGAAAGAACACTAGGAAATGAATGTAACCTGCTTGCATTTTTGTTCTTCTTCCCAGGTTATTTATACCTTCTAAGTCCTATTCTCCCTGAGCAACAAGAAAACTGTTCGGTTCTGCACACATATATTGTATCCAAGATCTACTGTAATCTATTTAACATGTATAGGACTGCTTGCCATCTTGGGGAGAGGGTGGAGGGAGGGAGGGGAAAAATCGGAACAGAAGTGAGTGCAAGGGATAATGTTGTAAAAAATTACCCTGGCATGGGTTCTGTCAATAAAAAGTTATTTAATAAAAAAAAAAATCCTACTAAGTGCAGAATCACTGACATGAGGCATAAAATTACCTCATAGACATGAATCCAAATTATAGAGAAAATAGATAAGAAGGAAATATAAAAGAATTATAGAATTTAGGGTTGAAATTCATATTAAATAAAATTTTTTAGTCCAAGTCACTCATTTGATAAAGAAATAAGGAATCTACTCTAATTATTTTATCAATTAATTGATAATCATTAAAATATAACAGTATTATAATATGCAATCATGTTGTATATTATGTTATAATGCTATATTTTATTATACATTAGTCATACAATTGTTTTTGTATAACATTAGCATTATAAACTTGTTGTACTATAATACTATATGTAACATTAACATTATACATTATTATATCGTCAATGTTATGTGACAATTATTACATATCAAGTTAATAGTATATTGATAATAGTATATATTTTATATACAATAACAGAATATATTATATGACATTAGTAAGCACTATATGCAGTGCAGCTAATATTAATCTCATATTTGTGATTATTAATATTAACTAATATAAAATTATTAGTAAATATTATACAATAAAAGCTTAAAATTATTAAAATAAAATTTAAAATTATTAAATTAAATTAAATAAACAAAGGAAAAACCTAAAGATATTGGGTGATTGGCCTGTGATTAAAAAAAAGCTGAAATTGAGGTACAATTCCAAAATTAAAAATGTATATGGAAAAATACAATGCAACGTCTCTGTGGCATGCAAATATTCTAAAGAAATCATATGCAAATCCACGTGAGGCCCTGTTCTCCCTTTCTCTAGCCTGGGTGTGATCCTTAGGGAAATCCCACCGCACATAACTACGTAGGCTACAGGGCTAGGCTGAAGGCAGCAGGGCGAGCTTCCATCCCACACAGACTTTCCCTGTATCTGGCATATGCTAAGTCATGTGGTCACAAGCCACCTCGACAGGCATTCGATAGATTATGGGAACAGAATGTGGCAGCCCGAAAATGAAGGTGTTTCTCCCCATGCATGCAAATGACAATACCTTGCTGTCCTTCAGGGCCTCTGCTCCACCCTGCCAGCAGCTTCAAACGCCTGAAAATTACAAAGCTGTCAGAGAAGTAAACGCGGAGCAAAGTGAACTTTTAACACTGGGTGGGAATGAGAACGCGGTGCTAGCAGATTCCGCTTAATCAAGAGAAAAAGTTTGAGGGGTTACACACCGAGTCAAAATGTGAGTGCGAGATACACAAACTATCCTGCTCTCCGGGGCTGGCGGAGCCACCGGAAGATTTAAACAGATGGAAAGCACCTCCTCTGTCCTTGAGAGGACAGAGAAACATAATAAAAAGGAATCGATGGCTGGTTTTTACATCTTTCTTTTCAGCCATTTTCCTGCCTTCTATTTCCTGAATGATGCAGGAATCTAAATGCTGCTATAATTCAAGAAGCAGGAAGACCCAAGCAACAAATGTGGAATAACATGCAGTAATCAGTAAGGTTGCGGTCACCAGAGTAAAAGCTACCAGGACTTGGGGAACTGATTTCAATCCCAGGTGGGGGTCCACTGTCCATGGTGTTCAGAACTTCTCCTGCTTCTATCATGCTAACTACATCTGTGAAAATCTGAACTGTGGCCAAATTATGGCCAAATTGCTTCTTCCAAAGTGAATCTGGGTTTTCCAAAGTAAGTGTTTTATTGATTCCACTAAACAATACACTCTTTGAGGGTACAAATTATACTTTGTTCATCATTGTATCCTCAACAGAATTAAACACAGCACTATGCAGGTTTTGATTTGGGCCAGTTTTGAGAGCATTTTAAAAAGTGTTTAAAGGAATTTCTATTCTATGCTAGAAATTTAATGTAATCTAAACAAACCCCAGCAGAAACAAGAGGCCAGAGAGATTAACTAATTTGCCTAAGATGATACAGGTAATATATATAAAAGACAAAGCTAGGATTTGAACTAAGGTCATGAATTCAAATTTGACTTCAGACATTAGCTGTGTGAACCTGAGCAAATCACTTATCCCTATAGCTGAACAAGGGAATGGCAAGTCATTCTAGTATCTTTACCAAGAAGACCCCAAATGGAATCACAAAGAGTTGGACACAACTGAAAAATTACTGAACAAAAACATCTGATTCTAAATCCAGCAGTCTTCACTCTGAACCACACTGCATATTCTCTGAAAGTCTTAAAATCATCTTAGAAAACCCTTCCTTTATTCCCTTGAGTTTTATGCCTACTTTATTCTGCTTTATGCTGTTGCTATTCAAGCAAATGTCTCATCCACCCTGCTAAATAATAAACCCTTTAAGGACACAAACTATATTTTGATCATCTCTGTAACCCCTACAATGTCAAACACAGCACCTGGGTCAGCTTGTGAGGGTTGTAAAAGCTGAGCAGAGGAGTTTATATTTTATCCTAGAGGCTACAGAGAAATCCTGTAGTTTATTGAATAGTTTATTGAATATTTATGACTGGGAGACCAATTAATAATTGAGCCCTCCAATAGACTTGATAAAATTACAGGATATAAAGCAATGACTCAATCTTTTGAGGGGTTGTGGTCTCTTTTGGCAGTCCAGCAAAGCCCATGGATCCATTATCATAAGAATGTTTTTAAGTGCAGCAAATAAAATACAGTTTTTCAAAGGAACTAAATTACATTGAAATAAAGATGTAAGTTTTCTTTTTCCAATGCAAGTTTATGGACCCCTTGAAATCTTAAGCCTAAATTATGAACAGCCATCATGTGCAAAGTGTTAAGGTTTTGTTCATTTCATACTTTGAGGGGTTACATTCACAATTTATAAACAGAATGACACTTTCAGTTCCTTATACCCTAGGTCAGGGCTTCTTAAACTTTTTCCACTTGTGTTCCCTTTTTGCTTGAGAAATTTTCATGCAACTCCAGGTATATTGATATATAAAATAGGCATGCAAATCAAACATTTACTGATAATAAATCATAATTTCATAACCCCACATTCACTTACATGCCCTAAAAGAATACCATACAAATCATAGATTATAATGAGTATAAAATTGGAATTGGCCCATCTGCACCTTGAAAGGAATCATCCCTTTTCAGCCTTTTTTTTTTCTTTTTTTGATGAGGCAATTGGGGTTAAGTGACTTGCCCAGGGTCACACAGCTAGAAAGTGTTCTGTGTCTGAGGTCAGATTTGAACTCAAGTATCCCTGACTTTAGAGCTAGTGCTCTACCCATTGAGCCACCTAGCTCCCCCCTTTTTCAGTCTCTAATAGACTAGTGTATCCTTGTGGCTATTTTTATCTAATCTCGGCTGGAAGTTTTAGACTGGTCACAATCTTAGTCCTATGCTGACCAGTTTAGAAGCTTTAATCAGCTCTCTTTCTGCCCTGGGCAAGTTTGTCTCATATGTTAAAATTATATTTTGTCCTGTTCCCCCTGACCACTCCCATCCTATTCCTAGTAAGTATATTAAGTAGTATAAAGGGGCAATAGAGCAAGAAATAAAATGGCAAAAGGGAACCCAGAAGCCATGTACCAATCATCTCAAAGATCAAAGGAGCATAATTTACAAATTATATCATATATTAAGAAAAATTCACATCCTGGTAATATGTGCTAAAGCAGAAGTCACCCAAACACTGCTGTCAGGGTTCTAGTCCTAGGATATATAACAAATTCCACACTTCCACAGATCCAGACCAGCAGAACATCAAAAAGTAGTTGATAATTTTGAGATGTACCTGAAATTTTACTGATTACTTTGAGATGATTTGGCTATGTTAATTAACTAATCCCAAGATGATACAGGTAGGAATAAATTTATTTCCCCCAAAAAAAGAATAAGCTATAAAAATGAGATCTCAAACTGCTTCCTCCCATGCCTTGTATCACTTTAGCATCCTTCCATCTCCATCTGGTTCCATGCTCCCAACTCTAATTAACAGTTATATGAGAGATGCTATTTGCCTTTCCCCTCTTTCTAGGCTCTTCTTCACACTGCCTCCCTTCACCATCCCATTTTCCCATTCTTGTGCTATTGTCTACTTTAGCTCTCCTTTCAGTACTTATGTCACCTGAACTCTTTGCCCACGCATACTCTGTGACTAATTCAAATATGATTCTCCCTATGTCCCATGTCAGTCATGGTTTTTGTTGTTGAATGCCCAAAGAACTAGACATACTTCTCTCCATTTCATAATTTCATAAATTAATATCAATTTACCTCACCTTCATCAAAGGCTTCCTGCTACCAAAGATTCACCATATCAATGTTAAATAATACAGATGCCCAATTGATTGAGTCCACAAGAACTCAGAATAATTGAGATAAAGAGCTCTAACAACCTCAGTTATCCCAGTAGCAGGAATGATAGACTTATGCTATCATGCCCAGTAAAACTAAAATATTAAGAGATTGGGGTCAGAAAGGAATGCATTCCTAAAAGCAAAAGCTTGGAGTGTTATAGTGTTATGTACAAGAGTCGATTTGGAGTAGTATTATGTAGAGGAGTCAATCTGACTAGAATTGAAAGTACATATAAATATATATATATATAATAAGACAAAGGCTAAGTAGGATCCATTCATAGACTAAATGGCAAACTAAGGATTTTGCACTACAATCTGGAAATAACAAAGAACCACTGAAGATTTTTGAGTAAGGAAGCAACAAAATCAGATCTCTATCTTAGAGAGCAGAACAAGTTGGCAGCTCTGTGGAAAATGGATTAGAAAGGAGAAAAGCACGCATTTAGCCAGCAGTCCTTTTAGATGACTGTTACAATAGTCTAGCCCAGTGATCTCCAAACTGCATCCAACAAGGGATACACAGCACAATCCATTGGCATGAAAGAAGAAAATATAAGAACTGTTGGACTACTAGGAAAGCTGAGTGCCACAGAATCAACATTTTGGAATTGTGATGATGGAGAAATTTTTTGAATGTCAGTAAGGAGGACAAATAAGCCAATACCTAAATAAGTTAATTCTGGGTATTCACTAGAAGATCAAATACTGAAACTGAAGCTTAAACACTTTGGCCATTTAATGAAAAGACAAAAGTCATTGGAAAAGACCCTAATATTGTGAAAGATTGAAGGCAAAAAGAAAGGGGGATGGCAGAGGATGAGACATATAGTTAGTCTTATAAAAGCAACGAACATGAATTTGTACAGACTTTGAAAGATAGTAAAGATAAAAGAGCCTCAGATTGGGTCATGAAGAATCAGACATGACTGAATGACTAAACAACAACAAACAACATTTATATCTATCATTCCTTAAAAATAAAAATAAATAAAACTTTTTTCTAATATTTTAATATACACAGCAACACTGGTACTTTCACTCAGTCTGTATATCAAAGCTCATAAGCAGAACTCAAGCTATCTTGAGTGAAAAGGGGAAGCTTCATGACCTAAAGGAGTTAACAGTGATACACTTTCAGCTTATTGCAACATGTTACAACTTATTTTTGCCTGGTTAAGTGGGTCTATAAATTTTGCTACTTCATAAAATGCACAGGCTGAAAGAAGAAGGAGGAGAAAGGAAGGAAGGAAGGAAGGAAGGAAGGAAGGAAGGAAGGAAGGAAGGAAGGAAGGAAGGAAGGAAGGAAGAAAGGAAGGAAGGAGAAGAAGGAGGAGGAGGAGGAGGAAGAAGAGGAGCAGGAGGAGGAGGAAGAGGAAGAGGAGGAGAAGAAGAAAAGAAGGAACAAATAATAATAAGAAGAAGATGGCAGAGAGATACTTCTCTTATTATTAGTACTGGCTCTTGTTAAGCTACTAACAAAGCAAAAACAATCACAGTCTAATCAAATACCACAAGAAATCCACCAAAAAAAATTGAAATTGTTAATATTATTTGAAATGAGGATAAATATTTCATTGTAAAGATACATATCATTAACTATGACCCTCACACAGCACATTGTGAGTATTAGATACTGGTAATGTAACTCCCAATCCCAGGATCCGATGCTACAGGACTCTCTTATTACCAGTGGAAATTGAAAGCACTACCTTGTGTGAGAGACAGGGTAGATTTGCTAAGAGGCAAGAGATTCAGTTCTCAGCCACTTTGTTTGAAGGACTCTTCAAGTCCCTTTTGAATTGCCCTTTGGGATCCATCAATTTTTGAGTTTCCAGACTCTATCAGTTGTCCCTATCATTTGTGGCAGTAGAGACTCCAAAGAGTTTCTTATATGTAGCTTGTGTTGAATGTATTTGTTTGCATGTTGTCTCCTCCAGTAGATTTTTTTTTCAATGTTCAGATAAAGATTTTTATTTCGGGTCACAGAAAGTACAGCTTCTACATTCCTAGTATAAACTTCTTTTCACACTTTGAAGCTAGAACTTCCTTTTGATTCTTTTTGTAACCCATTGCTTATTTAATACAGTGCCTAGGATATAGTGGTACTCAATAAATGTTTATTAGTTGATTAACTGATTACTGATCAAAATATAGAGAGGTCAAAATATGAAACAAATTAGACCTACAACATACTGAAGGAAATGAGCATAGTGGACTAATATTTAATATACCCAAAGACTCAAACTATAGGAGTAATAACTCAATATTTGACAAAAATTATGAGAAAAATGGAAAAAAAGTCTGTTACACTAATATATCAAGATAAGCTCCAAATTATGTTTACACTTAAATATAAAGATGAGATAATAAATTAAAAATAGAGGACCAAGGAAGAAATTATCTTTCAGCTCTACAGATTGGAAGTAGCTCATGAACAAAAAAGGGATAAAGAAGATAAGGGAAGACAATGTAAAATTGGAAAATCTTTATGCAAACAAAAAAAATAGCAAAAAAAAATTAGAAGGGAAAAATAACCAAGGAAAATATCTTTGCAGCAAATTTTTTTTGATGAGGAACTGCTTCAAATTTATGTAAATAAGAATCATTCCCCAAGTGATAAATGCCAAAAAAAAATAGCCACAAAAAAATTCTAAGAAAAAAATCCAAGCTATAAAAGATATAAAATTATTAATTATAGAAATGAAAATTATAAATTTAAAGTTAATGAAACTCTGAGGTTCTACTTCATACTGATTGGCAAAATTGACCTAAAAAACACATTGACAAATCACAGTCATAAAAAAATAGGCACATTATTCATTGTTGCTGAAGCTGTGAATTGATCCAAATTGCTAAAAAGCAATTTGGAACTATGTCCCAAAAATTATTGCATCCTATGATTTCAATTATTCTGGAATTCAGAGAAGAAAGGAACCCATGAGCTCAATTCTACAACAAAGAAAAAAGCAGCATCTGCTGCCAGAGGGAGTTTTTTTTTTCTGTCCCACCCCTTAGTTTCCCCTAACCCCACCTCAGCTTTCCTCTTGACCCAAGCTGAGGGTGTCAGAAAGTCCCTTCTTTTGTAACTGAGATCAAAAGTGTCAAGCTCTACAGAAATAAGTCTTCCCAAACTTTGGTCTAATCACACAGCTGAAAATTGGCAGTCTTCCTTAAGTATGAACATCAATTTCAGTAAATATTCTCCTCCTCAATTTCCTTGGAAATGTGATCCTAATTACTTGAGTGCTGTGTGAAAATCCTCAACTATTTCCTTGTTACTTGTTTTAATTCCAATTTCATGGTTTACTTTTTAAATGTATAGTCCTTGTTCTAGTATGATAATAAGATAAGGTAACTAAGTTTAGGTGATGTTGGAGATTCCCAGCATATTTAGGGTAAGAATGAAGCAGGTACTGTGGATTAGTTAGAGTCTGGTCAGATATCAAGGATGCCAAGATCAACCCCTATCTCCCAGGCAGTCATCCTGACTTTTGTCCTGCCACTGAACTTTAATGGCATTAGAAGAGAGTTCCAGGTTGATGTCTTTGTACAATTTTGCCTCCCTTAATTCCAATTCACACACAACTAAAGACCTCACCCATAATGTCATTAGTTCTCTTTGAAAAAAGGAAGAATGAACAAGAGTAAAGAGAATTGAAGTGGTGTCAAACTCAAGTACAAATAGGACCACTAAACCTTACATGAAGATCCCTGCTGATGGCATATTGACTTAGAAAACCTCAAATTAACATTACGTATGTTCAATTGTATTTGCCAAATTATATTTACTAGTTCTGGCTGGCTTGTTGTGAATCAGAAGGCAAGGTGTTCTACAATTCTGTACTAAAGAATTGGTTTTGAAGTCAGAGGACCTGGTTCACATCTTGCCTCTTTATTCTTCCTGCCTATGTGACTAAGGGCAATTACTAATCTAGAAAATGAGGTTGGTTTATAACAAAGTTTCTTAAACTATAGGTCCCAATCCTGAGAGATTGTGAAAAATTTAGCAACAGTGAAAAGTATTATATCTACTGTACCTTTATCAAAGAAAATCACTGCTACACTGCTATACTGCACCACAGGAATTCCAGAGAGTAGAAAATGAGTTACAGCTGTAGCAACTAAAAATCTGGTGGGATTTAGTTACATGTTTGGATGACTTCTAGGATATCTATTTTAGGTTCCCTTTTTAAATAATTTCTGTTATTGCCAGTGCCTCATGCTTAGAAATATCAATTCTTGCAGGTGACAGAAAGAATATTGTTTTATGGTAGGAAAACTACTTTAAAAGATCCCTCCAAAACAATAAGAAAATGGCAGAGCAGATATTTATCTTACTAACAATATTGGCTCTTCCTAAGGTACCAACAAAGCAAAAGCAAACAAACAAACAAGCATAACCTAATCAGATACCACAAGAAGTCAACCAAAAAAATCTGAAATTTTCAAGATTATTTGAAATATGGACAAATATTTCATCATAATGATAAATATTATCACTAACTATGACTCTCACACTGTATATACTATTCTTATAAGCACATTTGTGTTATAACCATTCCCAGAAAAAAAAATGCTACAATTTTTGGCTTTTTGTATTTATAATTCTGTGCTGTATTTCAAAATGCTCAGAAAAAGAAGCACAAAGCAGAAGAGGCAGCCAGGGCCTAAGATCCCAAGTCAGTCTCACCTGCCAGATTACTTGCTCTCTTAGACATGTTTGAGCAGTTACTATTTCTGCAAATGTTTGAGGATGGCACTTCTTTCCCATCCTTCACTGGAAGTACTAGAAAGATAGTGGGCAAAACTTTCAACAAAAAGTTTCAACAAAAGTTTTAAGCTGAATCAATCAACCATGGCTAACCTATATGGCAGCAGAGACATGAAGTCTTAATAACTCCAATATTGGTTGGTTGGTTGGTTGTTGTCCTTCATTTTCAAAGAGGACCAAAATGACATCCCTATTTTAAAGTCAAGTTAAGAGTGTGTGCATCTGTGGGTGATCAGACCAATACAAGCTCACAATGCTCTGCCACAAATTAGGCACAAATAATCCACATAAATATTTGGGTTGCATTCTCTAACTTTGCACATCTAGTATTTTTACTAAACTACTTCAATTCTGCTTTGCTCATAGAACATAGCACCTTCTCTGATGAGGGCATACCATTCAGGGCAGTCCTGTGCCCATGTCTCCCATGTTGTGCAATCAATTCTGAAGTTCTTAAGAGAGACCATCATGCAGACAGAATCCAATTGTTCAGTTCTCCCAAAGGTTATCATTAGAAACCAGTCTGTAACAGTCCTTCCCCCCAAGCATATAAACAACCATTCTGTACAGTTGGTTTCCTCCCTTCTAACTTACCCACATATTTGTTTACCATCCCTGGAAATGTTTAGGGAACACAGTTGCTTAGAGGAACAGCCAATACCAATAATCTCTGTAACTTTACTTTTTTTTCAAAGGACAGAATATCTGGCCTGTTTGGAAAAATTTATCATTCCATCATCACAATTCTTTCCCTGACATTGATTTCTGATATATTTTGTCTTTAGACTTAGAAAATGGAATTTTGGTGAACCGTTAATGTACAATTTTAGCAAAATGTCTGCGCCAATTGGAATGCTACCCAACAACTAAGGTCAGGTATTTTGCAAATAACACACATTCCACTGAAAAAACTAACTGTTTTGGCTTAATATGAAAGACACAGATGTTCTAAGAATCTCAATACCAAGACAAATTTCTTCCAAGTTGCTTCAGCAAATCCAAAAGAGGAATTTATTTAATTCATCAACGAAAATATCCAAAAGTCCTAATCTAATTATCAGTCTCTAGTAGTATAAAGGAATTCCATAATGTTATTGATATACAAATAATTATATAATACTTTAAAAGACTATTATTCCTGGACCAAAAGAAAAGGAATTAAAGCACTAGAGACAATGACACTTAGAAAAGTGAGAAAGAATGGATCCACAAAGGCAACTGCAAAGGAGAAATGACCATATGGAGGGCAAAGGCTAATGATGTTATTGTACACCTAGTGACATAGGAAAATTCCTACTATAAGACAATATTCTGAGAATATCCGAAAGATCAGAAGATCTGATTTTCTAAATGTGAGGCACAACAGAAAAAAGGGCTGAGGCAAGTTGTAAAGATAATAACACAGAAATCACTTAGAAGAGAGAACCCAAAATAGGTATTTTAGAAGCTTTAATTTAGTGAGGAATAGAGAGACTAAAGATAGATTAAATAAGGACCCAAAGAATAGAAGTCTAGAATGGATAGGAAAGGAACATCAATAATAAAGAGAATGAAGGATAGAATTCTTATTTAGAAAAAGGCACAGAAATGGCATTTTAAAAACTAATGAGCAAAACCAGTGGAAGGGGAAGAAAAGGATGATTTTGCTTGGTTATTAACTAAGAGTAAAAAAAGTACAGAAGAATTAAATAACTAAATAGAAGAAAGAAAAAAAGAACTCATAAGCTTATCAAAACTATAAAAATACAAGGGATAACAAATAAGAAGAAATGAGAAGATTTGAGGATGAATGAAGGCAAGCCAGTGGGAATAGGCTTCCTTAAAAGAGATTAAGCTAAATAACTGGAGAGAGGAAGAAAAAGTACAAAAGGGAAGGAGTAGTTAGGGAATCTTAATTTAGGGGGAAAAAAGCCATTAGAAAGATTCAAGTGCAATGTTTACTGGAGGAGATGGTCTCTTTGACTGAAGGCATTGGGCAAAGCACTGCAATGAACTCAGAAAAAATATGTTAAGAAAAAATGTTGGTAAATGCCCTTTCTGTCCCCCATGGAATGAGTGATTTCCTTTTCTAAAAAGCCCCATATCAGTTCAGAGGGAAAGAAGCCATGTTAAAATTGAATCCCTTTCTAAGACAGTATTGTCTAGAAACAAGCTCATCAAACCAGGAACATGAGTAAGAGGAGTGTAAAATGTATATTCATGTGTAATAACAGAGTAAAGGAAGACTATGGGAGAAAATTTTGATAAAAAATATTTTCCTAGAAAAAGTGCTATATATATTTTCACTTTACAAAAATACACTTAGAAGAGACAAAACTTTTTTTTCTCATTTTAGCAATATTATAACAACTGGAGGCTTTGTATCTCCCATCAAAGCATACACAGGTCCCTTTGTCATGTCGGAGAAACTATTGATTCAGCTATTAAATTGTGCTATATGGAAAAATCTTGACAAGAGCAAAATCATTTATTAGACTAACAAATATGTTAGTTGAACCAGCTTTTGAGACTTCTAAAATCCATTATACAATTGAAGTTCTTTTTCAGAGACCAAGATGTATTACAGAGACCAATTCTCTGGACACGCTATGACTGATTTACATGCACATGCCCAGAGTCCATTATTTAGTGGGAAGAGTAGAGAAATAGTCATCTATAGCTGTGGAGAAAATCATCAACAGGCTGCGCCTGTATATCTCAATAACCTTGTCCTAAATTTTCCAGGATGTCCTTATCCTCTAACTTTTTCTATACAACTTGGGCCAGGAAAGAAGAGGAGGAAGAGCATTCCTATGTTTCCTGGGATAGTCAGCTAGATTTGCCCTGGTATTCTAAGTGATCCTCTAAGAAAAAAATAAGCATTTTCAAGCTGTATCTGTTTGCTACAATTACTCTATTCCTCACCTCAACTAAGTCCTCATTTCTGTTTCTTTTTACCAATAGTAGTTACATACATCCTCTCCAGGTCCTGATAATGCAAAATTATTCCCAGATGCAGTGTGGCTGTTTTGAGATAATGAATAGTGAAAATAGTGAAATAGTGAAATAGTGTCTGAGTTCCCATTCAATTCCTTTATCTACTGCTAGACCATAGAAAAGACATAAATCTGACAGTGAAGCCACTTAAATAAAACATGAAACAGCACAAACAATATGGAAGAGAATCAAATAATAAAATCATTTTCCCTATCCATTAATGATTTCCATCTCCTACCATTTCTAGGGGCACTAATCTAAATCACCCTTAATCCCCCCCAGATATCCCAGTATAAGGGGAAGGTATGGTCACTTTAGAGCTCACAAAATCTGTGATAAAAACTTAGAGTGCATTACCATATTATCCTCTCTCTTGGCATTTCTTTCCCAGCAATCTTGAAAAGGCTGGAGAATGGTAAAACTTCCCACTTTGGCTCTATAATAATCATGGCCCATTTGCCACAGTGTGATTGAACATACCATGTTTCACACTTCACCTCCCCTCAAATTGCAAATCATAGTATGCATCTCCAAGCCACTTGTGCCATCCTATATTTCATCCTTTGTCATCCTATGTTTCATCTTTCCTTCCTTTCTCTGTTAACACTGCCCACTCTTAAAACCTTCTGCTTTGTAGAGCACTCCCCACCCATGCTACAGATACCTCAACCATTGTAGCAAATGTTCAGAGAATCCCTCCTAATGAATAATAATCTTTGAACTTGAAGCATTTGGGGAAATGAAGCCCTAGGAACATGCCTACTATTTCTGACTAGCTATATGCCATCTCATAATTCTTCTTTGCAAACAAAATCTGACCAACTCAAGCTTGTAGAATTTTAGAGTTAGAAGAATTGTCTAATTTAATTCATTCATTTTATAAATGAAAAAATTGGGCTCAGGGTGGTTAAATCATCATCCAGAGTCACACAGCTCATTAGTAGCAGAGCCAGGACTAAAAAAAAAAAAAACACCTAGATCCCATAACTCTCACACAGCTGCTTTTTCCACTACACAAATGCCAAGTCTCTTGTGCTGTAGACTTCATGAAGAGCTAATGTTGTTTCAATTCACTCCAACCCTTCATGACCCCATTTGAGGTTTTCTTGGCAGAGATACTGGGAGTGGTTTGCCATTTGCTTCTCCAGTTCATTTTACAGATGAAGAAACTGAGACAAACATGGTTAAGCAGTTGCCCAAAGTCACATAGCTAGTCACATAGCATCAGAATGAAACACTACTGACAAAAGTGACATTATTATAAGATAAGCATTCATTCACAATTCATTCCATCATTAGACAATGTTTGATGAACATTCACAAGGTATTATTGCTATGAAGCAAATAGAAAGTCCACAATATTGAATAGGAAGTTGGGATTTACCATTGTTTTGGTGGCAAAGTACTATTGTGAGAGATAAAATAGAAATTTTTGAAAGCACATATGATAAGAATGGTTGGGGTTTTTTGTCAGTCTTTTTAGTCATGATAACTTGAAAGAAAACCTGGAAATAATATGATGTCATCAATCTAAGTGATACCTTCTGTTTTAGTGGCTACTCCTACAAAGTCATCTTGAACTTGTTCTTATGTATTGTGTGTATAAAATTATATTTGTATATGTTATTTTATCCATTAAAATATTAGAATATATATTCCTTGGGGAAAGAGACTTTTATTTTTTAAATACTTGATTCACTTAATAAGTGTTTGTTGATTAATTGAATGAATGAATGAATGAACAAACTCAGAAATTTGAGAAAACTTGATCAAATGAGAATATAGAAAGGATAGTGGAGTCTGAACATGAGACGCCTCACTCTTGGCTACAGTTACCATATTATGTAACTGTATTGAAATGCATTGTAAATAAGGAGAGGGAGAAGGGGATCAGGATAAATTATTCCCTTTTGCCTTATGGGATACTGTGTATTAATATTGATACTCGGTGCCTCTTCCATTTGTGGTTGAAAGAGGAAACCAGTGAAGCAAGTGAATAAGGCAGTCAGTACTGGGGTGGAGGGAGGAGATATGTGAATAGATTACCTAATTTTAATCAGGAACAATAGCCATTCCTTGTTGGCTGACATTTGAGCCAATTTTTTAATGAATTAGTGAATTTTGACTAAAATGTCTAGACTGGCATGGATTCATATGTCAATTTTGGATTTTCTGACTAAGGAGAATGCCATTCCAGGTCAGGGACTAGCAGAGTAAGGTTATATATTACATAACATTATAGTAGAAGCCCAGACTTAAAGAGGATCTAAAACAAGCTAGGTAGCTAGATTTAGGCAGCTTGGGAGCAGCCCAGATTGCCCTAGGTAAATATCTTAATATATATATTAAATTACTTTTACCATAATGTATTACATGTGAATTTACTCTTTCCTTATGAGTACCTATAAAAAAAAACAAAGTAGAAAGGGCTTCCAGAGAATATGATAGAGGTAAAAGGAAAAAAAGCATGCTGTAAACAACTATTCAGTGACAAAAAGGTTCAGGAAACAAAGCTGGTAACCTTGGCTCGCAGTTAAGTCAGAAATCTAAGCCAGGAAGAGCTTTAGAATTAGGTGGCAAATGACATTCATATAATGTCCCAAAATATTATCTTCACAGCAGCCCTGTAAGGTAAGCATTGTACATATTATCATCCTTTGGTCTATAGGAAAACTGATTTTATGAAAGGTCACACAATTAATACATAACTAAGTCAGTATGTGAAGCTTATTCCAAGTCCAGAATTCTATTCATTTGTATGACAAGTATGGCTGCATGGTATACATACTCACCCTACTCTTCTCTCTTTCTGTCTAGGCTGGTCCCCTAAACTAGATATTACTAGAATTTACTCTCAAATCTTAAAAAAGGGTAAAAGACCCACGTGTGCAAAAATATTAGCAACAGCCTTTTTTGTAGTGGTAAGGAGCTGGAAACCTAGTGGATGCCCATCAGTTGGAGAATGGTTGAACAAGTTATAGTATATGAATGTTATGTAATATTATTTTTCTATAAAAATGATCAGCAGGATGATTTTAGAAAGGTCTGGAGAGACTTACATGAACTGATGCTGAGTGAAGTGAGTAG
Source organism: Sarcophilus harrisii (assembly GCF_902635505.1). Taxonomy (NCBI): domain Eukaryota; kingdom Metazoa; phylum Chordata; class Mammalia; order Dasyuromorphia; family Dasyuridae; genus Sarcophilus; species Sarcophilus harrisii. The sequence continues at coordinate 397,021,892 of NC_045428.1, read as the reverse complement.
AACATTGTACATGGCAACAGCACATTATATGATGATCAATTCTGATGGATGTGGCTCTTTTTAACAGTGAGGTGATTCAGGCCAGTTCCAATAGTCTTGCATTTGCACCTAGAGAAAGGACTGTGGGGACTGAGTATGGATCACAACATAGTACTTTCACTTTTTTGTTGTAGTTTGCTTGATTTTTGTTTTCTTTCTCATTTTTTTTTCCTTTTTGATCTGATTTATTTTGCACCATGATAATTGTGGAAATATGTATAGAAAAATTGCACATATTTGACATATATTGGATTACTTGCCAACTAGGGGAAGGGGCAGGGGAAGATGGGAGAAAAATAAATTTGGAACAGAAGGTTTTACAAGGGTGGGTATTAAAAAATTATCTATGCATATGTTTTGAAAATAAAAAGCTCTAATAAAAAAATTAGTTTTGCTCCAAAAAAAAAGAATGTACTCTCAATCATAAATCTAATATGGAGGGGTTATGCAGCAATTTTGCACATCTGGAGTGGTGAAAGCAAGCACTCACTGGTATGTTTTCCATTTAACAGCCAAGATGACACCATAACATTTCAACCATGAAAACTTTACTAAAATAAAAAGCAAAACAAGAATAATAATAACATAACAGTATATCCAAAATTCTGGGTCACATTTTCTCACCAATATACACAATTGTCAAGGCAAAATATTCCTTAAGGATTAAAACCAGCCCTTTTTAAAATTTTCTCCTCTCTTAGACTTTAGATTCAAATAAGGGGCAAGGAAAATAAGACTCTTATTTCTGCATCCAGTTTTGTTAAACAGTAGAGGATTCTTCATACTTAGCAGCAACACTTCTTCCAATCAACTCAACTCCTAGCAATTCAAAATTTTCCTTCTTTCAGTAAGCCTACTGAGGGTTCAATACAGACTCTAAAGTATTCTTTGAGATTTCAATTCAGCTGCTTTTCTGGGCATATCCACTCACTTGAATATGGCTGATTGGTTCTTTTTAATAAGTAAGAGATCAGTCTTTTCTCAGTCTTCCACTCAACTGGGCTCAGCCAAGCTTGGCTGTCCTTCATTTTGCTGTTTTTAAGTAGCAGAAAACATTCTGAGCTCTTCGAAGTCTTCCTCAACTTATTTGGCCTTTTCTTGGCTTCTATCTCTGCTGTACTTTTTCAGTCCATATCTCAAAATAGAGTTTCCTTTTGGGGAAAGAGCCTCACCTCTAAGAATACAAAAACTAAATTCACATTTGGTCAGATCCACCACAAATAACCAATATACAATTGTTCCATACCAACAAGTTCTAGCTAACAGGATTTTCTAGTTAACAATTTTGACATCCTCATGGTAGTCACATGTAAATCCCCTGCAAAACAAGATATTATTACCTTTGATTTCAGTAAGTATTTATTTCTCTGGCGGCTTCTTTCTCAAAGTTTACTTTTAAACTGTCTGTTTTCTGCCCTTTTCTGACAATATAATTGTTCAAATTGAAAAGGGAAATAAAGTTATACATACATTAGGATGTACCCACATCATCCCCAACCTACAACACTTTTTTTTTCAAACAGGTGCGAGAATAACCCAGTTTCCAAACAGATGTCAGTAGACTCTTAGCCTGATTCTGTTGAATACGTATAAAAGGCTCAATAGCAACTTAAGAGTAAGAGTTAGAGCAGTATAAAGAGCAAAAAGGAAATATGGAATCAGGAAGGAGATTAAGGGAAAGAGAATAACAGGAAAAAATAAAAGAGGGAAAAGAAGGAAAGAAGAAAAGTGTAAAGAAGACTACAAGGGTAGGAAAGATGAAAAGTGGGAAAAAGAAAAGAAGGAAATGGAAGAAAAAGGAGGAAGAGGAAGAAAAGAACAAGAAGGAAGGAAGGAAAGAAGGAAGGGAGGAAAAGAGGAAGGAAGGGAAGGAAGAAAGGAGGGAAGGAGGGAGGGAGGGAGGAGAAGAGAAAAAAAAGAATGAAGAGAGAAAGAGAGAAAAAGAGAGAAAGAAAGAAGAGAGCAGGGGAAAGAAGCAAGGAGTACAAAGGAAGTAAATAATTGTGTGATGACTGTCCACAAGATACAGCATATATATGGTCTTTGAATGTTGGTTACTCATGGGAAATAATGCAAAAGTTATGAGTTCTTTTTGGTTTTCTCTACTTGGAATGACTCCAGTGATTTGCATGGAACCCAAGGGCCATGATGATGGTGGGGAAAAAGGAGATTTAGACTCTTCTCACCATAGCTTTACCTGGCTCATCTGCAATGAGAGTGATTTGCTCAAACAAGGAGTATGATAGAAATTGAAAAAAAGAATTTTCTTATTATAACTTAGATAAACATAAGAGAATCTAAAGATAGATAAGAAAAGTCAGTTTTTTAAAATACCTAAAGATACCTAAAGGCTTCTCTGTTTTGCTTTCTAGTTGTGACTGCCTGTCGTTTACATCACAAAAGACCTAAAGAGGACCCTTGGGACTATCTAGCTAAAATACTGGCAGGCTTTCCTCCTCAGGGAAAAGAGGCTGAACCCCATAGATAATAGCAGAAAGCAGCAATCCAAAAAAAAAATAAAAAGATTAGAAGCAGTTGCACTGGCTCAGGGAAAACAGAGGCAGCATTGTTCAGTGAGTGTATGCAGCAGTAAATTAAAGAGAACCCTAAATTCAATAGTGAAAGCTGCTCACATAATCCTCATATTAATACTAAAAATAATTATAGTTATCATTTATGTAATGCTTACTATGTGCCGGACACTAACTATGTTAAACAGTTACAATGATTTTCTCATTTGACCCTCATAACATCCCTGGGTAGTAGGTGCTTTATTCCTCCCATTTTCAGATGAACAAACTGAGGCAGAAAAAGGTTCAGTAACACAGCTTACAAGTATTTGAGGTTGGATTTGAATTCAAGCCTTTCTGACTCCAGGACTAGCATTCTATTCACTACTTCACCTCATAACATCAGCAGTGGACACCAGAAGGCATGTGGCATCAAAAGTATCAGCTGCTCAGGACAAGTGTCTATGTCTTCCTCTGTATGTTTCCTATAAATGTAAAAGGGAGCCCTGGATGGTACACCTTACATAAGTTTTTAGCAGTTATTCCCAAGTCAAGAACCAGGGAGACTGAGAAGAAGACCAGAAAACACAAAAATAAGGCCTATAGCCAATACAGTTCAGCGAAACTGGTTGTGATATAAACAAGTGGTTTTTACAAACTCTTTTTGTGCAAGCTTTATGAGTGTACTTCTCTCCCCAAAGGATGTGAATGAATTTGGTGAGTTGTCTGTCAAAAACAATCATGTGAAAGGAGGGCAGAGATATCAGGTCCCCAGGATTTTTTAATCTCTTTGCCATTTCTAATCTTTCCATAGTCCTATTTTCTAATTTCCTAATTTCAGGCAGACTAAGGTCATATGTCTGAAAGAATAATCTGAGTTTTTCTCTTAGGCTCTACTCTACATTTTCAGGCCCCAGAATGTTATTACATCATCACTCACCCTGTCTCCTGGCAGTCATTGTGTTACTTAACTTCCACCGGACCAGCCAAGACAGCCTCCATCTCAGATCATTTAGATCTGCCACTATTGCTCTCTGCATTCTTCAGGGCAGGGACATATTTCACTAAGAAGATGCAAAACATTTGGGTCTTAAAACAAAGTAGCACATAGCTATTTGGGGCAATTGTTATATCCATGTGCATCCATAGACCTGAACGAGAAAATTAATGCAGTCATTTTTCTCAAAGCTTGTGACTTAAATACAGACTAACCAGACCCTGGAAGGCATTTTAGAAGCAAACTTTTTAATTAAAAAGTTGCTGTAACACAGCACTGGATTCCAAATTCTAAGCAGCTGCTGACAGGTTCTTAGTTGTTACCAGGGCTGGCCTTATGGAGGCTCAGGCTGATCTCTTGGGGGTTCAGAGTTGAACTGAATCACATTATGTGATTTTTCCCCATCCATTTGGGCTTTTCCACAGGTGAATCCATTAAAATGTACACTCTGGGAAGCTTTGAAAGGAAAAATAATTCAGAAATGGATAAAAGCCTGAGTGAGAAAGAAGTATCTTTGAAAGTTGGTGAGACAGTTTAGAAACTACTTTGATAACAATGGGTGAAGTTTATGGGATGATTATATATAAATACATTAAAATTTTATTTTAATTTAAAAAATTTTTCTTCCTTTTACTTTCACAGTCTGACTCCCAAAGTCATTGATTAAGAACCTGATTCAGGGCAGGATAGTCTTTCCTACGCTTCAAGCCTGAATACTTGATTTGCCAAATCTTAGAAACTTATTGTTTTTTGCATATGCAGAGCCCTTAACCACCTCCAACCACCACCACCATCATCAGGACCTGAAAGTACATTTGGAATAGAAGTCTGAGATTATAAGCAATATTTTTTGCACTAGCAAAGAACAGGAAACAGAATAGACTCCCATGAAATTGGGGATAGCTAGACATATTGTGGTATTTAAGTGTAGAATATTGCTCTGCTATAAGAAATGAGGGATGTGAATATAATTGTGGTCTATAGCATACCTCTCTACTTAGAGAAACTTAGGAACTTCCTTCCAATAGAGACCGTGGAATATGTATAATCATTATATAATTACTAATAGTAATTAAATAGTCTTCTAATAATACTTAAGAATCAGCCTTTTTCATTTGATTACATAGTAAAAACTCTGCTTATTCCCTTTTATTTTAGGTAAAAGAAATGGAGTATCCAATCTTATAAATTTCAAAATGACAAGAGAGAACTCTAACATTCTAGAATTATAGAAAATAGTGATGCCCCAAGGAACAAGAAATGACCTTTTCTGGACTCAGACCAGTGGAAGTTGAGACAAGATCTCATCCAGAAGTCATGCTTCACCCGAATGTGAACTTGATGGGACCAATATTATATAGGAACTGAATAAGTATGTGTCCCTAAGGTAATTTTTTTTTTTTGTACGCAAAGCTATAAATCTATTATCTACAACTTTCTCTTCCTTTTAAATATATAATAAATTAACATAGAGCTTTATTTTTCCCTTTTTTTCCCTCCCTCTTCCTTTACATATGTATGTAGACATTCTGTACATTCTATTTATCAGTCCTTTCTCTGGATGCATATAGTATCTTCCTTCATAAGCCCTTTGAAATTGATTTGAGTATTTATAGTAGTCCTAAAGTACTAAGAGGAAATGTCCATACATTTATTTGTTCTTGCTACATCGTTGAAATTTCTAAAAATTAACTGATGTTAAGGAGTCAAATAGAAGTAGTCACTAATGCTCACAGCTAGTGAGGACTCAAGCCAGTGGCAATAGAGGAGAGAAATCCACCAAAGTGTCAATGGAACCTAGAACCCAGAAAGGAAGATGAAGCAGGGCTGGCTCTAGAAAAGTAAACCAGAGCATAATCACTACTTTACATACACTGAATACAGCAAAATATGGGAATACTTAAATGAACTTATAAAAAGTGAATTGAGCTGTTGGTTGTGACTAAACAAAAAGAAAAAAAACCACTAATCCTTCTTCCATATGACCTTCAAATGCCTGGAAACAATCATCCCATACAAACCTTCAAAATAAATGTTTCTATATTTGCTCAGTTTAGCTCAATTAAACAAACTACAAATAGTAGAGGGGAAGAGACTGTATAAAAATCATTCAAGTCCAACACTCTCATTTTACTGATGTGGAAATTGAAGCCCAGAAAAGTGATATGATCTTGCCCAAAATTACACAGAAATTTTGTTTGTTTACTTCATTTTAGTTTTATATATTCTATGATATTATATGAGTTCAACTTGTTAGGCTGTTAGCTAATAGCTTTAAAATATGACATAGAAGGTATAACAAATGCCCTGAACATTTTTTTGTCATTACTGAAGTTTAGTTTATTAAAAAATAAATTTAAAAGGAAAATCTGTGTGGTTACTATCTCTATTTAATGGGATAGAGAAGAGTTATCTATCATTAGGAGTTTTACTTGTATGTTTCCAGAACTGAGAAGGAATTGAATCAGGGAGGCACAGATACATTTAGAAGGAAAGTCTGGCATTGTTTGGTCAAGAAGAGTACCAAATGACAGATTCTTTAAGGCAATTGTAAGAGTTAATGGGAAAGGGAGAGAAAGAAGGAAGGGAAGGTGGAAAGAATTAAAGAGACTGAGTTATCATAGGGCTTCAGAGTGCATGAAGAAAATTATAGATAAATCAATTAGAGGACAGATAGTAGAAAGACGGAAGTAAAGTTGGAGAGAAGAAAGTGATGAGGGTTGAAGGAGATTAGACCGAGTCAAAGGAAGGTCAGATATTCTATCTCTCTCATATCATGTTAGCATCTCTTTGGGGAGGACCAAATATATTCAGAAGCAATACAGTTTTTTTGACATACTTGTTATTTTCCTTATCTATAATGTGCAGGTCACTTCAAAGATCTTCCAGTATTAGAAATCATGCCTTCACTTTCTAGTTTGTAGTCACACCAAAAGAAATGCTATGTGGTTTTTTTTTTTTTTTTTTTTTTTTTTTTTTTTTGGTATATATTTTTGTACAAATACTGTAGACATTAATGCATTGTTGGTAGAATGGTGTATTGTTACCCATGTATACAAAAAATATTTATAACATATCTTTTTGTAGTGGCAAGGAACTGGAAACCAAAGATCCTTTTTGTGATGACCACATTAGCACCCTGGATACTTTAGAATCAGCTGGAGTCAGATAAACAAAAGTCCTTGATCTTTATTCTTTGTGGATGTGAAAGGAATGGCCACACGAATCTGGCCAGGAGTCACTCTGGCTTGTTTTACTCCACCCTCTAATCCCTCCTCCCAATTTCCCTATATACCAACAGATCCAGCCAGCACAGAATGGTGGGGTGGGCCATTTTCCAAGCAAATGCTAATATTGTCCAATAAGTAATTAGCCTTAAGTGCTTAGTTATCCAAGTGCATCTGCTCAGAGATTCAGCCCCTTACACCTTTTACTCTTTGATCTCTTTGGATTATAGATCTAGTCTTTCTAAGCATCTCTGAAGCTTTCACACCCATCACCATTTATGGTGCAACAATACTATATTACATCCAGGCATGAAAAAATTGTTTAATTGTTTCCTACATATTCTTTGCTTCCAACATTCATTGCCCCATTGCCCAGTTCCCACAGGCACAGGATGCCCACTGTTAGCTAGTTGTTAACTTCCCTACTCCTCCCCACATCTTTTGGAGGCATCCTAGAGCCTCATCCCACTCTGAATTTTGAACCCACTGCAAGGTCCTTGGAACCTTGTATTCTGCCCTAAGAGAAGCTGAAAACTACTTAGACTTATTAACATGTCTCCCACCTGGCATAGTGCCTCACACATAATAGGTAATTAATAAATAGTTTTTGATTAAATAATTTTCCAGACACAAACATTCAAAATGGGCTTAATTGTGGTTACCTTCTTCACTGGATTGTATGAAGAGCATTGTAAATCTCCCCCCACCCCCAAAGCCAAATATAAATGTGTATCTTACTCCTCATTCCAATGATCTTTTCACTGTACCTTGCTATCCTTTAGGCAAATAGAAAGTGTGTGAAGAATTGAGATGATGGATACTAGATGACCAAGTTGTACTAGTTGCAATGAGAAACTTGTGTGGCTTCATAAGGGTTAACATTCACCAAAAGAATTCATAAAATAGCCCTTAAGGTATCCATACCTGGTTCCAAAGACTAGAGCTAGCTGAAGCATATATTTTTGTGGAGAGTATAGCCCCCACCACACAGCAAAGGGTGACACTTGCTTAAGTTCTGTCTGGGAAACTCCACTGATAACACAACTGCTCATCTATAGTTTTTCAAATGAAATCAAATTACATGATATAAATGAAATATTTTGCAAACCTTAAAATGTCATATAGAGAGTTTGCTATTGTTGATTATGTTATTTCAACAGCCTTTTGAATGAAACATAGATGACTAGATGGCACTGAATAGAATGCTGGACTTGGAAGCCGGAAAAGACTCATCTTTATAGGTTCAACTTTGGCTTTAGACATTTATAAGCCATGTGACCCTGGGCAGGTCACTTAAACTTATTTTCCCTAACTCATCTATAAAATAAGCTGAAAAAGGAAATGGCAAACCACTCCAGTATCTTTGCCAAGAAAACTCCATGAGATCAAGAAGAGTCAGACATGACTCAAAAATAACTGAACAACAATGAGAAATTTGCCTAAAACAGTTGATTATTTCCTGTGTAGATAAAGCCAAGTATCTCAGCTCTCACTAAAAAGTATCCCCAGGATGGCTACAATATAACTATGCTTCAAAGAGGGCCTTTTTCCCTCTATATAGTGTCTTCAAAGCACCCAATTTAAAAAAAAAATGCTGCTTTTATAAAACTCAAAGCAGACTATTATTCAGATGAATAGCTGTTGTATGATTAGAAAGTAAGAGTTCCAAGGTAGAATTTTGCTCATTTATTTATTTATATTTAAAAAAAAAAAAACTGAAGTGGAACACAGCACTTGTTTGTGTTTTTAGGCAACTTCTCAATCTTGATAAGGACAATGTAAGACTCTCATATGAAGGCAAATTATTATTGCATTTTAAAATTATGATTTGTTTTTGAATATACCATACCAATATATAGCAGCTGCTTTGGGGAACATAAAAAAAATTTTCCACAGAAGATACAAACCTGACAATAGTAGCCATTCCTGTAGCTCACACAAGGAAAGATGCTTAACTTATGACACCCAGAGAAGAGATAAGGATAAGAATCATCAATTTAAGGCTGAAGTAGACTTCAGAGGTCACCTATTCCACTTCCTTCGTTTTTTAGATGAAAAAAAAAAAAAACAAGAGCTAGAAGGGGAACAAAGATTCTTTAGGATTATATTCACTCAGAGACAGGATTTAAATGTATCCCAAAAGAACAGGGTACATCTTTAACTTGGCCAGTGCAAGAGCTCTCCCAAGCTGTGGTTAAGATGATCTTGAGCCCACAGTAAGAAGGAAAAAAGGTATTTCGGGAGTAGGGAAGAGAGCTCAGTGTTTTATAGGGAGGATATGATTGCCCTCCATTGTGCCTATTTGTTTTACCCTCTAAACTGTCTTTACTAAGTAAAGCATATTAGCTAGTTAAAAGTTTACATTAAGGAAAATTTCAGATGTGGAGTTTCCAGGAAAGAAGAAAGAAAAGGAAATACAGGCAAAAGATGGAGACTGTCTAAAGTAAGAATGGTTAGACCCCACAGTTTTCAGACTGTCATCCATACTTTATCTCAAATGTTAATAAATTAATGGATTTTACTATGCATAATTGAAATGGGCATTTTGTTCAGAAGATCACAGATTGAGAGAGGCCTTAATCTATCCCTTGTATCTTGCAGATAAGGAAAGTAAAACTCAACTCAGGTAAGTGACCTGCCAATTGTCACACAACTAAAAAGTGTCTGAGTCAAGTTATGAACTTAGGTCTTCCTTTCTCATGAGGAGCCTACAATTTAGTCCACTTTGCTCTTTGTCCCACAGCTTTTGTTTTCTACAGCAACGGTGTCAAACAGATATGAAAAAACACTAATCATTACAGAAAGGTAGCTGTGGCCACACAAGGCTTAGTTTAAATGTAATGTTATCTGTTTTATTGCATTTTTTTTATTTCATTAAATATTTCCCAGTTACATTTTAATCTGGTTCCTTTCTCACTCCAGACTATGAGCTTGACCTTGGAGTATATGTTTGGTCTCAGAATTGAGTTTGACTCCTCTGTTATTTTAAACTATTTATTTGTATCCAAGCAAGCTTCATTGAAGTTGTCATTGAAGGCTACCCTTAGGGACTGGCACCTTTTAAGTCCTAATCAGTCCTTACCCAAAGTGAGGAGGGATGTAGACTCCCTCCCCCCTGAAAAGACATATATCAGAGTCTTTTCACCACAAAAGACAATAGAGAAGAGAATTGTGGAGAGATAAACAAAGTAGGAATGTCTGGCTCTCCCAAATTCCCCTTCAAATAACTTAAAATAAGACCTCAAATTGAATGTGAGAGCATAGATATAATAAAAAGTTGGAATAAAGCAGACAGCTTAAGAGGACATGAGGAAAGACCTGACCTACCAAGGTGAAGCAATAACAAGAAGTTCAGGTGTACTACATCAACAAGCAGCACCTGTGCCAACAGCTGGCAAGCTTCAGAAACTTTCCCATGCTTGTGAATTGCAAGGGCCTTCTCTAGGCACTGGATGTGGAGTCAGGCACATGGTCCCAGGCTGGAGCTACAGAAGGTAGCAGGCTCTGCTTATGCTTCCAGAGAGAGCATTGGCTGTAGTCATTTGCAAGAGAGCGGAGTCCCTCATTTCTGTTCCAGAGCAGAGGGATGAATTGACATTTGGGCAGAAGAACAGAAGCTGGTGCTGCATTTCCAGGATTGGGGAGTGAGAGTATTTGTAGTGGCAATGGTACTGGGGGATCTAGTTATGGCTCAGGGGAGGAGAGGAATACTTGAGCTCACTCGTAAATCAAGATATAAGCCAGAGGAGCAATTACCACAGCTGGCACATTGGAAGAACTAAAAAGTCAAACCGCCAAATAGAACTCTGAAAACAACATGAAAAATCTGAAACACTATCCCCAACTCAGAAGCAGAATCTGACCCTACCATAAAGTTAACAACCAAGAAATAGACCATTAAAATAAGTTTTAAAAAAAGAAAGAAAAAACCTGATCATAGATAGTTATTATGGTGATAGACAAGTTTAGGGTTTAACTCAGAAGACAATAAAGTCAAAAGAGCTACTTGTAAAGCTTATGTATAAATGGATTTTTTCTTAAAATGATAAGAAGCATCTACCTAAAACTATCAGCATTATCTACAATAGGAATAAGCCATTACTCCCATTAAGATCAGGAGTAAAACAAAGATACTATGATCACCAATATTATTCAATATTATACTAGAAATGTTAGCAATAGCACTAAGTAAAGAAAAAGAAACTGAAGAAATCAGAATGAGCAATGAAGAAATATAACTATCACTTTTTGCAGATGATATGAAAGTATATTTGAAAAATCCTAGAGATTCAACTAAAAAATAAATTCAAACAATAAGTTTGTCAGAGTAGTAGATAGATATAGGACAAACCTATACCAATTACCAGCATTTCTGTATATACCAAAAATCTTCTGCAAGAAGAGATAGTAAGAATCATTTCATTAAAATAATAATAGGTAATCTAAAATGGGAGTATACCTGCCAAAACAGATCAGGAATTATACAAACATAATTATTAAACACTTTTTATACAAATAAAGTCAGATTTACATAATTAGAAAAATATTAATTGTTCATGGGGGAGCCGATGCAATGTAACAAAAATGACAATTCTACAACTGATTTACTTATTCAGTGCCATCCCAGATAAACTACCAAAAAATTATTGTATTAAACTTGAAAAAATACTAACAAAATTTATTTGGAAGAATAAAAGGTCAAGAATACCAAAACAACTAATGGGGGAAAAAAAGTAAGAGAGATGTCTACCATTACCAAATCTTAAGCCATATTCTAAGGCAGTAATTATTAAAACTATCTGGTACTTACTTCACACTTCTCAAACTGGTTAAGATGGCAGGAAAAGATAATGATGAATATTGGAGGGGATATAGGAAAACTGGGACATTAATGCATCGTTGGTGGAGTTGTGAAATGATCCAACCATTCTGAAGAGCAATCTGGAACTATGTCTAAAAAGCTATCCAAACTGTACATACCCTTTGAAATAACATATTTCTATAGGGTCTATATTCCAAAGAAATCATAAAAGAGGGAAAAGGAACCACATCTATAAAAATATTTGTAGCAAGGAAATGGAAACTGAGTGGATGCCCATTAATTGGGGAATGATTGAATAAGTTATGGTATATGAATGTAATGGAATATTATTGTTCTATAAGAAACAATGAGCAGACTGATTTCAGAAAAACCTGAAAAGACTTCCATGAACTAATGCTAAGTGAAGTAAGCAGAACCAAGAGAACATTGCACACAGTAATAAGATTGTGTGATATAATAAGAACTGTGATGGACTTGGCTCTTTCTAGCAATGAAATGATTCAAGGCAGTTCCAATGGACTTGTGATGGAAAATGCCATCCACATGCAGAAACTATAGAGACTGAAGGTAGATTAAAGTATAGTATTCTCATCTTTTTTGTTTGCTTGTTTGGGTTTTTTTTCTAGTGGTTTTTTTAATCTATTTTTTTTTTTTTGCACAGCATGATAAATATGGACATATGTTTAGAAGAAGTGCACATGTTTAAATTATACTGGATTGCTTGTTGGGGGAGGGAAGAAAAAAGGAGAAAAATTTGGAACACAAGATGAATGTTAAAAACTACTTTCATATGTATTTAGAAAAATAAAATACTATTAAAATAAATAAAACTATCTGGTACTAGTTAATAAATAGAGTAGTGGATCAGAGGAATAGATACAATAAATGATTATAGGAACCTAATGTTTGATAAATGTAAAAGTTTAACTTTGGGGTTAAGAATTTACTATTTGGTAAAAATTCTTGAGAAAGTCGAAAAACAATCTGGAAGAAACTGAGAAACTGTCAATATCTTATATCATTTACCAAGATAAAGTCAAAACAGATAAATGACCTAGACATAAAGGAAGAAATAATAAGTAAATTAGAAGAATATGGAACATAGTACTTATCAGATTTATAGATAGAAGAATTTATGAATAAACAAGAAATAGAGAACATTGTAAAATGGATAATTTGGATTACATCAAATTAAAATGGTTTAGCACAAATAAAACCAATGTAGCTAAAATTAGGGGGTGAAGTAGAAAATTAAGGAGGGAGAGGGAGATAAGAAGGCCTCATATCTCAAATATATGAAGAACAGAGTCAAATTTATAAGAATATGAGTCATTTCTCAGTGGATAAACAAAGGATATGATCAGGCAGTTTTCAGAAAAAGAAATTAAATTTTTATAAATTTTATTATATTATGAAATAATTCTCTAAATCATTATTAATTGAAGAAATGCAAATTAAAACAGTTCTAAGGTATTCCCTCACATAGATTGACTTGGCTTGACAGAAAAGAAAAATGACACTCTGCAGGGGATGGGAAAAAATTGAAATACTAATGGAGTATTGGTGGGATTGTGAATTGATGCAACCATTTTGGAGAGCAATTTGAAATTATGCCCAAAGAATTATAAAACTTTGTGTGCCCTTTGACTCAGCAATTCCACTATTATTTCAGTTTTCCAAAGTGACTAAGGAAAAAGGAAATGAACCTCTATGTTTTAAAATACACAGAGCAGCTTTCTTTGTGGTAGCAAAGAACTGGAAAGATGCTTATCAGTTGGGGAATAGCTGAATAAGTTGTGATATATGATGGTGATGGAATACAACTATGCTATAAGAAGTGACAAGCTTGTTGATTTTATAAAAACATGGAAAAACTTGCATGAAATAGTAAAGAGTGAAATGAATAGAATGAAAAGAACATTGTGTACAGTAACAGCAATAATGTTCAAAGATTAACTATGAATGAGTAAGCTAGTCTGAGTAATATGAACATTCAAATCAATTCAAAGATCTATGAAGAACTTATGAGGAAAAGGGGTACCTCCAGAGAAAGAACTGACATATGGAAGTGTACATTATATGGTTATAAACATACACACACACACACACATTCACACCAAATTTTGAGCTTCCCTAATGCAGGACTGGAAAGAAGGGAAGGAGAAAAACTGTAAGAAAAAAATTATTAAAATAAAAAAAAAATTTGGATTATAGCATTACAGTCCCAGATGTATTCATAGAAACAGAAATTGCTCTGCAAAACAAAACCAAGATAAGAAAACCAGAAATACCACATGAAGGGAACATGGACATTTGTGCTGGAGATGACATCATTCTGAGAGGGTGATCAAGCTATATGAATGAAAGGAAGATAGCAAAGGCATTGAAAAATTTGCCCAAAATTGCCAAGAAAGAGCAACTTTTTGAATTGAAAGCATTAATTATTATCAATTCCATATATCTATTTCTCATTTGTATTCTATTTTATGAGAATAATGTATGCATATATATATACATGAATATGTATGTGTGTGAGCAAACAACATATACATATTACAACCTTTTTGAGGATATTATAGGATATTTTGAGGATATATAAGGAGAAGAAGGTTTCAGAAGCAATTATTTCCCAATTATACACATCTTTGCAATCAGAAAATTGGTCCAAAATATGTAGAAGCTACCAGATCTCTTTGTGTTGTTGTGTTTTGACTATAGAAAAAGGATTTGATGCAGCAGAGATAAATGCCTCCTTAAAGGTTCTCTTTCAAGGAAGTATCACCTACACATATATCAAAATTATACAAGGCTCCTTGAAAGTGCCAAAAAGTTAACTTTGTTCCGATGAAGCTCTAGGTATTAATAGCAAGCAAGGGATAAGAAAGACATATGCTCACCAGAGTTGTTCACCACCAACATAGGGAAGATAAGTCCAAATAAGAATTCATATGGAAGATGAGGTCTTCCAGATGCTCCTGTTTGCAAATGATATTGTGCTGATTAGATCAATCCCTGGAACAGTGAAGAGCCTCCTAAATGAGATCTATAATCACTCTTCAGAATTTAGCCTAACTAGCCATGGAAGAAAAATGAAGTGGATTAAAAAATGAAAGAAAGATTGAAAAAACATTCATTAAGCATTTACTATGTGTGGAGGACAGAGGATATAAATACAAAAATGAAGACAGTCTCTGTCCTCTAGACAATATATATAATAGAGTAGTGGTCAGGGAGAAGCACTTTGATGCTGAAAATTATAGGGAAGGTGAAAAGAGCCATAAGAATGTAAATTGACATATCGTCCAGGAATGTGTCAACGTTACATGAAATTAAATGGCCATCCCATAGTGTGTGTGTGTGTGTGTGTGTGTGTGTGTGTATGTGTGTGTGTGTGCGCGCGTGTGTGTGTAGCAACTGCTAGATATGGAATCAGGAAGACCTGAGTTCAAATCCAGCCTCAGACACTAGGATCCTGGGCAAAACATTTCACTATTGTTTGCCTCAGTTTCCTCTACAGTAAAATTAAAATAACAACGGCACCTACCTCATCAAGTTGTACTGAGGATCAAATGAGATAATATTTTTAAAGCTCTTGGCAAAGTACCTAGCACAAAGTAGGTGTTTAATAAATGCTTATCCTCTCCCATCCTATACATGTGTACATTTATACACACACACACAGAATACACACACACACACACACACACACACACACACACTCACACACATAAATATGGAGAAGAGAGAATCATAAAATTAAGCAGGAGAAAGAGAAGGGGTTTGGAAAACTTTGTAAAACTTCCAAGATTTTTGTAATGTCCCCAATCTTCTCTCTAAAGAGAAAGCCTACCTTTTAAATAATAATATCCTTCTAATGGTGATACATGATTAAAAATTGAGATATCAAAAAAATTGAAATAGAAGATTACCCAAATGGTAATGGAGACACAATTGTTGAGCATGAGCAAGATAAAATACCTTACAAACAAGGAGCTAAATTGGTAAAGTGATATAAAGCTTGTCATCAAAGAAATTTATGAGCAAAGAAGAAAGGGGGCTGCACCCAGGGTGACAGGTAGACCACATGTTCCATTGGTTTCATAACATCAGGGCCAACCAGGAAGGCCTCCTCACATGGATGGATCCTCTATGATGAATTTACAGGACGTGGGAAAGAGTTACACATGATGGGCAGCTATGGATGGTTCCTGATCTTCACAGCTGCAGGTATAGTTGGCATCAGTTACAATATAGATCTATTCTAAGTACATTTTTAAATATTTGAAAAGGAGGGTTTTATTCCTTCAAGAAATATTTTGTAGAAATCCAGAGTTCCCAAATCTATAAGAGTTAAGAATTACCAGGCTAATTAAAGACTGATCTTTAGCTATTTAATATGAAATACAATACGTTTTATACTGGACAGAGTAATTGACTTGGTTGCCAAGGGAATGTTTCCTAATTAGAAGAGAAACTATAAGCCACACTGTAACATCCTGATTATGGGCAAATAAAGGACTGGGTATCTGACAAGGGTATTCTTTTGGTTATATATACAAATAAAACTGAGGAAAGAAAAAGATCTCTTCACCAAAAAAAAAAAAAAGATGCTGAGAATAAAAAAGAGCAAGGAGCACTTAGAGAAAAGTAAGGTCCTCAAGAGTAATTAATACTCGTCTTTAATAAAGTTATCAGCAAACTAGTTGGCTACTTTTTTGGACTCCTGAAACAAGTGGATCAGTAAACTGAACTTTAAAATTAAAAATCATTCCAACAGGAATAGAGACCAGAAGACTCTTGACTCTAAGAAGAAATTTTGGATGAATGAAAGAAAGAAAGTAGTGACTGATAACGGTTGGAACAAAGTAGATAACTTTTACCTAGGTAATTAAATTTCTTTAAATCTTTTTCTGTATTGTATACTTAACATTTACAGATTATTTAAAGTAATAGTGCGATGACCTACAGTTAAGTGATTTACAAGAAAAAGTAGAATCAACTGAATTTTTTGTTCTTCTGCACTCTTTCAGTTAACTTGCCTTGCAGAAAGCCTAAGTGGTCTATAACCAAATCTAAAGCAAAAATATTCAACTTGGTGACAGCTGTTCAAATTTCAGGCATAGTGCTTGAAGGATATAATCAATCTCCATAAAACTTTACTTACAGATTCATATCTAGTTAGTGATAGATAGCATTTGTTGTTGTTCAGTCATTTCAGTTTGTCTGATTCTTCGTGACCCTATTTGGGGTTTTCTTGACAAAGATCCTGGAGTAGTTTTCCATTTCCTTCTTCAGCTCATTTTACAGATGAGGAAACTGAGGCACATAGTGATTAAGTGACTTGCCCAGACTCACATAGCTAATAAGTCTGAGGTCAGATTTGAACTCATGAAAATTGAATCTTCCTGACTCCAGACCTGGCCCCCTATGCACTATGGTGCCCACTTAGCTGTTTCAGTTGGTGATAGAATACTTTACATTAACCCTAATCCTCACAATTGAATATATGGTTGTTTTTTTCTGTTGAGCAGAAGCAGAGATGGAGAGCAGTTGGCCACTATCCCACTCCTCTCTTTTCTCCTTCCCTTACCCCCATAATATAATTTTATCAGTACAAAAATCATCTTCCCCACTTCTCTACTTCTGAATCCCAGTTCTTTCAACCTTCTTTCATAGGTCTTTATTTTTCAGGTCAGTACATCTATCAATAAGCATTATGGTATAAGTTCTTAACAAACAGAAATAAAAAGATAGTCCCTGTCTTCAAAGAGCTTAAATTCTAATAGGGGAAGACAACATAAAAAATGGAGCTGAAAAGAAGGGGAAAGTAGAGAACTAGAGGGAAAGTACTTGATAAAGGGACATGGTAGAGAAAATCCTGAAGAGATGAGTCTAGATCCACAGTGCAGATCCTTATCCTGGAGAAAGGATGCAGAAGCCCTTGGTTTGGACCTCCTCTGGAAACTGGAGGTTCTGGGAGAAACCAGCTGTTCGGAAAGTGAGACCTCAGGGGCAAAGAATACTTCCAATGCAAGAAGCATTCCAGGAGTAGACTTCCCTTCAAGGGAGAAGAAGCTTCTGTCATGTTGGAGAAAGTTCTGGGGAGAGAAGTCCACAGCACAGCATGAAAAGAAATTAACGCTTTGGTGGTTCTTTTTAAAATTCTAAGATGACCAAAATTCTAAGATGACCATGTGTTTCATGTGATGGTGCCCAGAAGTTGGTTCAGAATTTTGCTAAAGTTATTAGTATTAAATGTAATGGCAGCTTTACCTACCAATGTCTGCATCCTCTACTCCTGTTTTTATAGATAATAAAGGTTCATTTTCACCCCATTTCTACTTTGACCAAATACTCTGTCAGAAAGGTTTTGAAAAAGAATGGTTTCTAACATTTTCTCCAACCTCTGGATTTGTAGTCAGATATTTTCACTAAGACCCAAATTTCTCTAAAATTTGGTCTTTGTTGAAGCTTAATATAATAATGCCTGTGTCAGCATACTCCCAGTAAATAATGCTGCTTCATCCTTTTCTAGGCCAACCTTTTAAACAACTAATATGGATGATTACAAGGATTCCCTCAGCAATTTATAATAATAGGGCAATTTGATTTCTTATTAATTGATTTTTGGTTTTCTCACCCTGTCTGGCCAAAAGCAAAAAGGATGCACACAAATTTTCTTTCCTGCAATGCTAATTTACAAAATGCTAATTCAAGCCAAAAGCCCCAGAAATAGGAAAATGATGGAGAGAGTGCTTTTTGAAAAGGTATTCAATTCTTTAAAATTTTGTGGGATCCAAGTTTGATTAAGATATTTTCACAGCTGAGTC